>NC_081290.1:127927500-128237500 GCF_030435805.1 Mustela lutreola | reverse complement strand
GCCTGTTAGACACTGTAGTGAATGCTTTCATGCATTATGGCATTTATTCTTCCCAAATTTCTATGAATTAGATTTTTTTTATTAAGACAATTTTTTAAGAAGAGCTTAAAATTCTCAGCAAAACTGAGGGGAAGATACAGAGATTACTTCCTGTTCTCACATGCATAACCATTCTCATTATCAACATTCCCCACCATTGTGGTGCATTTTGTACAACTGATGAACCTGCAACATTATTATCACCCAAATAAAATTTACATCAACATTCATTCTTAGTGCTATACATTTCAGGGGTTTGGATAAATATATAATGGCATGCATCTATCACCATAGTATCATACATAGTATTTTCACTGCCTTAAATACCCTCTGTGTTCCTCCTATTTAATTAATTAATTTACTTTTTAAATTTTTTATATATTTTTTAATATTTAATTTTTAAATTGTAAAATTTTCTCTTCTTTGGCCAATGGGAGGTTACTAACCTTACTTAGCTACTAAGTCCTTTTGAAACCAAGTGCATTTGCTATTCTGGGTCTTTAGCCTCTCCAACAGGGATTTTGATCAGGATTACATTGAATCTATGGACTAAATAAGGAAGAACTGACATTTTGACAATATTGAGTCTTGCTATACATGAATGTAGAACATCTATTTACTTCTTCTTTGACTGAGGTAGATATTTTTAAATGAGAAATTTTATTTTAAAATTATGTCTTAAAAGAATTTAAAAATAAAGAATCTAAGACTCAAAGAAGCTCAAGGTCACATAACACCAAGAGAGGAATAGGGATTTAAATCCAGGGTCTGATTCTCAAGTCCATTCACTTCTCCACTCTATTAGGAGAGAAGCAATTAATTTGATGTAGGGAATGGAGAAAGAGGTAGGAAATATGAGAAGAAGATTAGGGTGGGAAAAATGAGTTAAAAGATAGCTATTCCATGTATGAAATATTCTTGGGGTATACAACTATAGATATTTTTATCTATGTGACACAAATAGAAGCATAGAAGTATACATTTTCACTAGATAGTTGAAATATACATCTGGAGTTCAGAAGATAGAATGTAGCTATACATGTAGATTTAGGAATTGTGTGTATAAATAGCAGAGGAGAGCCAGAATTTATTTCCACTAGTGAGTCTAGAATATTAGCATTATAAAAAAACAGTGATGAGGTAAAAAAAATATGCCTTGATTGATGATGGGTACCAGGAATTGATATATGTGGCACTTCTAAATGTTCTCACTTAGCCTGTCATTCAAAAGGATGATTTGCAAAACACAAGAGATGTCCATTTATACATTCACTAATTCATTTAATCATTCATTTTCTGTGACACACATAACCACTGTAATAACCTAATTCAAGTGCACAATTTATTCAGAAAACCTATAATGGAAGATTATATGGTACAAAAATATATTTCATTTTTCTTTGCTTTCAGACCAGAACAAATGAGTTTAATTCTTTTCTGAGACTAGATTCTGTATAATCGTCATTTGGGGAGCAAAGTGACTCGGTGAATCTGTGTACATTAACAAAAAAAACTAGCATTATTCAAAAGGAAACTAAGGCTGTATAATGTCATAGAATACTAATTGATAAGGTACTGACAAGCAAAAAGCACTTCCCAAAAAGGGACATTTCTAAAAGCTACATGTTAAGGCTTCAAAATGCTACACACTCATAAATATCATGCCAGTGGTAGACTCTCAGAAAATATTTAAACTTCTATTAGGACAAGGGGAACCAATATGCTACCTTTTTAGACTTGCAGAAGGTTTGTTTGTTTTTTAGTAACTATTAACAGCTGCTATTGTTTCTCTTAATTCTTTGCGTGTCTGTCAATAAAACAACAATTTAAGAATACTCTAAATGACAAAGATAATTATTGAATAATTCAACCAACTTTCCTGTTATAGTTTGAGTGAAAATTTTTCTCCACTGACAGCTAAGTTTCTTTTACACGTTCAAACTTTATATTACTGAATTACAGAAGAATCTGAATATGGTATTTGACTACTTTTTTTTCTTTTTTTTTAAGATTTTATTTATTTATTTGACAGACAGAAATCACAAGTAGGCAGAGAGGCAGGCAGAGAGAGTGGAGGAAGCAGGCTCCCTGCTGAGCAGAGAGCCTGGTGGTGATGATGATGATGATGATGCAGGGCTCAATCCCAGGACCCTGGGATCATGACCTGAGCCAAAGGCAGAGGCATTAAGCCACTGAGCCACCCAGGGGCCCTGTATTTGACTACTTTTATACATCACTGATATCAGTGTAATTGTTTTTCTTGTTGATATAGAGATTTTGCTCAGACTACATGCCTTGTTAATTACATACATAATACTGTTTTCAGAAATACATATCACATGTTCCTTGTGGAGTTGAGCATGTTCCTAATATTATTCTTGAATAAGGTGAACAAACCCATTTGAGATTCCTATAGAATTTTAGATTTGTTCTTTTGAATTGTCTGGGAACCAAGTATGTTTGATTACTGAAATCTACCCAGGATATTTCCTTGAATTAAAAAATCTACAAACTGTTTCATAATAATCTGGAATCACAAAAGTTTGTATAAACACATTATTCTGTTTGCTTTGGTAACAGTATTGGGGAAAAGCTTTTATTCAATAGTCCTTCCATGTGGAATGTTACTTATTAAAATAAAATTCCTGGCTTCTCTCTACCTTGTCAGTCTTTCATCTATTAGCTAACTGGTGAGGTTGAAAAGAGGAATTGGTCATGAACAGCTAAATCTCTTTGTCTTTTTGCATCTAGGAATCTGCACAGAAGAAGCATCCTTCTGTGCTGCCTTTCTATGCTTTATGGTTTATTAAAAAAAAAAAAAAAGATGAGAGAGCAGACATTTTGAGTGTAGAGTCCCAAGAAGAAAAAGAGAAGAAGAAGCTGACTTATGCCTGACTAATCAGTCTAATGATGGAGTACAATCAGAATTAGGAAATTCATTTTGTCCCAATACTCGAGCCACATCCTAAGATTTCTCTTTCATTGGTAATAAAGTTAAGATTTTGTTCTAAATATGATGTCTTTCATTTATCAATTAGTTCAGAACTTGGGTAGAAAAGAAGAGTATAATATTTTGAGGCTTCTTAAAATTGTACAAGAGTAAAAAAATAAATTCAATAAGAATGTATGAGCATTTATGAGATAGTCATCACTGTCCTAGATGCTGTGGAGAGAAAATAGAGTATATAATATTCCCTGACCCCCAGAGCTTATTATTGGGTGGAATAAAAGCTAGTATGTGTGAAGCAAATGGAGATCAAGGGGTTATGAATGCAATAAGAATGTAGAGGAAGGTGAGGCAGTTGGAGCTGGAGCAATTTTATATAGTTTTATAGAGGTGACAGATAAAGGTAGCAAAGATGGAGGGTAGAAATTATAGATCACAGTTAATGATTAGGGAACACTGTAGATGATTATTCTGGAGACATGGACAACCCCTGCCTGATTGCAATGGAATAGAGCTTTAATTCTTGGTCAAAAATGGTTTCAAAATAAAGAACTATATTTATCAAGAACATGGAGTGAAAGCACCACTTTATATATATATGTTTTGTAATCTCCCCTAGGCTCTAAATTTGATACACTGCTATGATATGATTGATCATGTTTCTTCATTATTTAGTTGCATTTTTACTGTGTGTGGCTTTGCAGTAAATATTCAGTCTTCATAACACCTTTGCAAAGAGACATTTACCTAGGGCTCTTTTCTAGAATCAGACTACAATGAAATCCCATCACGAGGAAGTACAATAAAAAAGTTTATTATTTGTACATCACTACCAATAGACTTAATGATACATATTTCCCCATAATGGAAATATATGATAGCACTGAAGAAAGGGAATCCCATGAGCTTCTTGTAATGTTGTTATTTTCAAACTGGAACAAATTCATTCTAATTTGTACACCTTATTATTTGTCGCACCGAATAGCCTCATTGGTTCTCTACTGAGCTACTTCTATTGAAGTAGATTTTAATTTTGATCACTCCAGCCAAAAGCACATATATGATGAACTGTGATCATAAATGACAAGATGGTGATAAATATGAAATTAAAGCAGACTTCTAATTCTGTCGACTGTTGCTGTTATGCTTACTTGGTTCTTGGAACTGTAAGCTCACAGAACAAGAGGCATTAATCACAAGCATCATGGGGTAATCTGTTCTGACAGAGCACCATGTGTGCTCATTAAATGCAGTGATTCTTTCATTCCTTTAATCTTACTTACTTCCTTTTATGATTCTTGTCTACTAAATCTGAGAATGATACAACAATGGAAAGCAAGAATTAATTGCCATGCCTAACATTATATAAAAGCATCTAGGGACTTCTACTCATTAAACATTTGGCAAGCAAATAATTTCACTAAATGGCACTGACATTATCTACCTTTCTAAATTATGAATTGACACACTATACATTTAATTATCCATAGCGTAATGATGATGAAACTATTAAATATATTATACATTACTATAATTTTTACAGAAACTGAATACTGTTACATTAAGTATGGAATATTTCACTAAATTGTACAGGACCATTCTTCACAGTATTTAGACAAATACTTAAATGTAAGTTATAACATGGAAAATATGAATTATTTTATACTTTGCAGATACTTTGTATCTACTGCTTTAAAAAAACTCGTAATTTACTTTTGGATTTAGTTCTGTGTTAATTATTTGGTCTAGTAGTTTAATAATTCTATTTGGACCTTTAGAGATTACGATTACATTGTGCATTTCTTAAGAAAATTCAATGTAGTTGTGAATGTGTATAGGGTTATTTTCAGGCAAACTTGGTGCTAAATACTGGCTGTACTTCTTGACTATTTAACCTTCTGCAACATAACCTCTATGAAAGCCTATCTTTCTCATACTATCAATCAATACTACCTTTGATATGAGTATTAAAAGAGGCTATTCTCTCAAATCCATAGCATCCAGTAGGGACAGAATAAGAAATAGTCACCTGTCCAAACACTTTGCAGTTTGGATATTTATAAATCAATGATAACAGTAGAGGTAAATGACAGAAATAAATTAGGAAATAGTTTTGGTTTTTAGTAACAGAAAATCAGAAAAAGGTTTGGGTAAACAGGTATCAGAGTATATTTTTTTATCAAAGAAAAGAGATCCCAAATTAGGCACACCAGGACTGGGACATCAAGAAAAAGATAATAAAGACACAAATAACCATTTTTGGGGTGCATGGTAAGACACTTATGTTTTAGAAGCTTGTGTCATTAAAACTTCTAAGAGGTCATAAAATTATGTCAGTATATTTGATAATTTATTTTTTAAATGTTTTTATTTATTTATTTGAGAGAGAGAACAAGTGTGTGCATAGAGTGAGAGAGAGAGAGCACAAGCAGGGGGAGCAGGAGAGGGAGAAGCAGGCTCCTTGCTTAGCAGCAGGGAGCCCCATGCTGGACGTGATCCAAGTACCCCAGGATCATGACCTGTGCTGAAGGTAGACGCTTAACCCACTGAACCACTCAAAAAGCCAATATTTGATAATTTAAATAGATAAATTAAAAGAAAAAATAATACTAAGGTGACTCATAAAAACAGCAAACTTTAATAATCTCAGTATTAAAATATTAACTCAGTAACCAACATCTTATTATCATGAGAACTTACTGCTCATTTTTTTGGTTCAGTGGTGAGTTCTAACAAATATTTCAAAAATAAGTAGTTTCAATTAAAAATGACCATATAATAGTGAAAGAAAATCCCCTAATATAATTTATGAGGGCAACCTTTTATATAATAAAATCTGACAATAATTTGTTAGCATGGAAAATTACACATTATTATTGGTGGTAAACACATATGTAAACAGCTTAATATATTAGAAAACTGAATCCATAAATACATAAAATTTAAAACATCTTATAATAATCAATTTTGTTTTATCCAAGTAATGTGAGAGCGTTAAATAAGGAGATCAGTCATTGGCATCCATCATATTAACTGATTAAAGAAGAAAGCAAAATTTAGGGTGATCTTACTAGAGGCAGGAAAAGCTTTTGGTAATGTTAAATATCCATAAATAGTAAAACTATTAAACTAAAAAGGGAAGGCAATTTCCCTTCTTTGATAAAGAATATCAGCATAAATGACTTATAGTAAGTATCTGTCCCTTTGAGATCTGAAACAAGAAAAAGATGCCATTTATTGGCATTTGGATCTAATTATATACTGGAGGTCTTCACCAGAATAAATGGAAACAAAACAACAAAAAGAGAATCTCCAATTTTCCCCTAGCTTAAAAACTAATTATTGTTTCCATTCTTCTGCTCCCACACCTAAACTTTAAAAAGCAAAAACCCAGAAGACTCCAACATCCTGAAACTTAGTGTAGGTGTGCCCTGGGAATATCTTTCAGAGAGGATGTGTCAGTTACTACAACTGTTCAACACCTTTCACTAAGTCCTTTAACATTTTCCTTCCTACCAATAAACACCGTCTTGTAATTGACTTAGGTTAGATCTTACTATCACAGCATTTTTAGCTTCCATTGCTCTTTCAATATGGGTGTCTATGTACATTTGTTACTTTGTTTTCTATAGGCTATATTCCAAACAACATTCACTTCCAAATCCGACACAAGTGAAAAATGAGTACATATATGTATATACATGCATATGTATAGAGAAAGAGTTGGGTGATTATCAAGGGCTCAAATGGTGTTTTTAAGATGCTAACATTGTTTTATTTTTTAAAATAAATTGTAAATACATTAAGCATTAACTTTGTTATTATTCATTACAATGATTTTTCTGTCTCAATAAATTACATGCCTTTATCTGTATGTAAATTTCACCAACTTTGCTTATTTTTAAGAAAGAGATCTTCAGATTAGATTGGTGCTTATTCACTTTCCTTTTTTACCATAGTTCTAAAGTTCTTCTTCTTCTTCTTCTTCTTCTTTTTTTTTTTTTTTTTATCACAGCCAATGATAAAAGAAACTGTTTGTTTTTGTTTTTGTTTTAATGCCCAGCATAGGTACCAGTTGGTCACTTTGTAAAGTTATAGATGAAACTACACAGTTAAAAAAATTAAGCAGACACAAATATTCATGTGGCACAACAGTCTGGGAAGAGGTTGTGTAGACACAAATAGCCTGATAACTTTCAACATTTCCTTTCATGAGAGCCAGTCCTTATATCTGGAAAAATATTATACTATAGTGATCAGGGGTCGTTTAGTAATGGTTCCATGAGATTGGTCGTACTGTCACCAGACTCAGGTCCCTGGGCAAAGTGACAGCAAAAACAAGCTTGGGCCCAAACATGAGAAGCACAGGCAAGGTTTTATTGGGACAACAGCAGCAGCTGAAGGGAGACATGGTCACAATTAACATGTCAGACTGGATTCTGGAAAAATAACCAGGGAAAGTTTGTAAGGGCCAGGGGTGGGAAAGGACTGATGTTGAAGCATGTGGGGGCAGGGAAGTCCAGGACACTGGGGGTGCAGTCGATAAAACATGCTTCTTCATACATCATATCTTTCATTTACATATTAAGTTTCCATCTCTGGGTGTGTTTTTTTTAGCAATATGACGAAGGAAAAGGTCAGTGAAGGGTCACATTTGGTGGCAAGCTTATCTGACAAATTTGAACTGGTCTAAGCTTGCTCCTTGGCTGGTGCTTTGCTCTGCAAGAAAACAAAACAAAACAAAACAACAAAAACAGCCTGTAAGTTGTTCTGCAGCAAAAGTTGCACCAAGGAGTGTCCCAGGTACCCAGAGGTTTGTTACCAAGGTGCCTGACTGTCTCAATGCTGTGTCCACAAAGGTTGGGAAATGTAACATATTTTAATAAAGTAGCCACAGATTTTTTTTTAAACCAAAAAAAAAAAAAAAAAAAAAAAAAAGCAGAAGCTTTAGTGCTTTCTAAGGTAACCTTTGGTTAAGATAACCACTTTATGGAAAAGGAAGTTAGGAACCAGAGATGAACACTGATTTCCCAAGGTCATAGTGCAAATGAGTGCAAAGCTATTAGTTTTATTTATCAGATTTTAAAAAAATATTTTATTTATTTATTTGACAGAGAGAGATCATAGTAGACAAAGAGGCAGGCAGAGAGAGAGAGAGGGAAGCAGGCTCCCTGCTGAGCAGAGAGCCCGATGTGGGACTCGATCCCAGGACCCTGAGATCATGACCTGAGCCGAAGGCAGCGGCTTAACCCACTGAGCCACCCAGGTGCCCCTATTTATTAGATCTTAATGCCCTACATTTACACCATCCTTTACCTTTATTCCCCCAACTTATGGATAAAGGATGTGCTTTTAGATTCATACTTACCATCCTTGAGATACATAGGAAAGCCAGGAGAAAAAACAATAATGATATTAAGAGCCAATATGAGGTAAGTGTTTACAATGTACTAGCTACTCTTATGAACATTTTAAAAACATTAATGTAAAACATTAATAAAATCAATAAAATATTTCTGGTCAACTGGTACACAGGGGTTGAGGGAAAAAATGTTTATTTCCTCTTCAGCCTCAAGTTGTATTTAGTTTGACAATATTAAATCATTTAATGTTTATAAAAACTCCGTAAGTTAGTGTATCAGTTATCTACTGCTACAAAACAAACCAGCCCCAAATCTCTCAAAATTAAAACTTCTAACCATATTCTCTTGCAATGATTTTGTCTTTAGAAATTTGAACTGAATCTCACTTGGGCACTGAGGCGATTACATTACATTCGTCTGGTGGCTTGAGGGAGGTTGTTTTGTTGAAAATGGTCTCACCCATCCCTCTGGTAGTTGGTGCTGGTTGTGCTTTATTTTAGCGAGCACAAGCATTCTTATTTAGTCAAGAAACCATTTTTTTTCTTTTGCATGAATTTTTGGCACAGATATTATAATAA
The DNA here is from genome assembly GCF_030435805.1 of Mustela lutreola. Classification (NCBI taxonomy): domain Eukaryota; kingdom Metazoa; phylum Chordata; class Mammalia; order Carnivora; family Mustelidae; genus Mustela; species Mustela lutreola. The sequence goes on along the minus strand of NC_081290.1, from coordinate 128,228,573 downwards.
AAACTATAAGTACATCAGATAACTCTCAACAGAGCTTTTAGCCACTAGAATGAATGAGTGATATGTCAGTTTAATACACTGATTGTAATAGATCAAGCCAATTTGTTTAGGTAATTTTTGATCTAATTGTCTTTTCAATTTTAATTAACATGGACAGGGCTATAGGAAGACAGAAATTGTTTCTGAATTTTGCTTTTATCACAAATACTCACATAAAGTTGTTTAATAGTTATGTTAGGATGATTAGTTTAGATGAAAAAAAAAGTATAGCAGAACTTGTAAGTGCTAGTGAAATAGAGACTTAGAGATATGTATTTTTTAACTGTAGTGCTTAATATACATGAACTAGAGTAATGGAAGTATTGCAAGACATAGCTTAGAATAGCAAATGATGAACAAGGTTTTCTATTCCAGTAAAAAAATGGAGTCTTCAGTCTTTCTCAATTTATTTTTTGTTTGTACTTTTGAAATTTTGCTCATACCTTATCTCAACAATATGATTGGTGCTCTTCTTTCTCTTTACTTACATCTATGCAATATCCTAGAATCAATAAGTTTTCTAATGGGGTCTCCTCTTTCTGAATGTATTATGTTCGGGAATTTCTTTTTCCTATTCCAAATTCTCATATAACTTATGCACAAGGACAAATAATGATCACTATATTTGCTCTATTAATAAGAAAGATGGATTTGTGAATGCAGGTAAAAACCTAGTGAGAGACTTTCTACTCATTCTTCCCTGAATTAATTTTGACCATCCAGTCCTAAGTACAACTGATGGAGGTTTTGGGATGTGGTTTGAGGAGGAGACTGTTTATCACTCAGTGGATAGGAGGAAGAGAAGAGCCCCAGTCCTTATCAGAGCACAACAAGCAGCAACAGAGAAAGCTAGCCAAGAACCCAGACTGGAGCCATGAATACCTGTGCCTTTTTCCCAGTCTCACCATCCATCTGGCCATACATTTTGGTAATAAATATGTACTGAGTAACTTCTGTGTGCCTGGCACATTTCTAAGCAAAAGAGATAAAGTGAACAAGACAGAATAGGTACCTGCTGTCATAGACTTTATGGCACAGTAAGGGTAATAAAGAAATACAGTAGTCATCAGAAATGTGGTTGGAAGGCAGCTATCAGAAAAGTGAATTATAGTCATGAGTTAGCCTGGTTAGAGGAGTAATCTAGATTAAGTGGTCATGGCAGACTGTTTTTAAGACAAAACATTTAAGCTAAAATTTGGAGGATGCTTTGGAGGCAACCATGCAGAGATTAGAGGAAAGAGAATTTCAAAATTAAGAAAAAGCTGTCTTGAAGATTCTAAGGTGGGATCAATAGTATATGTAAATGTAACTGATAAATGATTTCCATGACCTGGCAGGCAGGGTTAAATATACTAGGTCAAAGGATTTGGAGTTTTTTATATATATGAGAAAAGGATATGTGATGGGTTTTTATTAGGAAATTAAATTTATGATATTATTTATATTCAGGCTCCCTCGGGAGCATTAGATTTGGAGGGGGTTGGGCTACAGGAAGCAAAGACTTAAGTTAGATGTTTATTACAATATTCTTGAATAGGAATAGTTGTGACATATTCTGTAGCAGTGTCATTGAAAATAAAGAGAATTTGGTCCTTATCACAAAGCAAAAAGCTTGCCAGAGGATGGAGAGTAGGACAAAAGGTTTTCCCTTACACTCTTTAAAAGGATGAACACTTTCCTGGTGCTTAATAAAATCAATAAAATATTTCTGGTCAACTGGTACACAGTGGTTGAGGAAAAAAAAAGTCTATTTCCTCTTCAGCCTCAAGTTATATTTAATTTGACGAATACATACATATTTATATATTCAAGAATATATATGGTATTATAGTAAATATAATACATTTTTCTCAAAGAAATATATATTTCCAAAACAATACTATAGACAAGATAATGAACTAATATTCAATTGATATTTTAAAAATAGTGAGGAAATTCCAAAATATAGGAAAAGTGAGATAAAATTGAAGAAGAAACAAACTTTATTAAAGACATTTGAAATATAAATCTAATGTTAAAGTAAGAACTTTTCCACTATAATATCTCAGAAGAATGTCAAATACAAAGAAAAAAGTTTTAGGAAAAGAATGCAATTATCAGAGCAACTAATTGAAAAATTATATTCTGAATATTCGTGTTCATTAGGATATTCCTTTGCAAATAGTATAAGAGGTGGTAACAGGGGCACTTTCTCCAAGGCTCACAGACCTGAAACTAACTTTTTTTTTTTTTTTTTTAAGTAACTTTCTAAATAAGACAATCTGCTCAGGTAGAACTCCAGTCATATAGCTGGTACTTGTAAAAGATGCAAACAGAGCCTGAAATGATTAGAAATATTCGTAGGAGAAAATTAAGTAAATATCAAGAGCAGTAGATTCTGGGAATTTGCCAAGAAATAAACTTTCAGCAGGTCCACCTTCTGAAGTTTCAGTCTTAACCCAGAAAGAGAGTCATTTAATGCTATGGCATGGAAAGTAGAGGTAAATATAAGATCATCCATTCACCAGGTGGACTGAGTCTAAACACCCAGACAAATTATCAGCACACCCTCCTCAGATGCAGGCCTAGTCATAACAATATCCCCTTGTAAACAAATTCATATAATCACATATGCAGAGGAGGATTTTGAAAACAAGACCTGATTTATACACAATAGAACAAAGATTCTCATTTGAGTCGGGGAAATTTTTAATCTTTTCTCTTCTTAGTAGGCTGAGAATGACTGAAGATTTGAAAAAAAATTCCAATGAGGAATGAAATACTTCCGTTATAAAAATTATGTTGATAATCTTTTTGTTATTTCTTTATAAAAATTCCTGCTGTAACAATGAATTTAGGCATCTATTGGTCTTAAAAATGGTAAATATTTGGGGCACCTGGGTGGCTCAGTGGGTTAAAGCCTCTGCCTTTGGCTCAGGTCATGATCTCAGGGTCCTGGGATCAAGCCCCACATGTGGCTCTCTGATCATCAGGGAGCCTGCTTCCTCTCTCTCTGCCTACTGTGATCTCTGTCGGTCAAATAAATAAGTAAAATCTTTAAAAAAATGGTAGATATCTTTCTCATACATCATTTATATTTTTACTCTGTTGACAGATTATTAAAAGTTTTATATTTTATGTAGCCATGAATTTCTTTTTTCATTTATAGCTTATGGATATAGTGTTTTGTTGTCATTTTCATACATTGCATACTATCTTTTGCATTTTAATCCATAATTCATACAGAGTTAAATTTTTGTATTTTGTGAAATAGAGATTTAGCTTTATTGAAAATAGTGTATATTAGTATCATTAAATTTGTTGATTAATTTACCTCTTGGTCACCAATTTGAAACACCTCGTTTAACAGATAATTTTGTTACCTATGGGGTAACTGGGTGATATGCATTAAGGAGGGCATGTGATGTAATGAGCACTGAGTATTATATACAACTGATGAATCACTGAACTCTACCTATGAAACTATTTATACAGTAATGGTTAATTAATTGAATTTATAAATTATTATAAATAAATAAGTTCTACTTCCTGAATCTGCATTTTGTTCTATTCATTTATCCTTCAAACTCTTTTATTAGACCCATTTTGACGGTTCTGAATACCTATAGTAATTTTATTTTTTTTAATTTTTATTTTTTAATATTTTATTTTTTATAAACATATATTTTTATCCCCAGGGGTACAGGTCTGTGAATCACCAGGTTTACACACTTCACAGCATATAGTAATTTTAAATTAGTCTATATTACTGAACTCTAACATTTATGCTACATTTTTTATTATTGTTTGAATTTTATTATTTGTAGATAATATGTTTTATCTCAATATTGTCCCTTATTATGTTACACGAATAAGATGCTTTACAAAATTATTGATAACATATGCTTTTAAGATATTAATGTATATTTGACATTCATATAAATAACATTATTTTACTGTAACTTTTCCTATTAATTTAATGGTTGATATGATTTTTTTATATAAAAACTTCTCTATTATAGTATACTAATAAAGTTGTGTTTTGTTTATTTGGGGTAGTAAATTTTCTCTATCTTGTAGATGTTGAATGTTATCAAAAGACACTTTGGATTCTATTGAGATAGTTATATATTTTTCTTTTCAACTAATTATTATAATCAATTATGCAAATGGATTTCCTAATATGAAATCACTCTTGCATACTAAAGTAAACCAAATTTGGTCATGGTATATTAGTTTTAATGCCCCAGCGGATTCCATTTGCTAATATTTTATTCAGGACCTATAAATAAACTTGGTCTAGAGTGCTGTTTCCAAAGATATATTCCTTGAAACGTTGATTTTCTGGATGCTATTAAGTTTTAAAAAGTTTTTTTTCTGGTTAGTTCGCGAAATCCTAAAATAATTATATAAAGGAGTGAATACTATAGATGTTTGATTATGGCAAGAATATAAGATAAAAGAATCTTAAGACTTTTCATGCACAGTCCCTGTAAAAGCTGAACAAAATAAAACAAAAGTTAAAAATAACTAAGTCTGTGGGGCACCTGGGTGGCTCAGTGGGTTAAGCCTCTGCCTTTGGCTCAGGTCATGATCTCAGGGTCCTGGGATCAAACTGCATAAGGCTCTCTGCTCAGCAGGGAGCCTGCTTTCCCACTCTGTCTCTCTGCCTGCCTCTCTGCTTACTTGTGATCTCTGTCTGTCAAATAAATAAATAAAATCTTAAAAAAAATAAGTACATCTGCATTTTAAAAAGTGGAACAAAGATGAGAGAGAGATTTACCCTACAAAATATTAAGATGTATTATAAAGGAAGAAAAATGACAGTGGTATAGGACAGAGAGGAACAGGACAGATACATGAATGAAGTGCCCTAAATCAGGACAGATACATGAATGAAGCGCCCTAAAAAGACCCATACATATATGGGTCTTTTTCATGAATGATACATTACAAAAGGAGAATGACAAAATTTGAAGAAAAGACAGGTTATTTAATAAATGTTGTGAAGAAAACTTCTATACTAGAATATGGAAAAATACTTAGAAACAGTTTGAAATAAAAGATTATTAGCAAAAGTTATAATAGAATATTAATACAAGAAATATCAAAGAAAATCTTTATTAGCTATGTTTGGAAAAACACAATGGAAACATGCCCCCAAAACATGTCAAGATATAGATGTGAGAAACACTAAAAGGAATGGAATAGAACGATATATGAAAAAAATTAATAAAAGTAAAGCTTATATAAATGTTTTAATATTAAGTAATCAAAATTGACTTTAAGGCATATAGAGTTACCAGAAACAAAGACGATGATTATATAAAAGAGTTCACTAAGAATGTATAGCAGTTTTGAACTTGTTTGCAGCTAACAACTTAAAGGAAAAATCTAAAAAACTGTACAATAGATAATATGAGCAACATAACTGATGAAAGATATCTAGTGAACATAAATTTATTCACATGTTTAAGTGCATGTGAATATTTAGTAAAATTGTAATGGGATTAAGAGATATATAAAGATATAGGAGTTTTATTTTATTTTATGATTTTATTTAAATTTAATTAACCCAGGTATAGTACATCATTAGTTTTTGATATAATGTTCAATAATTCATTAGTTGAGTATATCACCCAGTTCTCATTATATCACATGCCCTCTTTAATGCCCATCACCCAATTACCCCATCCAACCATCCACCTCCCTTTCTGCAACTCTCATTTTGCTTCCTGGAGTCAAGAATCTCATATGATTTGTCTCCTCTGATTTCTTCCCATCCAGTTTCCCTCCCTTACTCCTTCTGTCCTCCATGCTATTTGTTATGTTCCACATATAAGTGAAACCATACGATAGTTGTGTTTCTCTGATTGATTTATTTCACTTAGCATAATACCCTCCAGTTCCATCCATGTTGATGTAAATGGTAGATATTCATCCTTTCTGGGTAATATTCCATTGCTAGGTAATATTCCATTGCATACATGAACCACATCCCCTTTATCCATTCATCCACTGAAGGACATCTCATCTCCTTCCAAAGTTTGGCTATTGGGGGCATTGCTGCAGTGAACATTGAAGTGCATGTATTTCTTCTTTTCACTATATCTGTAGCCTTCGGGCAAAGATGCAGTAATGCAATTGTTGGGTCAAGGATAGTTCTATTCTTAATGTCCCAAGGAAATTCCATATTGTTTTCCAGAGTGGCTACACCAGCTTGCATTCCCACCAACAGTGTAAGAGGGTTCCCCTTTCTCCACATGAAAAAATGCTCCATATCACTTTCCATAAGGGAAATACCAATCAGAACCACAATGAGATACCACTTTACACCAGTGAGAATGGATACAGGAGTTTAGTACACTACCTTCGGTAAAAGACTTTTAGCAGATTGAAAGATAAATATGTACACAGACAATCTACACAGTGAGATCAGCATGATAGATCTTTTGGATAAATGTAGAAATTTCATACCCTAATGACATAGAATACAACTTTTCTCCCATCCACATGGGACATTACAACATTGATTATTGATTACATAACAGTGACAGAAATATCACAAACAGTCTCCAACCACAGTGTAGAATTTAAATTACAAACACATTGTATAAAGGCCTTCAACCTGGAAGTTACAAAAGCTTCTATTAAACAACTCTTGGTGAAGAGGAAAATACAAATTGAAATGACAGAATCTCTAAAAATAGTGAGCTCAAAAGTACATATTATAGCTTGTAGGCCATATTTACAGCGATGAAGAAAAAGAGTTATAATTATAAGCATCTATATCAATAAAACTAATGAATGAAAATACACAATTAATTTTTCAATTCAATATGCTAGGGAAAAAATAAAGTAATATAATAAAAAGCATAAAGAAAGAAAGTTTGAAATAGAAGCTTGTGAGGCAGGTATTAGGTAGAGTATATCTAGCTATTAATTTGAAATCTATTCCTCTGGGCAGGGGGTACGTTTAAGATAAGGTTTTCCAGAGAAACAGAACCAAGAATATATAGTAATTAATTAGATAATTAATTAAATAAGTATATGGCATGTATACATTATATATAATATACTTTAAGGAATTGGCTCATACAACTTAGGGCTGACAAGTCTGAAATCTGTAGGGCAGGCTGATAGGCTGGATATTCACACAAGAGTAGTAGTCTGATACCCAAAAGCTGGAGACATAGGTAGAATCTCTAGGTTTCAGTCTAGGGGCTGATTTCCTTTTTCTTTGGGCACCTCGTTCTTTGCTCTTAGGCTTTCAACTGATTAGATGAAGCACACATTTATTTTTGAGGGTAATATACTTTAAAATGTGCATATCCTAGTACTTTTACTTTAAAATTTTTACCTTTGAGACACTCTCACTCTTGTGCATGAGATATTTATAAGGCTTTTTATTTTATCACAGGTTATCAAGTGAAAAAAATCGACTAAATGTAACTACCCTTTAGCAGATGAATAGATAAACTGTATTATTTTTATATATGTAATACTCTACTGCAGTCAAAATGAATAAAAAAGGATTTATTTGTATCAACATGGATGGATTCTAAAAACATAATATTGAGGGGTGCCTATGGCTCAAGTGGATTAAGCATCCTACTCTTGGTTTCGGTTCAAGTCATTAACTCACGGTGAAGAATTGAGCCCCATGTTGGGCTATGTGCTCAGCACAGAGTCTGCTTGAGATTTTTTTCCCTCTCTGTCTCCTTTGCCCTCTATTCTCCCTCCACTCATGCTCTCTCTCTCTCTAAAATAAAATTTTAAAACATGGTGGGGGCACCTGGGTGGCTCAGACATTAAGCATCTACCTTTAGCTCAGGTCATGGTTCCAGGGTCCTGGGATTGAGCTCCACATGTGGTTCCATGCTCGGCGGGAAGCCTGCTTCTCCCTCTCCCACTCCTCCTGCTTGTGTTCCCTCTTTAGCTCTGTCTCTCTCTGTCAGATAAATAAAAATCTTAAAAGTAAGTAAGTAAATAAATAAATAAAGATTTAAAAAAAACATAATATTGCATCCTAAAAATATTGTCAAAGGATAAAAACTGTATGTTGCCAGTAATATAAAATTAATGATAAAAAATATTATGTGCATTTCTATGCATACCTACACATGCAGTGGATATATAAAAACACAAGATTTATTTAGATACCAACTTAAGATCATATTTATGTAGAAGTTGATAGGAAAGCAATGCTGACACTATATTGTTACGATTTTATGTTTTTAAAATTTAAGAAAAAAAAAAAAGATGTGAAGCAAACACTGAAAAACAATAACAAGTTTCTCCAGCAAGTATAAATGGTCTGGTATTTCATGTCTTCTACTTTTCTCTGTGCTTGAAACACTTCATAATTAAAACATATAAATTATATATTATGGTGTTCTGCTCATAACTTCATATTTACAGATATATTTCATCTATATTACTATGAAATTATTTGAAAATTATTTAACAGATATCCAAAGTTAACATACATGTAATAGTATAAACCTGAAATACGAAATAGTCCTCCTTTTCTGTTCTCCGAGAAACCATTTTTATCAAATCTTGACAGGAGATTTTGAAAGTGTCCTCTCTTCAGGCTGAGAAATGTCAAAGTTCATCTTGTTATGAGAATTCCCAACATGACAGAACTTTCTTCGCTCTAATTTGTAATGCAAGGTGTGAGAACAGAAGTTATGGTTTGATTCTTAGAGGTGTCAATGTGAGAAGATGACAAAGGTTATTACAACTCAGAAGTGCCAAACACAATGTAATTTTGGAGAAAAATAGACTCCATTAGAACTCAGTTTTTTGTTGTTGTTGTTGGTTATTTTTTTTTTTACTATAGTCTTAAGTTTCCAAATACTATTTCACCTTATAAAGAGTAAATCAAAATAAATTATTTCAGTTTTACCCTTTGTCAGAAATGTCGTGCAGTTCTCTTTGAGGGTAAACTTTAAGTTTGTTTGTTTTAGCTGTGTAACTATCTTTTTTAATTTGGAAATCCAGATTTGCCTTTGAGGCAGAAGACTTTTTTTTTTTTTTAAACCAGAGGATGGGAATTGAGTATGGTATAAGCTACTTCAGAAGACCTTTAAATTTAACTATAAGTCAAATTTAAGGAAAGTTAAGTGAAAAAGTCCAAATGGAAAACTTCTGATTAAGGTTTTAAATTTTTGTTCAATGAAATATGGGAATCAGGGCACCTGGGAGGCTCAGTGGGTTAAAACCTCTGCCTTCAGCTCAGGTCATGATCCCAGGGTCGTGGAATAGAGCCCCACGTCAGGATCTCTGCTCAGCAGGGATCCTGCTTCCTCCTCTCTCTCTGCTTCCCTCTCTGCCTACCTGTGATCTCTGTCTGTCGAATAAATAAATAAAATCTTTAAAAAAAAAAGAAATAAATATGGAAATCTTTAATCAAAACTGTGTCTCTGAAAGATAGGGTTTTTTTTTTCCTTATCTGTACCTGTATATCTTTATTATGAAGATTGTCAAATTGTTTTTGCATTAATGAGAATGGTGTAGATATATGAGTTTTGTGTGTTTTCATAGGGGTATGTGTCTGTGTGTGTGTGTGTGTGTGTGTGTGCACATGCACACAAGCTAATGTCCAAACATGGGCTTACAAGGAGATAATAGTTTACACTGGATTATTCCAGAAGTAAATGCAGGCTCTGTCTTCCCCATTACCTCACAATGGAGGAAATATTGAGAAAATAACTGTATCATTGGTCTTAAAGCAAGAAACTTTAAATTAGCTTTGGTCTTCATGATGAGTTGTGGCTTAAAAATAAATCACCCAGACATTAGGGAAATGGATTTTAGCAGCACTGTAGTTATCTTCACAGGAGCAGATGGCATTCTTGTGGATAAAATGAGATAACCCTAAAGGCAGTTGTTGGTCCTACAGTCAGTGATTTTAAGAAGAGATTCTCCAAGTAGGAAATGGTCTTTTCTTTCTATAAAGTCCAGGGTCAATGGACCACATATGGGGAATATGTGGATTCTGGGTAGCTGTGGATTCCCACTGGTGGTAGTTGTGGAGCTGTGGTATGGGCTGGGGAAAGGAGTTGGAGCAGAGGAAATGAGCAGTTTCCAGCAATATATAGGCCAAGCAATAAGTAAACAAGGAACTTCCTAAGTGTTTCAAGGTCTGGATTTCCATGGTGAATTCTACAAGTAGCCACTTATAATAGGATATATATGTTAATCTGTGTTGAACTTTCTTGCAGAATTCATAAATATTCAAAAATGTGTAATTAACAATTAAATCTTGGGAGGAGTTCTACTTCCGTTCTGAAAGTAAAAAGCTGGAAAGGCGACCCATCACTCTGATACTAACAATGAAGAAAAGACACAAAAACTATGAAATCATAATTTTTTGAACCCATCAGAGACCTTGGATTATGGGACCACCAATAATTCTGAATTGTAAAGTAGGACAGGTATCTCCAGGAGGAGTGCTATGCCCAGATCACTTGTGGTGAGGAACAGAATAGAAGCAAGAGGTACCATCAAGTGGTTAAAAATAAATCAGCTAAAAGTAGAGGTCTTGCTAAAGGCCTGGTGTGCGTTATCATGAAAGTAGAGACCATGAAGGGCCTTAGCTGCATGGGTAGTTTGTGCTTAGTTGTTGGTTCTTTTCCACAAATTTTCACTTAGTGAAGTGAAAAAGTTTGGGGATGAGGTAGAACATTAGAGAGAGCCTCGCTCAGTGATGTACGTGAGCCAGACAGTAATAAATACTGTTGCAGGAGACCACAAAGCCCTGTCCTCACTGTATACCTTTATCAGACATGGAACTAAAGCTTCAAGTTGCTGGGTGTACTGGGGCTTTCACCACTAGACATGGGCGAAGACCCAGTGTAGCAGGGAGAAAAGCAGCAGAGAAGAATTGGAAGTGTGTTGAACCTGTGGAATTTTATAGTTTATAGAACTGTAAAGTAAAGAATAATCCAGTTCATTTCTAAAACCTGTCTCTTTTACATTTTAAATATCTGTCAATTTTTTTTTAAGATTTTAATTATTTATTTGACAGAGAGAGAGATCACAGTAGGCAGAGGGGCAGTCAGAGGCGGGGGGGAAGCAGGCTCCCCGCTGAGCAGAGAGCCCTATGCGGGGCTCAATCCCAGCACCCTGAGATCATGACCTGAGCCAAAGGCAGAAGCTTAATCCAATAAGCCATCCAGGTGCCCCAATATCTGTCAATTTTAACCCTTTTCTCACATTTAATGTTTCCACTGAAGTTCAATTATCCACCTATTCATCTTAATTATTTAGACTGATACTTTCTCCTGCTTCTTTTATCTCCATAAGCCAAGCAGAGTAACCATTTTTATTTACTTATCTTTAAAGTATTATTTATTTATTTATTTGTTTTGAGAGAGAGAGAGAGCAAGAGACCAGGAAGGCTCAGAGAGAGAAGCAGACTCCCTGTTGAGCATGGAGCCTAGTGCAGGACTCATTTCTGGGACTTCAAGATCATGACATGAGCCGAAGACAGATTCTTACCGAGTCACAAATGTGCCCCAAGAGTAAACATTTTTAAATATGAATCTGACCATACTACCCTTCTTCCACTGTACTGGCTATTGTCTGTTGTTTAGACGAACTACCAGAGGTCTGGAATGTTTAAATGACTTGTCTCATTTAATGACTAATCCTCATTGTTGAGGATTAAGCCCAATTGTTCTCATTCATTTTTGGTTCATGATACAGTTTAAAAATTGATGAACTGGTTGACTGTAATACCCATTGGAAAAAGTACTTTAAAACTTAAATTTTTCTTTTATTTCCTTTAGGCTTTTTCCATGAAAAGTTTTGGTGGTTCATTTCCTATGAGGATGTACTTTGTTATCAGAGGGGAATGTAATATTGTGATCCCAACATAGGGGTAGAAGATCTATCAACAGTAAAAGTCTGTTCCTTTTTATAAAATGCAGTAATTGAGATTCAACAGATTTAATCATGAAGCCTTTAAAAGTTAAAAAAAAAAAATCTACTTCTTTGATCACAAAGAAAATAATGAATTTAAGCTCACTAATATTCCAGTAATGGAATTAAACTCTAGTTCTATAGAATCAAACTCAAAAGCCAAATGAAAAAATATGAAAATAAGAAGTGAACAAACTGGGGCACCTGGGTGGCTCAGTGGTTTAAGCCTCTGCCTTTGGCTCGGGTCATGATCTCAGGGTTCTGGTATCGAGCCCCACATCGGGCTCTCTGCTCAGCAGGGAGCCTGCTTTCCCCTCTCTCCCTGCCTGCCTCTCTGCCTACTTGTGATCTCTCTCTATCAAATAAATAAATAAAAATCTTAAAAAAAAAAAGAAGTGAACAAACTATATACTGAATAAGTTGTATATTCTTAAAATTTCTCTACAGTTTTACAACATTTTAATAGAACATTTTTGGTTCTGAAGTTTACCATTATCAACCAGTGAAGTGGCTGTTTTATTATGCTTTGCTTCTGGCTGAGTGTGAAAGGAAAGGAGGTTTGTGGGGGAGACGGCTTTTATTTCTATATAGAGGCTGGCAAAAATAGAAAGCGGAGGATAGAAAATTACTAGTTAGGTACTGTACATCCTGTTTGTGAAAAAGTTCTATTTTTAAAATGAATGTCAAAGAGAATTCTCTTCTTTCCCTAAATTTTTTAGCACATAATCACAATATATTCTGACATTCATTTTAACCAAAAAAAAGTTAAAAGCATTCGAGTTTGGGGGCACCTGGGTGGCTCAGTTGGTTAAGGCTTGGACTCCATTTATGTTTAGATCGTGACCTCAGAGTTGTGAGGTCAAGCCCCACATAGCTTCTGTGCCTGCAGGCTGCTTAAGATTCTCTTTCTATCCCTCTCCTTCTGCCCCTCTCCTACCTCTCTCAAAAACAAAAGCAAGAACAAAACAAACAAACAAACAAAAAACAAAAAACTAGGGGCACCTGGGTGGCTCAGTGGGTTAGGCCTCTGTCTTTTGCTCAGGTCATGATCTCAGGGTCCAGGGATCAAACCCTGCATCGGGCTCTCTGCTCAGCAGGGAGCCTGTTTCCCCTCCCAACCGCCCCCCTAACCCCGCCTGTCTCTTTGCCTACTTGGGATCTCTCTCTCTCTCTCTGTCAAATAAATTTTTAAAATCTTAAAAAAAAAAAGGAAGTGTAAGAATTTTATATAAAACCCTTCATGTAGCAGTCCCTCTAAATATAAATGTTTTGTTTTGCTTGAATTATACTTCTTCATGTTGAGCACCCAGCCTGTTCCAGTCTGCATTATTTCCATTGTCTGGGGCCACTAGAGTCACTTAAAAGAAATAATGACTTGATTCTGATTCACATCATTCTTTTCAGTGACTAACTTCATTTTCTGCTGCATAAATTTCTTAATAAAATGTCCTTTGCTTTACCATTTACCATATATTTCATTGTGCTCTAAGAAAAATGGAGGTATCTGTGAGGAGCTATTTAGCCAGAGGCTTCCATCAAGGTTAAAACAATCACGTTGTTTAACCCTTAAACTATCCTTGTTCCCCTTTCCCCAGGGGACTTACTTAAAAACAAGTCCCAGAAACTAGCCCCAGGTAAAAAAGCCCAGATACAAGGGTGACTCAGGCCAGGTGCAGATCAGTGAGGTGTTGCATACTGTCTCCTTAGCTACCAAAGAGTATGGGCCCTGCCCTTTGGGAGCCTTTTGGGCATCAGTTCTAACGAGGGTGATAGGCTAGGTCAAATGTCTACTATAGGGTAAATGGTAATTCAACTGGTCACTTATGTGTGACCTAACATGACTGGAGTTTCCTGTGTGTGTTACAATCTCATTGGCCACCTGTGAGTGGCCAGGCCAGACCGCATGGCCTTTGGCCTTAAAAGCTAGTCTGTGAAAAAGAGAAAGGTCGCCCTCTCTGTAAAAGGCGCGGCCCTGGCCGGTCAGTCTGATTCTTGATGTCTGGCACGAAATAAAGCTTTGCTTGACCTTCGCTTTGTATCAGTCTCGCTCCTTTAATCACAGACCCATTACTGGGGGACCCAATGGTATATACTATACAGATATATAATAAAGTAAATTCCCCAACGTGTTAATTTTTTTTTTAATATAACTAATTGAATAGACTTACATTAGAACTAGTCCTAATTGATCTTAGATAGCTGGGTGGTGTTGCCTGTATTCTCAGTTAATTAAGAATACTTAGTTAAAAAGTGACTGCATAGTGGTGCAAAATCATGATGGAAAACCTACAGCTATTTCATACCTTGCATAAGAGCATAAATAGATTTCACTGAAAATATGTATCTTTGTACTTATGTAGAAAGCAGATGAGCCATAAAATAATGTGAAATATCTATAAAATCTAAATGCATTATTGCAAAGATTATTGATAATTATCTTTTAGTGTGTTTTATTTCCCTACAGACATCCAATTAAAGTTTACTTTCAAGAATGATCTTCAAGTTAAATGTTGGTCATATGATAAACACATATTGGTCTTATGATAAAAATATACACAAAGCCCCCATCTCCCAAACACACACACATCACTCATTTCAAAGAAAATACCCTCTATTCTAAATCTTCACTTGGCTCAAACAAAAAATAATATAAGCAAAAATTTCTAAATTATTGGCTATCAGGAAAGTAATCTTATTGAGAAATTTAAAAAATGTTTTCCCCAAAAGTGTTTTCTGAATATATTGAGTTAAAATGTCAAGTGCTAAAATAAGAGGAATAAAAGGTATCAAGTACCCAAATCTAAGGAGTAGACACTTCCTCAAGAACTTCATCAGCATGACAGACAACTCTGTCAATCAGATACCCAGGACAAAAACCTGACAACTTCTTTTTTTTTTTATAACACAGTCCTTTTCACAGGACATGTTATATTTGCATTATCATAACTCATGGAAGTTTTGGCTGACTTTGAATGGCTCATAATAAATGTATCCTTACAACACCCCACCCATGTCTCAGACTCCCTCTCCCTAGTGAGCATAAGCAGAAGATCAGGGAGAAGACAATCACCAGAATCGGGACAGGAATAATACAGCATTTTCATCCTATGTTAAAAGTGAAGGACTTAATCTTCCCTAAAAATTCAATTCAGAATGTCTCAAAATAAAAAATAAGCCATGAAACTGAGGTGCCTAAAGCCAAAAGAGAGAAATGTTTTCATTTCCCTTTGGCTATGTGCTCATTCCACACACCGTGGTCTATTTCTTTTGTCTCTGTGACTAAAAGTTACAGAGAATGGGAGACAGCAAGGCAGAGAGGCTGCAGTGTGAAGCTGGTTGCCTGCCCACCTCTTGGAGTGATGATTGTTAGTTCCCTGCGGATTTAGTGGCAATGAAAACTAGCTGAGCGTGAGATGTCTTGCTGGTACCCTGCCTAGGAGCACCAAGCAGCAGAAGATTGTATGGTAGGCTGCCAAAGGCTGGAGCTTGGAAATTGCAGGTGGAGTGAATTTCTCCCATGAAAGAACTATGCTGGGAGGAGGCCATTTACAGTTCGCCCTGATATCTGGCCCTACAAGGAAGCTGCCATGGGGGCACCTGCTATACACAGGGCACTGGGAGGCATCCAGGTCAGTTAGAAACACAGTAACCTTCTACCAGCTATGTGACATGCCTGTGTCCTATTTATGTCTTCTAACCCTTAAGCTTCCTCTGAACCACGGCAGCTAAGAATGCATTTTTTTACATATTGGGTTTCAACATATGCTTTAATTTTGAGAAGGGTAGCATAAATACATCTTAGAAAATATGTTAAAAATTACTGAATTGAGGGGCACCAGGGTGGCTCAATTAGTTAAGCAGATGCCTTCGGCTTAGGTCATGATCTAGGGGTCTTGAGTTCCAGCCCCGAGTAAGGCTCCTTGCTCAGCAGGGAGGCTGCTTCTCCCTCTTCTTCTGCCTGCTGTTCCCCCTGCTTATGCTTTCTCTCTGTGAAAAAAGTAAATAAAATCTTATAAAAAATTACCGAATTGATTTTCTACAAGCAATCACCTGTGAAATTATACAGTTCCATGCAGTTAGAAATCAGAGACTTGGGTAATACATAGAAGAATGTGTTATACATACAGAGAAAGAGGAATGATGTTAGAAGGAGAGACTCACCTCAGATTTTCTTGCTAAAAATTACCATAGTGTTTGGGTTTGCTGCCCTACCACAGTTACATATTATGTGTGTGGGGTGTATATATATGTATACGTGTGTGTGTATACACACACACACACACACAGAAAATATATACATATAAATGAGTGTATATATATGTGTATATATATATATATATATATATATATATAGCATCTATCTGCAGGATTATATAAATACATTATATATATACACATATATGTGTGTATATATATATATATAGCATCTACCTGCAGGATTATATAAATACATAATATATGTTGGGTTATGATTCCGAGAAGGAATGAAAGTTTAGCAAAAATACTACTTTTGTTTTTCTTTACAAAAATTAGTTTTAAAAATTAGGGTCATTGCTTTAATTACTGACATGGGCTACGGAAGGATAACTCTCTCTACTGTGTAAAATGTAGGCCTTATAAGAATTATAGAGATTTATGAAATAAAAGCTTTTGTTTACTAGTAAGTATGTTAACCACATCTTAGTTTAGTCTCTGCTCTTTAAATTTATATCTTAGCTATGCCCCAGCATTCTATGCATCTATTTTGCAGATATCAAACATACAAGTAGGGACAGCGATTTATCCTATACATAGGCAAAGAGACGAATAGTCATAGAGACACAAAGTAGGAAATTTTACATTTTGATCACAGACAGATCACTGATTAATTGCATGGTTTTTAAAGAGTATGACAAAAAGGTACTCCATTTTCATATTTGCATATCTTATTTGAACTGATTTTCATCCCATGTAGTATCACAGTACTATGTCACACATGTGTTGACACAGTCACTTTAAAAATGTCCAGAAAGTCAACCTATAAAATGGGAGAAAATATTTATAAAGTATATGACACATAAGGAGTTAATTTCCAAAATATATAAGAAGCTTCTACAACTCCATAGCAAAAACCCAATAAACTGATTTAAAAATGAGGTAACAATTTGAATGGACATTTCTACAAAAAAGACACCCGAATGTCTAAAAGGTATATGAAGATTCTCAGTATCATTAATGTCAGAGAAATGCAAATCAAAGTCACAATAAGATATCACCTTATACTTGTTAGGATATTTATTTTAAAAAAACAAAAGACAATTAGGATTGATTAATTGAAGTTGTGGAAAAACTGGAACCTTCATACAGTGTTGGTGGGAATGCAAAATGGTGCCACTACTATGGAAAACAATATGGAGATACCTCAAAAATTAAAAATAAAACCACCATGTGATCCAGCAGTCTACTTCTGGGTATTTATCCAAAAGAACTGAAATTAGAATCAGCAGGCTAATGTTCATTGCAGCACAAGTCAAAATAGCCAGGGTATGGAAAAAACTTAAATGTCTATCAATGCATAAATAAATAAAGATAATGAGGTATTTACATTCCATGGAGTATTATTCACCCTTAATAGTGAAGGAAATTCTGCCATATGTGTCAACATGGATGAATGGGAGGACATATTATGTTAGATGAAATAAGTCATAGGAAGACAAATAATGCAAGGTGTGACAAACACTTATGAGTCATAGTTACAACACACTGAATACTTTGGAGCCATAAAACAGGTTGAGGCATTATTTGTAGGATTCATTGTTGAGAAAAAAATAACAATAATGAAGTACAGAAGGTTATATGCAGTATACCACATTTCATGTGAAGTAGGAGAAATGAAAACAAACTAACATGGATCTGCATTTAGAAAGCAAAAGGAAGAGAAACTCCCAAATAATACAACAGCTTACTCTCAGAGGGACCCAGGAAAGGTAGGGTCAAGGTATGGGAGAGGAAATGTGCCACTTTGGCTATACCTTGTTATAAAAAAAATGGTAGGTAATTTTTAATATTATAAAATTTTATAGTTTATATTTTACTTCAGCTTTTTGATGCTTGAAAGCATGTTCATAGTCTTACATATTAAGACAAACCACAAAAGGTATGGAAACACATACAAATGAAACAGTAATTTACAGGTTAAAGGAACATAAATCATTAATGCAAGTTACTTCTAAACATAATATTTTCTCCATACACTCTAAATCAAGGGAGAAAAGTAAAACACCTGCAAACAAATCATGAACTCTTTCTCATGGGTTGATTTCAAAGAATGATATGAAAGTGGCAGTTCAGAATCTATTTTATGTTTATCATGAGATTAAGCAGATAAATAATGTATTGATACTGTTGGGAACCAGAGATTTCACTATAAAATTAAAAAAAGAAAAGAAAAGAAAAGAAACTATGAAGAAAGAATGGAGTTAAGGAACAACCATTAAAATTTTGGGTTGGAATGGGAAATATCAATGTGAACTCATGATTTCTAACATCATATGTAACTTTTTAATTCCTCCTGTGTACAGAGAAAAGCAGAGTATTTTCTTAAACAAACAAAAAACAAGTAAAAAAACAAAAAGGAGTGAAAATATCTGTTGTCTCATTTTTGCCATTTACTAACTCTTTTACTATGAGTAAGCTACTAGCTTTTCAGAGGCTTTATTTTGTCACCTGTAAAACTCTAAGGCACGAATCTTTGAAAATACTTGGGCATTTTAATGCAACAACATATAAAGGTGATCTTTTTGCAGAAACATAAGACCGTACCATTATAAAATAGATTAAGTGTAGTGCCAGGGTGTGTCAGTCAGTTAAATGTCCAACTCTTGATTTCAGCTCAGGTCATGATCTCAGGGTATTGAGATCAAACCCTGCATTGGGCTTCACACATAGTGTAGAATCTGCTTAAGATTTTCTCCCTCTCTCTCTGCTTCTCCCCTCATTGTGCACAATCTCTCTCACTCTCTTTCTCAAATAAACAAATAAATAAATAAAGACTTAAAATAGACTAAGTCAAATGGAAGATATATGTCTTCTAGAACTTTTACCAGAATCTGTCAACTCTGGCCATAGGCCCTTCTTGCTAAGTAGCTGAATTGTGGTCAGTCATGAATCAAAGATGATACACATCAATGTTGCACCAGTGGAGCTCAGCATAACCAACACCAGAGCAGCACAGTGTGAAAAATTTTACCACTCAGTACAGATGGTAAATAAAACAACCCTTGGGAAAATTTATACTGGTTTCAAAATCATATTCTTAAATTCCTTGCCTGTTGTCCTACTTTTATGGATTGAATGTTTCTGTCCCTGCAAAATTCATATGTTAAACCCCTACTCCTAATGGGGTGGTATTAGGAGAGGGTCCTTTAGGAGATGAATAAGGTTAGATGAGGTCTTGAGGGTTCTTCAAGATGGATTAATGCCATTATATGAGGAGATCAGAGAGCTAGCTCTTTTTGCCATGTGAGGATATATCAAAAAGGCAACCACCTGTGAGAAAGCTGAGAAGAGGGTCCTCGTCAGGACTTGACCATGCTGTCATCCAGATCTTGGAATTCCCAGTTTCCACAACTGTGAAAAATATTGAGGGCACAGATTGCATGGAGCACTGGGTGTTATATGTAAACAATGAATCATGGAACACTACATCAAAAACTAATGAGGTACTGTATGTTGACTAACATAACATAATAAATAAAAATTTTCTTTTCTTTAAGTCATCAGTCTGTGGTATTTTGTTATAGCAGCCAAACCTAAAATACTTACTAAAAAATTCATATACAATTTCTTTTATTTGCATTTCTCATAAACTTGAAATAATTTCTTAAACACGCTAATTATTTGCACACTATAAAATCATGTCTGGATGGTTTATTTGAAATGATAAACCATGTAAATAAAAAGAATGAATAAGTCCTTCTGTATAACTAGTTTTTAAACCAGTGTTTTTTTTTGTTTTGTTTTGTTTTGTTTTTGTTTTTTTTTAGAATAGTCTTTTCACTATGTTCCCAAAGGTACAATGGAGAATATCTCTTCCATTATATAAGTTAAATACAATGAGATCTCTTGACAAATTAATGGTACTTAGAAAATTTAAAATCTATTAAGTCAAAGGATTGTGTTTAAGTGAACTTCTCTTTGAAATATCAATGTCTATTTGAGTCTGCATTTATTAAATACTGATATATTTCTTCCTCCATAAAAGTAACTGTGTTAATATTCCAGAAATCAGCCAGATGTTACAGCTCTGGATCTCCTGTGGCTTTTGAGACATGCATTCTCACCCAGTTTCTTAGCAAACTGCCTTTTCAGTACTGCATTAAATCAACCACTTGAGAAATACTATGATAACTGTGGTAGTCACCATATAACCTTCATATGGAGAAAGTGTGATTCTATTTTATTATCACAATTCTTCTAACATTGAGGTATTGGTTTTTTTTGTTTCGTTTTGTTTTTGGAATAACTTCTTTCTACTGAAGATACCAACTGCAGTTAAGATTGAGGCTAAGATGCATTTTAGTGAAAGTAGAGAGAACTGTGTATATAGGTGTGTATATTTCTTAGAGTGGGTACATTACATTTAGAATAAATAAAAATTTTGAAACATTTAGAATAATAACATTTATTCTATGTTTTTCTGACTATAAACTCTTGCTACATTAAAAAATAAAGCAAATAAACATTTATTTCATGATATCCAGTTGCAGTCAGCTAAAAAATACCTAAATGTGTTGTAATATTATATTACGAAGGACATCCATTCTAAGGATTAGAAATGTCTCTTAAAGTGTTTGTATTTGGCTGCATAGTGATTTAGGGAATTTCTTTGACATCTAAAATTCTATTTCTTTTTTATTCTGAAGTTCAGAGAGAAGTTTTCTATTACACCAAATGCATAGGACCAGGTAAATGATGTAGCAACACAAAAGAGAGGCTCATTTTCCCGAGATATTGTATCACGGAGGCTCTGAAACTAGAACCATCATAAAAAAGGTTGAAAACATGGGGCTGAAAAGGAGTATTAAGAGAAAAATCTGAAACATGGGACCACAACGGTCTTCCCTCATCTCAGTCTCTGAAATTAGATAGATTCATGGCCTTTTCCCAGAGAATGGTCTATATCCAGTAACTGACTTAGAGATAGAAAGGCCTAGCTTTCTCACTCCCAAATCAAGATGAATCTGAAAGCATACTCAACCTCCCTTTTCATACTGCTAAATTGCCAGCCCAAGGGGTTCTCCAAAAGGCAGAGGGACTGTATGGAGAGTTTTAAAAATATTTTCTTCTACTGCAGTTACAGGACAATTTGGGCTGAGAATCAGGCTCAGAATCTTTTATTTTATTTCCTTTTTCAGAAGGTATACCAGGGCGCCAGGGTAGCTGAATCACTAAAGCATCTGACTCTTGATTTTGGCTCCGGTCATAATCTCAGTGTTGTGAGACAGAGATCCATGTTAGTCTCAGGGCTGAGGAGGGAGCCTGCTTAACACCTTCTCTCTTCATTTCCCTCTGCCCCTCCCACCGCTTGTGTTCTCTCTCTCTTAAAAAAAAAAAAAAAAAAAAAAAGCCTCATTCAACATCATAAAGAGATTTTCCTGTTTTTATTTTTTCTGGAAGTCTTATTGTTTTACCTATCACATTTAGGTCTGTAATACATTTTCAAATTAATGTGCTAAGAGCTAAGGGTCCTAGTTCATTTTTGTTTATATGGATATCCTACTTGGTTTGTACAATTTACTGAAGAGACCATCAAATCTCCACTTCACTGTACTGTTTTATGTTTATCATAACATGTTATATATGTGTACAAGTCTGGTATTCTCATTTTTTAATCCATATGATCAAGCTGTGGATCATGGAAGTGAAGAAGGCATATAACCAGTAAGTCCAAAAGGAATCATTCCAAGATCTTCTGGCTGCCAAATTAATGCTTTTCGACCTTGACTGATTTCTGTGGTACTTTTTATATTACCTCAAATATATAGATGTATTTGTTAAACTAATTAATAACTAAATCAGTAAATATACTGTAGATGTAAAGTATATTCTGAGTGATCTGAAAAGTAGTAGTATCTCTGAGAACTTGCTTTGGCCATGAAATGAGAACATAAGAGAAGTGAGTGAGTGCATGTGTATCTAACAAGACAATGGAAATACATATTTCAAGTTAGAGTAGAGAGGTTGTTTTAAGACTAAAATGGTATTTCAGTAGTAAAATTTTATAGAAGTAGAGGCATTGTTCTAAATGGCAAGTAAGTAAGAGTAGAGGTAGGATAACTCTTTTGATGAATGACCAGTATTTGATGTGAAAAAGATGTTCTGTTAATTTCAGCACAAACATGCAGAAAAGTAAAGTCTAGTAACTATATCATTCTGTAATATAGTCATAATGCAACAAAAACTCGGAGTCTTTTTAGAACAGAACTTAATGAGACTGTAAAAATCTTTGTTGAAAATTCTTGAATATGTATTGAGAACTAAGATTCATTAGACATATTTTACTAACCAATAACATTTTAATAATATATTTTTTAAAGTATCACTTCAGTTCATTGTGTTTGCATGTCAGTTTTCAGGCTCTCTTTATATTGATGGTACTCTACACCCAGAGTGGCTAAGGAATCAGGTTAATCTTCATCCTTGGCTTACTTTGTTCTTGTTTCAAAAACTATAGAAATATTTTTCTGGGATATTTTAGTGTTTATTGCCTCTTCATATTTTGCATTGAACTGATTTTTCAAAATTTACCTCACGAACCAAGTTTTTAATCCATTGATTTATAATTTTCTGGATTCTTGACTAGATGCAGGGATTTTGCTTGATGTACTAATACTAAGAACCACGTTGTCAGTGTTTGTGGCACCATAGGATTTTTTTCTCAAACTGAGGATCTGATTCTATAGTCAGCACCTTTGTCCACATCAGCATTTTTCTCTGCTGTAATGATCACAGGTAATATTCCACTCTATCTCAGAAAGAACCCCTTCTGATTGGTTTCTAAACTGAAAGCATATTCCTTGCTGTACAATTCAGCAGCCCTTTCTGTGTAACACTTGATTTGTTATGAAACTTAGTTATCTATTTGACATTAATTAATGTTTATTGGCCAGCAGATAGA
This sequence comes from Mustela lutreola, assembly GCF_030435805.1. Taxonomy (NCBI): domain Eukaryota; kingdom Metazoa; phylum Chordata; class Mammalia; order Carnivora; family Mustelidae; genus Mustela; species Mustela lutreola. The sequence continues at coordinate 128,205,466 of NC_081290.1, read as the reverse complement.
TTTTAAAATTATAAGATGCATACATCATTTTAATTTTTTTATATTTCCAAATCTCCTATCTCAGTAATACTAATAACGGCAAAAATAATTTTTTTAAAAAGTATTCTTCATAATGTCTCCAAGTGCAATGGTGTAATGTTTTATATTATTAAACCAATGCTCAGGGACAATTATGATTAGGTTGTAAACTCATTTCAATGCCCAAGTTTTTTATTGTCACCTTCTCTGAAGAACCCTAAGCACTGAAATAGAAATGATCAGATACTAAGGGTGCACTGAAGAAGGGTTGTCCAAGTTCACAGAGTTGTGCCTACCCAGTGGGCTTGTAAAGCACACACTCAGGTAATAATGTTAGCATTACAGGAAATGAAAGCATTATGGTGAATGTGAAGGCAAACAGATGTCAGCTGGTGTGAAATGCCAATGGGAAAAATTAAAAAATAAAAGATGAATTCAAATGAGAATAAACCTAAGTATTCCAAATAAAAATCTAATTAAAGGAGTGCTTACTAGAGATAAAATATACCCAGTAGAAAGATAACTGTACTCCCTTTCACATCTGGAAAAAAGTGCTAGTTGCTGATGCTTCAACTTAGGGCCAGGGACCAGATTGAACTCCCTAAATAAACAAACCCGTAAAGAAAAATAAATTATTGCATTACATTAAGAAAGTTATACAAAACATGTGTTTACCATTTAAAGAATTTAAATAATAGTTTGGTCTCCTAATACTTCCAGGCAATAATCAAGATTAACATAGAACCAAGTAAAGAACATAAAGTCATTCTTTGCATGCCAGATCACTCAAAATTAGGACCCAAATCTATAAAGCCAGGCCATTTTTTTTCTTTCTTTTTTTTTCAGTGTAATAACATATATTTGACCTTTATATGTAATTATAATCTGCAAATTTAGTTTTGACGTTAATTCACATTGTCTAAAAACATGTGTCTAGACTTTGCTATATCTACACATTTTTTTATACCAAAATTGAAGAAAATGGAAGGGAAATTAGAAAATGCAGGATAAAATAAAGTTGTTTGGCTTAAGGTCATGTGAAAAGCTATGATGTAGATCTCAATGTCCCTATAAATGTGTAGAAATTTCCCTTTCTAACACAGGAATAAGAGTCAAAAGAAAGAAACATTTTCTAAAGAATAATCAGGTTCAAAAATAACAAATGACCCATAAGGCTGTTTTCTAAGACTAAAAATCCAGTCTACTAAGGAGTATCTATTTTTCAGTGAGCCAGAACTATGGAAAGCCCTAGCAATATCCACATTTCTGAAAATTGGGATTTCATATACTTGCCTCCAGGAGTAGACATTTTCTTCTTGTGTGACTTTGTGTTTAGGAATACAAGGTGACTTGGTATAAGAGATTATAGCCAATTAGAATGTGGAGGAAGACTGGGAAAAATTCCACAACCCTATTTTATTCTGCTACCTCAATTTCCAGCTTTATGATGTCTAGATAAGAATACGTTAATTGACCAACCCTGGTGTTCATATGGCTATATACCTAAAAAATATTCAAAAATGCCAAGACAGAAAATAAGTATAGAGCAAGGTTACCTAACAAAGGGTTGGAATCTAGTGTTTACTTTTCCTGTTACTATGATTGCCAGATGGGTCACAAAAGCATTAAGGTCCACCTGGAAACGGGCTCTCTTCCCCAATGAAGGTTAGCTTCCTCTCCATACTTTTAATCCAGAAAGTCATTGAGAAATAAATGAAATCTAGAAAGAATGATTTGCTCTAACCCCTCTGTTACACATCAACAAATCTGAGTTCTGTATAGCATTTGTAACCAAAAAGTTACACAGCTATCTAACTGCCAGACTTACATTAGAATATTGAAATTTGTGTAAATATGTTGTCTTTCTTTATGCCTTTGCTTTTAAAAATGTGTATAAATGGTTCTCAGCTCCCTGTTGTTATTACCTTACTTATTCTATCTCAATTTTAGCAATCCTTATGTATTTATTCATGACAAACACTTGCTTGGGGCTTTCTGCATGGTTGAAAAATAATGAAAAATCAGGTCTATAATTAATCAGATTTTCTCTTTACTCACTGAAAAACATAAATTTTAGTGTATGTAGTTATCCTACTAGTAATAAGTTTTAGTTTGTTTAAGATTTAGCACATATATGAACAACATTTGAAATTGAAACAGGTTTATAAAAGTCAAATGTAGTTTTTAAAAGCATTTTGAAGTTTTTTTTTAATATTTTCAAATGTTTGTATATTTATGTTAGTTAGCTCTTGGCAGATTTTATCTTTGTAAGAATCCATGACCTGAATTTTTGGAATGGCACAATATCTATATTGAATTGTGAAATATTAAGAATATGTGTCCTGAAGACTTTAAAAAAATTTTTTTGGGAGAGCTTCTGGAGACTTTTACTAACTCTTAATGGCTGTGATATGATTAATAAGTTGACCTTACCTCTTAGAGTTCTCATTTGAAAAGTGAGAAAATAGTATCTAGTATCTCTATTATCAGATATATATATATATATATATATATATATATATTTACAACAATCTGTAGATCTCTCTCTCTCTATATATATATATATAAAATCACTTAGAATAGGACTGGAATAAAAGCTCTATAAAATTGTTGGCTATTAATATTATCACCATTAATACATTTTTAGACTTTAAGACTTATATCCCAGGCTTATTACTGGTTATATTTTTCATTCTTACATTTATCTTCCATTTCTCTCTTGCTATTAACTTATATTACTTTGCTATACCAAATGCTATTATAAGTAATTTGATACCCATTGTAATATGACAAATTCTACATAAAAACAAAACAAATTCTCCAGAAACAAAAATACGAAAAATTGTGGGCCATGCAAAAATGTCAATGTTCAACTAGCAAGATGGATTTTGGTCTAAAACATACCAAGAGATATCACATTAACTCTACAATAATCTTATTTGAACTAATGTAAGTAGACTCTGAAAAACAGAATATATATAATTTTTAAAATCTTAGTTCTTACCTGGAAATTTGGGAATTTATATTAAGAACAAACAAAATTTCTTATAATAATATTAAGCTTAAACAAGACAAACATCCATATTGAAATGAGAACTTTGCTTTGGAGTGGGAGATTTACACAAACAAACAAAAAAGCATGATTCCTAAATTTTACTATCGCCTCCCTTTTTTACTGTTGATGTAGCTTACTTTAATTATTGGTCTTACTGTACACTTAAATATGATGAAAACCAGTTGGCTCAATTTATATGCATCTTACAAATAAATTTAAACATAAGTAAAGAAGTAGTATAACTACAAGGATAAATTGGCACAATTTCCATTACGAAGAAGATTCAAGCACAACTGTTTAAGTAAATATGTTAAGCAGATAAAAATTAAAATACTAAAAATTATATACAAATTGATAAATATTAAGTTTTATTACTAGTCATAAGTAAAACCTATTGCAATTATATAACTGTTTTTCCTTCAGGGCTTGTGAAATATTTTTTCAAATTTGTATGAACCAAGGAGTAGATTAATTTTTAAAGAATTAGCATAACAAAGACCACAGAGTAGGATCACAATGCAATTAAATTCCACATTAATAACAATAACAGAAAAACTAATATTCCAATATATTTAACACTATAAAAACACAGTAATATATGGGTCAAATGAGAAGTAGTAGAAAAATTAAAAAATAATTTGGAACTACCAATAATGATGAATATACAACAAACCAAATCTTCTGTGATTCAGATAAATTAGCAATTGAAGAAAAATATATGGTCCTAAATGTCAGAAAAGAACAAATGCTAAAATTAAATTGAGCCAAATCTTCAACTGAATGGGCATCCAAGAAAAATAGAAAGGAGATGATGATTATACTAGCATAAATTAATGAGCTAGAAAGAAAAGAGCAAGAAAAATCAACCAGAACAAGAAATATATTTTTTAAGTCTAATAAAATTTCAGACATTCTAACAAAAATAATCAAGCAAAAACATAGAATGTGGATATCAACAAGAGTACGAATTAAAGAGAGGTACAACTAAATAATAAAAATACAAATGAAGTATCAGTTTACCGTGAGAAATGATACAAAAATTGACTGCATTCTATAGGCCAGCAATAAGAGAACATATTTAAAAGAAATATACAATGTAAATAGCATAATCTTGTGAAATCATCTAGGAATGATGTTTAAGGAATGGAGTAAAATACTTTTCAAGATAGTTATACAAGCATGCTGAAAACCATTTTTAAAGACCTATACAGAATATCAAGAAATACACCATGTTCATGGCTGTAATAAATAGGTCAGTTTATTTGTACATTGATTTATAAGTAATATGTAATCTTATTAAAATTCTAACATTATTTTTGTGGGACTTGGTAAGACTGATCCAAAATTTGTCTGGCAAAGCAAAGGGCTCAGAATACACAAAATATTTATGAAAAATGACATTTTTGGAGAGACTTATTTACAAGATAATGAAGGCTTATTATAATGCTGCAGCAATTCAAAGAATATACTGTTGATGTAAATATAAAGAGATAAACTGAACAAGGCAGTGAGCATAGAAATATTTTTGCCTATGTACGAATATGTCATTTGTTACAGAGGTAGCATTGTTCAGTGAGAAAAGTTCAGTTCAGTGAGAAAAGAATATTGTTTTCTTTAAGTAGTGTTGTGGTCACTGAGTATACTTTCCAATAATAAATAAACAAAATGGATCCACATTTCACACCATGAACAAAATTCAATTTCAGATAAGTTAAACACTTCTAAAAAAGAAAAAAATATCAGGAATTTTATTTAGTCGTCATCTTAAGGTCCTAGAAAATACCTGGCATGTAATTGGTACTCAATAAATTATTTGAATAAATACAGGACTACATGAAATCAGAGTAAGGAAAGATTTCATGAAACACATGAGTCTGTAATAAACTATATAGGGAGTGACTGATAAATTTTGATAATTTAAAATAAAAATTTCTGTTCATCAAAAAACACCATTAAGGAGTATAAAAATAGAAGCCATAAACTGGGAGACAATATTTGCATTAAGTATACATTAAAATATTAGTATTTAGAATATATAAAGAACTTTGATAAATAAGTAAATGACAACTCAATTAAAAAAATAAACAAAAGATATGACTAGGTATTCTGGTGAAGAGACAATAGAAATCACCAGTAAACATAGAAATCACCAGTAAACATAAACAAAATAGAAATCACTAGTAAACAATAGAAATCACCAGTAAACAGAAGGAAAGACTATTAGTAAAGCTCTATTAGTAATATTTTATAGTAGAGCTCTATTAGTAATATTTTATTTTTGTTAGCTGGGGGGAGATTCATGGTTGTTCAATTTAATCATTAAGTTTCATTTATTTTACATATAAAAATCTACATGTATATAGACATGATCTTTTGAAGACATATAATGAAAAAAGGAAATATTAACAATAAGAAGCAATGTTTGAGCAAGAACTCTTAAAAATTCACTAATTATGAATTAATAATAATATTAAGATAAATTTACTAAAATTGACTGAGTGCTTTTTGTTTATCCCACCTTGACCTAATAATTTTACATATCTTTTCCATAGTTTTTACATAATTATTGCATATATTTTAAATAGGTCATTTTCCCTGTCTAACTAAATGGAGATTTTAATAGGTAGACTCTATTACATCATGAACATAATATTAAGAACATAAGGATTAAGAAATATGCCTTGCTCCCCCTTTTGGGGAACAATATAAACATAAATAAAAATGAATGATGGTGGACATTACCTTGGTGAATTTCAAAGATGTTTTCTCCAAACATGCTATTCAGTATGCATCCATGGATCCATGGGCACATTCACGACCAGAGTGAATCATTGTAGCAAAGCTTCCACAAATTGATCTTCATTACTTCCCTCTTCATGACTGTTTGGTGGTTTGTTATTCATTAATAACTGAATAAATTCTGAATTCTAGAGAGTGGAAGAGCTAACCACAACCATTCATTCATCTATTCAATATAGTATGTATGAAGATCAGAATCTGTTAAAAAACACAGCAAGCTCTCCGGGACTTTACATTTCATTATACTTTGCATCTATTAATTTTTTCAATGTTACTGAGATATTATTCTCCAGCCAATATTTCTTTCTATAATAAATTTTGTCAGGACCAATTTTAGACATTGTACAAACATTCCAAGAACAAAACTGCAGGAACAAAATAATTAGGTCAAAAGATCTGCTTTATTACAGCTCATTTGCTTAACCAAAACTCATGATAGCACAGTGTTTTTTTTTTTTTTTTTCTTTAACTTCCAAGTCCCTGTAAATTCACTCAGGATTCCTTCCTGGGCCATCTCGCAGCAAACAGTTGTTCAGTCAATCCTTCCCAAAGTCCTTTTCTTTAGACACTTCTGTCTGTTTTACAGAGCCTTCGTGTGTGGGTGTGCGCGCGTGCATGCGCGCATAATTTATAATCCAGTCTAGATTATTGAACATTTTTTTGTTCTAAGCTAACTTTTACTTTGCCAAATACTGCAGTGTGTAGAATTACTGACAGTTAACATACTTCCAGTGAGGTAGCCTACCAGCCAGGAGGGTGAATTTGAGACACGTGTGTATACAATATGGCAGGTGCCAAGGTCTGTTGCTAGGCAGGTTGAATTTGTGCTTTCTGCCTACATACAGCACATACCATTCATCTAATAGTACCACCATTTCTGGAAACCTGAAAATTAGATATGATATGCTGCACAGTTTATCTGCACTGTCTGTGTTTTGTACAGCAGATGGCTGGCTGGTTGTTTTTACATATAATAAGTGGAAGTAGCACACATCTATAAATAAACAGTACATTAATCACTCTTTTGCCAAGTACTGTACGGAGTTTTCTTTTTTTTTTTTTTAATTCAAATATGGAAATAGATCCTGTCACAGGTTTTCTGTTATGAATGCAAATTCAAGGCATAATTATATTCAGGGTAAGACAGGATGATTAGGACAAGAATTCATGTCTGCTGTTTCATCTTTTTTTTAAAATTTTTTATTTTTTATAAACATATATTTTTATCCCCAGGGGTACAGGTCTGTGAATCACCAGGTTGCTGTTTCATCTTTAGCACTAAACTGCCTTTGTGTCCTTTGTTAGAAGAATGAGAGATTTGCTCAGCTAAGAGGAATGAACCTCACAAGGTCATTTTGTTAATTTCTCCACTAAAATGATCAGATCTATAGGAAATAATGGGCATTGTTCTCACATGTTGAAAAATGTCCATGGTGTAATATGTACAGTGTCTAAGTGGACTTAGGTCAATGTCTATACTTCCCAGACTGTTTAAAGACTTTCCTATGAAATGCTTTGGTGGGAGGGAGCTCAAAAGATCAGAGCTGCAGAGAGTAAATTCTAACCCAAATGCTTCCTAAAGATAAGATTTCTTTGCTCTGTTGAGGAATTACAATAGAAGCTAAAATATTCATTGAACAGCTTTAAGACTTCCAACAAACTTTTTCTCCCAAATGATCTTTTATATGTCACTAATTCTGAAAAGGTGATAAGTATTGAGAAAACTTCTTAAAAGCATGAAATATCCACATTTTTCCATGCCCTTGTACTATATGAGTTATCCACACTTTTCCATATCCTTGTACTATTTTAAAGTTAGCACTTATATTTAGAATTGCTTCTTAACTAGAGTTTTTATGCCCAAACTATGGGCAATATTCACATATACAGATAAATATTAGCACCACAGTGTGTCTGTGCATTCTCAATGGGTTGTTTAGAAAAGTTTTAAAATGTGAATTTGCTAGCTAATGAGTAAAATGTAAAAATCAATAAACTGATGGCAATAGCGATTAAATTTGAAGTGAAGGTAAATACTTTTGAAATAATATAAAAATGGAAGGTTAATTTGAGGAATAGTAAAAAGGTTTATTTGAAGGATAGTAAACTGTTCTATCATTAATTGTGACAGTCTGTAATTTGGCTGGCCACAAAATCTGTCAGTTATTAATGTACTAGAGTAAATAGTACATTAATATTTTTGGAGAAAAAAAAACCTACAACAGAAAGAAGAAATGCTGTGATTAGTCCTCAGTGATTTTTGTTTTTTCATCTTCAAACTCAGTGAGTTTGCAATGGCTCAAACTCACTGAGACCTAGGGACTCATAACACAGATGAAAAAAGTAAGATCTTTAACATCAATGAAGGAAACTAAATATTTAGGGATAAGAGAGCTATGTTTGACAGGGTTTCTATTTAATTTATACCCCTGTATTGGTGCCAAGTCTATTCCTTGTATTTCTTCATGTTCCCCAGTTGCAGGGCATTTGCATATGCTCTTACTTCTGGTCCCAGTACTCAGTTGTTGCAGATCACTATATTGCATATTAAAGTTTGTTCAGATATTTTTAAATTAATAAATACACTCTAATTACTGAATCTCAACAAATTATCAGATAGACTCTCTGCCTTGAGAAGCTCAAAAAAGTGAGATGCTTGAACTTCCAGGAAGAGTTACCTTTTTAGACTTCGGAGACAATCGTATCACTTACTCAGATTTTTGGTTCGTTGCCCTGACAAAAGCACTTAAAAGAATTCTTCATGTGCAAGGCATCCTTCTGGGCATAAAAGAGAGAAAAGCTAGTCTATTTTCCCATCCCATGTCATTAACTATCTCCAGTGGAATTGTTTTTGGAGGGAGGGAAACAGAATCAAAGCAGACAGAGAGTCTTGTACAATCTCCCCGTGAGTAGGAAGAATGGCAACACAAAGAGACAGTGACTGTATCCACTTTATAGCAAAATTCCACTATTGGATTAAGATATCATTTTGGTAGCAACTAGGAGGCCCATCCTATTAATTTCTCATGTTTTATAAATGGAAATTAAATAAAATTGTCCCATGACAAATATGAGGGGAGAGAAGAATACAGTTTTACAATCAAAGTCTACAAGCTATTTTTCTACAGGGGAAAAAAGTAATGTTAGCAGGATTCTGGATAGTAAACATTGCATTATGTTTGTTCACTGTTCAGAAAGAATTGCATGGTGATTATAAATAAATCTGGAACAAATATTTCAAAGAAATGAGAATATCAAAGCTAACTTAAGTACTAAGATTCCATTTCTTAATATGTAAGTTATAGATAATAGTTGATATAATATTAACATCTATATATCAATAAATGAAATTATAATGCAAGTGCTATGGGAAAAAAATCATAAAATGAAATTTAAAAACATGTGTCATTACTGGACCACCTGGGTGGCTCAGACAGTTAAGCATCCAACTCTTGATTTCAGCTCAGGTCATGATACCACAGTCCTGAAATGGAGACCAGCATTAGGTTTCATCCTCAGTGCAAAGTCTGCTTATCCCTCTCCCTACCACTTGTGCTCTTGTTCTCTATCTTTATCTCTCTCAAATAAATAAATAAAATCTTTTAAAAAAATGTTTCCTTAGGGGCACCTGGGTGGCTCAGTGAGTTAAGCCTCTGCCTTCGGCTTAGGTCATGATCTCAGGGTCTTGGGTTCTCTGCTCAGCAGGGAGCCTGCTTCCCCCCCTCTTCCTGCCTGACTCTCTGCCTACTTGTGACATTTCTCTCCCTCTGTCAAATAAATAAATAAAATAATTTAAAAAATATGTCCTTATTAACATGGTGATTAAGTGTAGACTCTGGGCTCAGAGTCTTGGCTTGAATCTTGGCTCTGCCACTTGCATGAACTTTGGGGGATTGCTTAATATCTCTATGCTTCATTTTCTCAACTGTAAGAGTGGGAGAATATTAAATAAGTTAATTCATGAAGCTTGTTTTGAAGAATATTTGCACTCCCTAAAGGCAAACTACCATTATTATTAAAAATTAGGCAAATGATCACTATTATTAACCACAGAACAGTAAAATAGCCATATGAATAGCATTGATTGAATCTTTATTGTATTTCATTTCCTTGCTGTTCTTAAAATCACTCAGAGTCACTCCATTGTTTCTCAGATAAAGTTTATACTCCTGAGTATGCCCCCTGCAACAAATGTCATGATCTTGCCTCAACTTGTAGTTCTCAAAGGACCCAGTCACAATCTTTCTTTATCTAGGTCTCTGCTCATTTTTATATCTGTCTTTGATATCCTTTTTCACCATTCTTACTCCTTTTCACCTAACTCCATCCAGGGTCCCCTGTAGCACTTTCTTACTTACTTACGTATGTATGCATAAATGTGTGTGTATATATATATGTATGTATTATTTCAAATTTTTATTTAAATTCCAGTTAGCTAACATATAGTGTAATATTGTTTTCAGGAGTAGAATTTAGTGATTCACTTACACATAACATGCAATGTTCATCACAAGTGGCCTCCTTAATCCCCATCACCGATTCAGCCCATCCACCACGCATCTCCCCTCCAGCAACCCTCAGTTTGTTCTCTATCATTAAGAGTCTTTCATGATTTGCTTCTCTTCTCTCTTTTTCCTTCCGATATGTTCATCTGTTTTGTTTCTTAAATTCCACATATGAGCCTGTAGCTCTTTCTTATCCTTATCTTAGCACTATATTGAAATCATCTCTTTGGTAGGCTGGCTCTTCCACTAGAAAGAAAGAAGTTTGAGGGCATGGATTACATTTAATTTTTTACTTTTGGGCTCTTTGAACCTTGGCCAATAACTCCATGATGTGGGCAACAAAAGTAAAAGAAAAAACTAAATTTCTTGACTGCCTGCAGTCCATTGATAAGTCCTTGAAACAGGTAGAAGGACCTTCCTGTAGGAACTCTGCTGTATGGATGTTGACATTTGGCTAAGAGCAAAAGGCAATTTAGCTTGATATTATCCTGACCCACAAGATCCTGTAAGTCTAGTTTAACATATAAAAGTTGCTTTGGAAACTTGCTTTATCTCTACCCCTCACCTTAAGATATATGTTAGCAATCATCTTCTAAGCACATGGCCTCTGATATGCATATGAAAGGTCTCATGACCAAGTTTTTATTAGACAGTAAAAAATGACATTTTCCTAACAATAGCAGCCCCCTCAAGGTCCTGGAAATCTTGCTTCCAAGAGTCCTTAGAGATTTACACTATCCTTAACCCCCTCCCCACTTGAAAGTATATAATCGGTCACTCATCACAGCTCCAGAGGAGCTCTTTCTGCCCACGGATCCTGTCCCTTTGCTTTAATAAAACCCCCATCTTATACTGAAGATATCTCAAGAATTATTTCTTGACCATTTGCTCCAAATGCCATTTCCACATCATTTCATATTGTAGAAATTCAACAAGTGTTTGATAGATGAATAATTAAGATTATCAATTAATATAAACACCCTGGAAACAAGCCTCGTCTTTTGAGAGGAAAACTCTCTATCATTTCTAGACCAATGGTTCTCAGGCTCAGGAGCACATTGGAACTTCTAGGGAACTTTAAAAACAAAACAAAACAAAACAAAACACAATGCTCAGAACCTACTAGTTTAATAATAAGAATCCCTGAGAGGTGATGCTCATACATGTACATATATTTTTGAAGGTCCAGGTGATTCCATTGAAACAACTTAATTGAAAACCCTGGTCTAGAACAAAATGGGTTCATAAGAATATTTGTAAACAAAATCTAAAATCCTTAAATCTAAATCTCTCCCTTTGATGGTAGATCTCTAAGAGTTTCTAACTAATTGTATTTAAATGTCTTTGATGTTTTAGATGTTATTAATTTTCTAATAATTTTATGTGACTTTATTATCCTATAATCATGGAAGTTATTTTTTGTTTCCATCAGGTAACCTAGATGAGTGGAGCACAACTGTGCCTTCAGGGTTTTATTTAGCTGCAGAATTAGGTTGTTAAGATGTCAGTCCTTAAATGCCCTAACTTCCATTTGGGTCATGGTAAAAAAAAAAAAAAAAGTCCTGGGTGAATAATAAATTTGAAAATTTATGTAAAATTTCTTCTCTTGAGTGTGTTATATGCATCAAAAATTCCTAATTACACCTCCAGTCACTGGAAGTTTTTACTGGTATTTTCCAGGTTCAAACATGTGCTTCTTTTTAGTACATCTTATTATTTAAATTTTAGTCTATACTTAAACAGTCACTGAAATGTTACAGTTGATTATATCCTCTCCATTAATTAGAGTGATGAAAGTACAGGTGAAGGCAGAATTTCTTATGCATAATTTCATGGTTGATAAGGGTCAAAGTCAGAAAGGTCAGCTAGATTATTAATTATGTTTATGTTACAATATTTTATTTCACACAAATATTTAATTCAACATAGCTGTGTTTATTTCCAATCCCTGAGTTATGAAAGATACTGGAAACATAGACCTTGATTTTAATCTAATTTTAAATCTATACCTATTTCATTTTATTATTTTTATTCAGATAAAATTGATATGCAACATTATATTACTTTCAGGTGTATGATATAACAATTCAATGTTTGAATATATTGCAAAATGATCCACATAGTAAGTCAAATTAATATCTGTCACCATACATAGTTATAAAAGTTTTTTCTCATGATGAGAACATTTAAGACTTCCTCTCTTAGCAACTTTCAAATATGCAATACAATATTAACTGTATTCTTAACTGTACTGTACCTGTCTTAAAAGAGATAATTCTCCATGTCAGGAAAATTTTATTATTAGTGTAAATTATTCTATCTTGGATATTTTAATGTTTAGGTCATTGTTATTTGTAAAAAAAAAAAGCTTGAAAGTCTTAAGAAATAAAACCAATGTAGCTATTTGAGTAGCTTGAATTTCCTTTGCTTTTGGAATCTGCTCATTTATTGGTCAGTATCAAATTTTCCTATGTATTCCATACTCAGTTGCAAAGTTAAAGGTAATTTAATTTTTTAACATGACTCCAAACAGGTGGGTGACATCAATTTTAACAAATTAATTGTAATAATCTAGCTTATGTTATCCAAAATAAAATTTTTCTAAAGGTAGACCAGAAAAATCTTCTAAAATTGAAAGATAAAAATGTAACTTTGGGACAAGTCAGAGAAGACTGGAAAAGTGAAAACAAATGTTAAATGATTCCCTTTAGCTTCAGTGCATCAGTGCTAAAGCAATACTTACTTTTAAATTAGATATATGATTGTATGTATGTGTGTGTGTGTGTGTGCGTGCATATACAGCTTCATAAGTTACTTTTTTTAAAAGATTTTTTATTTTTGGAGAGAGCATAGGGGAAAGGGGCAGAAGAACACACAGACACAGAGTCTCAAGCAGTCTACCTTCCAAGTGTGGAGCCTGACAGGGACCTCAACTCCAGGATTGAGATCATGAGCCAAAATCAAGAGCAACCCAGGTGCCCCCAGTAGTATAAGCTACTTTAAAAATGTCTCCTGGGTTTGAATACTATTGCTATTATATACAATAATTGGCAAAATAATTTATATAATCACACAATATTTGACATCAGGTGAAATTTTATTTACATTTTCTTTACCTTCTATAATATTAAAGAACTTTTCTCTATATAATGTTAACATCTAACAGTTGTTGAAAGCTGACCTAAACACATTTTGCGCGTAAGCTCCAGACTCTGTTCTTAATATCATCTTATATTTCAGGACTGCATGACTGAGTTGAGAAACTCTTGAGCTTCCCTCAAGGTATGATTTTGCTGTATTCTCAAAATATAATGTACATTCAAACCACCTCAGTATATTGTTAAATGCAGCAAGCCAGAGTGTAGATGTTATTCTACAATTCTAATAAACTCAAGTGATATTATTAAAAGAAGTAGAATAGTAAGAGTTTTTCAATTTCCTGGATCTTTTTTTTTTTTTAAGATTTTTTATTTATTTATTTGACAGAGAGAGATCACAAGTAGGCAGAGTGGCAGGCAGAGAGAGGAGAGGAGGAAGCAGGCTCCCTGCTGAGCAGAGAGCCTGATGTGGGACTCGATCCCAGGACCCTGAGATCATGACCTAAGCCGAAGGCAGCGGCTTAACCCACTGAGCCACCCAGGCGTCCCTCCTGGATCTTTCAATTCCAGTCTTTCATTACATAGGTGAGCAGGTTTTGTTTTGTTTAATTTTTTTAAGATGGTAATGTTGATAAGCAGACAACATTTAAATTCTGTGCATATTTTCTATGACTTCCATGTCTTAAGAAGACATCTTTAGAAAATCTTTAAAGTAATGAACGATGAGGAAGACAATTATCATTAATATGTAATTGGTTAATTGGTGACACAGATAACTACTCCCAGTTAATTTCAAACATAATATAATTATACTCCTTTTAACAAAGATTGTGGTTCTTGCTCTACCACCACAATTTTCAAGACATTTGGCAATCAACAGTGAGCTCCAAGTTATAGCTAGCATAAGTGATAAAACTGGGGCTTTGTGATAGACATAGTGCTGTCAGTTCATATAAACTAAGCCACATGAACAAGGATGAGTGGATTTCAAAGGCTCCAATCCAATCCAATTTTATATAAAATATATTCATGTAAAATAAATATCCTGCAAAGTTTTTTAGGTTTCTTTACCTGTAGAACAAATGCATTGATTATATAAGATGACAATTTTCTATTTTTTCACTAAATATTATCAAAAGGCTGTGTTCATAGTTTTCTTTTAACTGTAAAACTCTGACTTATTTCAAAGAATGAGTGCACTTTGTACTACATGGATGTTAAATAAGCTACTTTTTAAATAGAGGTATATCACCACTTCCTCATATCAGGGAGATCATATGATAGTTGTCTGATACAACATGGAGGCTTAAGTGGGTAGAAGAAGAATAAATGAAACAAGATGGGATTGGGAGGGAGACAAACCATAAGTGACTCTTAATCTCACGAAACAAACTGAGGGTTGCCGGGGGGAGGGGGTTTGGGAGAAGGGGGTGGGATTATGGACATTGGGGAGGGTATGTGATTTGGTGAGTGCTGTGAAGTGTGTAAACCTGGTGATTCACAGACCTGTACCCCTGGGGATAAAAATATATGTTTATAAAAAATAAAAAAAAAAAATAAAAAAAAATAAATAGAGGTATAATTGACAAATAGGAATTGTATATATTTAAGGCATACAATTTATTGTTTTGTTATTCATATACATTATATAAATGATCACCATCAAGCTAATTAATTTATCAATGATCTCACATAGATACAATTTACTTTCTTATATTGTGTGCTTGCTGAGAACTCAAGATTAACTTTTAGCAAATTTCAAGTATACAATACAGTATTGTTAACTTTAGTCATCACGCTGCATATTAGATCTTCAGAATTTATCTTGCATTCTGAAACTTTGTACCTTTTGACCAACATCTCCCCATTTGCACCTCCCCATCACCTCTGGCGGCCACCATTCTACTGTCTGCTTCTATGAGTTTGCCTATATTACATTTCACATGTAAGTGGGATCATGCTGTATTTGTCTCTCTGTGTCTGGTTTATTTCACTTAGCATAATGCTTTCCAGTTTAATCCATGTTGTTGCAAATGGAAGAATTCCCTTCTTTTTAAAGGCCAAGTAATATTAATATTCTATATGTATATGTTTAAATATATATAAATATATATGTATTCTCTTTATTTATTCATCTATTGACAGACATTTAGATTGTCTCCATTATCTTGGCTATTGTGAACAATGCTCCAATGAACATGGGAGTGCAGATACCATTTGAGATCCATACATTTACAGTTAACTTATCTTTCAAGGACATACAATGGGAAAGGATAATATCTTCAATAAATGGTGTTGGGAAAATTGGACATCTACATAACAGACCAATGAAATCAGACCCTTATTTCACATGGCAAATCAGCTCAAAATGGATGAAATATTTAAATGTAAGACTAGGAACTATAAAACTACCATAAGAAAATACACAGAAAATTTTTTTTGACATTGCTCTTGGCAATGATTTTTTGGGGGGGATATATAACATCAAATACACACAACAAAAGTAGAAATACACATAGAAGTAGGATTTCATCAAACTAAACATCTTCTACACAGCAAAAGAAACTATCAATAGAGTGGAAAAGCAACCTACAAAATAAGAGAAAATGCTTGCAAACCACATATCTGATAAGGGAAAAATATCCAGAATATACAAAGAATTTATACAACTCGACATTAAAAACACAAATAATCTAATTAAAAAATGGGGAGAGAACCTCACTGGACACTTCTCAAAAGAAAACATACAGATGGCCAGCAGGTATATGAAAAGCTGTTCAACATCATCAATCATCAGAGAAATGCACATTAAGATTACCCTGAGGTATTACTTCATACGTGTTAAAATGACTATTACCAAAAGGTCAAAAGATAACAAGTGTTGTCAAGGATAACTACCTTTGTACAGTGTTGGCAATGGTGTAAATTGGTACAGCCATTGTGGAAACCAGTGTAGAGGTTTCTCAGAAAACTCAAATAGAACCACAATGTGATACAGCAATTCCACTTTTGAGTCTTTATCCAAAGGAAATTACAAGCTACTTTTAATGTTTGCATTTATTTTTCTCATTCTGTTTTAATCAAGGATAGTGCCATGAAGTAGACTTTAAAAAGCACTTACATAACAAATGTTTATTATTTCATGTATTTGTTCCATATGTTTTCCAAAAACAGATGCATTAGTGGGTTTACAATTTCCCTCATTGCCTTAATTTTGTTGTTTTTCCCTTAAGTGTGCTGAGTACTTTTACCCTTTTAATTTTTGTTATATGTTCTCATCATACTACTGCTGTTTTAGGAAGATTTACCAAATAACTACATGAACTTGAATTGATAGGGAAATAAGCAAGAAAACAGTAACCCAAATATTTAATAAAAATTAATCACATTTATCTTAGTTTATCAGGAATTGTAGGTCAAGAACTAATATTTTTATATTGAAGTGATGATTACTTGATAGGATCAAAATTCAATTTAAAATTGAATAAGATTTAAGTGACTTGATTAATAAAAAATGGGAAATATTTTGAAAACAAAATAAAGATGTGTCCTAACACAAACATAAGCAACAAAATAATAATTATGAAACCAAAACTATAAATGTGAAGTATTTAAAGTAGAAATATAAATGCAACATAAACAGACTCTGGAGTAAGAGATGAAAAATATTTAGATTTGGGGAAAAACTTAGAGATAGGCTATCTTCAAATAATAAAATGAACTTTTTTTAAATATAAAAAATATTTTTATTTTAAAAATCTTTTAAAGATTTTTATTTATTTCACAGAGAGAGAGAACACAATCAGGGGGAGCAGCAGGAAGAGGGAGAGGGAGAAGTAGGCTCCCCATAGGGCAGGGAGCCCAATGCAGGGCTTGAGTCCAGGGATCATGACCTGTGCAGAAGGAAGAGACTTAATTAACCAACTGAACTACCTAGGTACCTGAAGATGAACATATTCCTATGATCCCCTAGACCCATTTTTGGAAGAAAAGAATATATTTCTGTAGCAATCCTTTGTTTCTTTATTTTGTTTTATTTTGTTTTTGTGATGGGGGGATGGGATGGCAAGCTCTTGGTCACATCAAGAATGAAAGAGTCTTACCAGACAAGGATCCCACCAAAAAAGAGAGCTATAGACCAATATCCTTGATGAACACAGATGCGAAAATACTCAACAAAATACTAGCCAATAGGATTCAACAGTACATTAAAAAGATTATTCACCATGACCAAGTGGGATTTATTCCAGGGCTGCAAGGTTGGTTCAACATCCGCAAATCAGTCAATGTGATACAACACATCAATAAAAGAAAGAACAAGAACCATATGATACTCTCAATAGATGCTGAAAAAGCATTTGACAAAGTAGAGCATCCCTTCCTGATCAAAACTCTTCAAAGTGTAGGGATAGAGGGCACATACCTCAATATCATCAAAGCCATCTATGAAAAAGCCACCGCAAATATCATTCTCAATGGAGAAAAACTGAAAGCTTTTCCGCTAAGGTCAGGAACACGGCAGGGATGTCCATTATCACCACTGCTATTCAACATAGTACTAGAGGTCCTAGCCTCAGCAATCAGAAAACAAAAGGAAATTAAAGGCATCCAAATCGGCAAAGAAGAAGTCAAATTATCACTCTTTGCAGATGATATGATACTATATGTGGAAAACCCAAAAGACTCCACTCCAAAACTGCTAGAACTTATACAGGAATTCAGTAAAGTGTCAGGATATAAAATCAATGCACAGAAATCAGTTGCATTTCTCTACACCAACAGCAAGACAGAAGAAAGAGAAATTAAGGAGTCAATCCCATTTACAATTGCACCCAAAACCATAAGATACCTAGGAATAAACCTAACCAAAGAGGCACAGAACCTATACTCAGAAAACTATAAAGTACTCATGAAAGAAATTGAGGAAGACACAAAGAAATGGAAAAATGTTCCATGCTCCTGGATTGGAAGAATAAATATTGTGAAAATGTCTATGCTACCTAAAGCAATCTACACATTTAATGCAATTCCTATCAAAGTACCATCCATCTTTTTCAAAGAAATGGAACAAATAATTCTAAAATTTATATGGAACCAGAAAAGACCTTGAATAGCCAAAGGGATATTGAAAAAGAAAGCCAACGTTGGTGGCATCACAATTCCGGACTTCAAGCTCTATTACAAAGCTGTCATCATCAAGACAGCATGGTACTGGCACAAAAGCAGACACATAGATCAATGGAACAGAATAGAGAGCCCAGAAATAGACCCTCAACTCTATGGTCAACTAATCTTCGACAAAGCAGGAAAGAATGTCCAATGGAAAAAAGACAGCCTCTTCAATAAATGGTGCTGGGAAAATTTCACAGCCACATGCAGAAAAATGAAATTGGACCATTTCCTTACACTACACACAAAAATAGACTCAAAATGGATGAAGGACCTCAATGTGCGAAAGGAATCCATCAAAATCCTTGAGGAGAACACAGGCAGCAACCTCTTCGACCTCAGCCGCAGCAACATCTTCCTAGGAACAATGCCAAAGGCAAGGGAAGCAAGGGAAAAATTGAACTATTGGGATTTCATCAAGATCAAAAGCTTTTGCACAGCCAAGGAAACAGTTAACAAAATCAAAAGACAACTGACAGAATGGGAGAAGATATTTGCAAACGACATATCAGATAAAGGACTAGTGTCCAAAATCTATAAAGAACTTAGCAAACTCAACACCCAGAGAACAAATAATCCAATCAAGAAATGGGCAGAGGACATGAGCAGACATTTCTGCAAAGAAGACATCCAGATGGCCAACAGACACATGAAAAAGTGCTCCATATCACTCGGCATCAGGGCAATACAAATCAAAACCACAACGAGATATCACCTCACATCAGTTAGAATGGCTAAAATCAACAAGTCAGGAAATGACAGATGCTGGCGAGGATGCGGAGAAAGGGGAACCCTCCTCCACTGCTGGTGGGAATGCAAGCTGGTGCAGCCACTCTGGAAAACAGCATGGAGGTTCCTCAAAATGTTGAAAATAGAACTGCCCTATGACCCAGCAATTGCACTATTGGGTATTTACCCTAAAGATACAAACGTAGTGATCCAAAGGGGCACGTGCACCCGAATGTTTATAGCAGCAATGTCCACAATAGCCAAACTATGGAAAGAACCTAGATGTCCATCAACAGATGAATGGATCAAGAAGATGTGGTATATATACACAATGGAATACTATGCAGCCATCAAAAGAAATGAAATCTTGCCATTTGCGACAACATGGATGGAACTAGAGTGTATCATGCTTAGCGAAATAAGTCAAGCAGTGAAAGACAACTATCATATGATCTCCCTGATATGAGGAAGTGGTGATGCAACATGGGGGCTTAAGTGGGTAGGAGAAGAATAAATGAAACAAGATGGGTTTGGGAGGGAGACAAACCATAAGTGACTCTTAATCTCACAAAACAAACTGAGGGTTGCTGGGGGGAGGGGGTTTGGGAGAAGGGGGTGGGATTATGGACATTGGGGAGGGTATGTGCTTTGGTGAGTGCTGTGAAGTGTGTAAACCTGGTGATTCACAGACCTGTACCCCTGGGGATAAAAATATATGTTTATAAAATAAATAATTAAAAAAAAAAAAGAATGAAAGAGTCTTTCACAGACTGTCCCTATCCTCCTACTCCCCAGAATCTACGATGAGTGGGAATGAGGCAAAGGCATCATCTGCAGCAATTTTTATCACTTTCTTAGTTAATATATAAAAAAGTGCTGATTATTCCCAAATCCTTCAGGGAAATGCACATATTTCCCTTGGCTTAAGTTGTTGGAAATTGATGAACACTATCATATTAAAAAGAACCAAATCATTTCTTATTTTTTTGAGAAAGGTCAAAACTCTAATATTTTTAAGGTAGATAAAATGCTGAATAATAATAATTAACTTCTAGTAATTCTCTTAATTATTTTACAGTGTGTGTTCTCTCTGCTTTAACAGATTTGCAATATGTGGCAAAATAACTGAACCTTAATCTCAGATTTGCCTATACCCTATGTCATAATTCCTTTACCATAAGTCAAAAAGAGTTATTGATGAAAAAAGCAGAAAAACAATGACACTTATTATCTATCATGTTCTAGCTGCTATGGAAGCAACACATTTTTTAAATAACTATTTCTTTAGTTGTAGCTTCATATATTATGAACTCTCTATTAAGGCAATTATTATCTGGGGCAAATTACTTGACATTTTTTTCCTTTTTTATTTTATTTTTTTTTTTTTGGTCTAAACTTCTTAACCTATGAAATAGATTTTAGAATATCTACATACAGAGTTCTCTGATAATTTTTTAAAAGATTTTATTTATCCATTTATTTGATGGAGAAAGAGAGAGAGAGTGTACAAGCAGGGAGAGCAGCAGGTTGTGGGAGAACCAGGCTCCCTACTGAGCAGATAGCCCATTGGGGGGCTGGATCCCAGAACCCTGGGATTGCGACCTGAGCTGAAGGCAGATGCTTAACTGACTGAGCCACCCAAGTGCTCAAGTTCTCTAATAATTAAATGAGACAATATATTTAAACTACTTGCCTAAGATTCCATTATAATTCCATTATTGATTCTCACAAGCTATCATTATTTAATTCTCATTATATCTAAGTGGATATAATGCTTATTTTTGTTGATAAGGATGTGAAGTTTAAATTTTCAGTAAATTTTCCAGAATTGAAAATTCTGGAAATTTCATAATGGAAAAGCCAGAATCCAAACTGAATTAACCTGATTCCAATTTCTTATCGTGTCTGAAATAAAGTTTAGTGAAATAAAACTCCAAACTCTACAAGTTTGATTTAGAAATTTTTCCCCCAAAGAACTATATAGAAAAGTTTTATCTTTTTTATTTCTAGTTTCTAAATATTTACACAGATTTATGTCTTTGACTAGAAAAATAAAGTGCACCCAGAAATATATTATAAGTGGGTGTCATCTCAACATTCTGTATGACAGAGATGTATGTGTTGTAGTTCTGAGGGACTTGTAGTTATTCTAATAATACATTGTGAATCAATCTCAAATTTTTAGGAATCTCTTTGAAGGTTTTATTTTCACATAGCAAACAATTTCTAAATTATTTTCTGTATTCTACAGGTTCATTTTTGAAAAATCTTAGTAATTTTAAAAAAGCATTTGTAGCCTCCTCAAAAATAGAACTGGAAATGACATGAAAATCAAGGTTTCATGATTTACATTTTTAATTTCTACAACAGATATTGAGTTGGTGAAAATATTTTTATTTGAGTTATTCATTCATCTTTGCTTTGGCTTTTTATAGCTTATAAATAATATCAAACAAATACGTGCATTACTAATAGTATAATTTAATCCGGCAATTTTGCCAGGGATATTAAGACTTAAAGCAATACTAACGTAGAGAGAAGTTAATGACTGATAAGATGAATATATACTAAGTTTATATTTGTAAGCCATGCCTATGTGGCTGACTCTGTCACCCAGATTTGGAGAAATTCACTTAATAATAATATGGGTAATTTTTTAATCACTAAGCATTATTCTCTCTTTTTCTATTAGCAGTTGGCCAGGAAATGTTGAAAATATAGTCAATCTTGCATGATGCTACAGAGAATATAAAATCTTTCCATACATTTTGTTTTTATACCTACTTTCAGTACTTTGTTTTGTTTTAGTTTCTTATTTACCATTATTTAACAACAGAAACCCCTTTTTAAACTGAAATGTGGTGGGACTAGCCTGAGATCTTTTTTTTTTTTTTTTGGGGTTTTTTTTGTTTGTTTGTTTGTTTGTTTGCTTTGCTTTGATTTGTTTACAATAGTCATGATTATTTCTAAGTGCCAAGGAAGGAAACAAGATACAGCAAGAATTTGACAGTGCAATTTTGGTGTTAAGTCTTAAAATATTATTTAGCGGTTTAGATGATGAAGTTCCATATTTTGAGTTAAGACTATATAGCTCTGAAGGGTTAGGATAAATCTTTGCTTGAATTTACATCAGCTCAAACGGTGCTGGCTCTGTTCGTAAACTAGAGCTCCTGCTATAGATGTCCTGGCTGCAGAAGCCAGCTAAAAAGCACACTGTACTTTTCATATTCACGATATTTTATTCTGAAACTAATGTAACACTGTGTGCCAACTCTACTAAAATAAAAAATAATTATAAAGTTTTAAAAATTTTTTTGTGATGAATAAAAACCTCAGGGTCCCATGTCTCATCAATGCTCCTGGAATTATTGTTCTTTTATGAAAACCTCGAGCACCTAATACATGGAAAATATTAATTGAAAGGATACTTTTACGTGACACTAATGTGGACTTGACACAATTCATATAGTTACTCTAACCTATTTTAGAGTTACTATTTCCCTAGAAAATTTGTTAAGGTGGCTGGTGAAGTGGGCAGCAAAGAATTGCCCAAAAATTAGAGCAACAGGCAGGACAGAGTTTATTCACTTGCCAAGGGAGGAGAGGGGCCAGATGTCAAGAGAGATAGATGTCAGCCAGACTTTCGGTCCAACTGGGCCTTTTAAGTGTTTTGTTTGTTTGTTTGTTTGTTTGCTTAAGGATGAGAGAGGGTTAGAGCCAAGTTCGTGGGGGAGGGGAGTGTAGAAAGGGAGTTTTGTCTTAGCTAAATAGAGCAGGACATGTCAAGTTTCTCCAGGAACCTCCCAGGGCTCCTGGGGGATGTGGATTGTGGTCAGGCTAGAGAAGAATATGTTTTGCTTTTGGGGTCTACTTCCTGATAATTTAGGACTCTCAGACCTAGAAAAACAAAAAAGAGTTAGGGTCAAGTGCAGACACCTGTGAGCTTTGTCTATAGCTTGGCCAGGGAAGGGGGACACTTCGGAAAAGAGTCCTTTCAAAAGTGAACTGAAAATTGAATCAGATCAATTTTTTTGAAGGAAATCACACTCACCAGCAGTAAGCAAGCAGGTGACCCAAAAGACTCCACTCCAAAACTGCTAGAACTTATACAGGAATTCAGTAAAGTGTCAGGATATAAAATCAATGCACAGAAATCAGTTGCATTTCTCTACACCAACAGCAAGACAGAAGAAAGAGATATTAAGGAGTCAATCCCATTTACAATTGCATCCAAAACCATAAGATACCTAGGAATAAACCTAACCAAAGAGACACAGAATCTATACTCAGAAAACTATAAAGTACTCATGAAAGAAATTGAGGAAGACACAAAGAAATGGAAAAATGTTCCATGCTCCTGGATTGGAAGAATAAATATTGTGAAAATGTCTATGCTACCTAAAGAAAAGACTTTTAAAAAGTTAGTTTCCAAGGTTCCTGGTTGGCTCAGTTGGTTAAACGATTGTCTTCGGCTCAAGTTAAGATCCTGGAGTCCTAGGATCTATTCCTGCATCGGGCTCCCAGCTCCATGGGAACCCTGCTTCTCCCTCTGACCTTCCCCCCTCTCATGCTCTCTCTCACTGTCTCTCTCTCAAATAAATAAATGACATCTTTAAAAAAATTTTTAGTTTCCAGGGATTGGCAAAGACGAAAACAGCTAGAATGAGTTACTTATTGCTTTCTTCCCTATTCCTCTACCACTTCCACTGCTACTAGTGGATATGGGGAATAGCCAATAGAAGAAGTAATATACGTTTTTATTAGGTAATAACTATGGACTAGAATTTGTGCTAAGTGCTTTACATATATGATATTTGATTTTTTAATTAACATATAATGTATTATTTGCTTCAGGGGTACAGGTCTGTGAGTCATCAGACTTACACAATTCACAGCGCTCACCATAGCACGTACCCTCCCCAATGTCCATAACCCAGCCACCCTATCCCTCCCTCCCACCCACCAGCAACCCCTCAGTTTGTTTCCTGAGATTAAAAGTCTCAGAGTTTTTTTAAGGAAATTTATTTTGAGGGTGAGGGAAGCAGCCTTTTCCCAAGTTGACCAGGATAGAATAATTAATTTGAAGAAAAGAAACTAGAAGACAGATACCTATTATCCTGAAGAAAGGCAAAATTTGTGACTTCATCCAAGGAGAATTCACCACCTTACTAAGTTACATGAGATCCCCTGTTCAGCCAGATGTGTTTCACGTTGGTAGTTCTCAGCTTTAGGAACTGGCCCTGAGGGAGGAAACAGTGTCAAAATAACTTCATTCCTCCATTTGTTCCACTTTCCACCACTTATTCTGTCTCTTCTGTTTTACATTTCTCCTGCCTTATACTGCTGCTGTCTCAGATGCTATGCATGATGGGTAGATTGGGTAATTTATCATCAACCAAAGAATTTTCTCTAGCACCAAGTGATAAGCACCAATTATTATGTACTAAAACATTAACTAAAGTAAAAAATGCCAGATTTTTTTTTTTTTGCAGTTAATTCTTATAAGTTATTTATGCAGAAATCTGGCTCTCTTAAAAATAGAAAGGCAAACCAAAACACTTGGTTGGAATCCTAATAAAACATTAACAATTGTGTTCAAATAGGTCAAATTAACAGTTCATAAATTCCACTCTT
Source organism: Mustela lutreola (assembly GCF_030435805.1). NCBI lineage: Eukaryota > Metazoa > Chordata > Mammalia > Carnivora > Mustelidae > Mustela > Mustela lutreola. The sequence goes on along the minus strand of NC_081290.1, from coordinate 128,180,459 downwards.
TGGATAACAACTTAAAACAATGAAGCTTAAGTCAGTTACTTGCTTTGAGTTAGTAAATATCTTTTAGAGAAGAAAAAGCAAATGCAATCATTTTAAAAGTCTCCAGTATTAAAAGAAAATTTGCAAGGGACTTGAATCCCTGGAAAAAACTGACAATGTTTTTAACTGTCATAGTAGCTCACTCATTAAAATTATGAAAGTGACAACACGAGTGCAATGAATTTTGACATCTGGTGCATTGCAGTGAAAAAAATGTTACTAAGCAAATGTCTGAACACTCACTCTTAAACTATAACTTTTGTATTCTAAAAGTGTCTTATACAATATTAGAAAGGAAAATTATATTTTTCCTCTAGACATGTAAAAATTTAAACACTCACTTTTTTTTTCCCAATTCATTTCTTGAACATTCAAAAATATTTATTGAAGGGCAGCTGTTAAGTATTCACAACTAATAAAGCAAAGGCCCGTCTTCAAGGAAATTATATTCTTAACATTCGTTTCTTTCCCTGTCAAAACGTAATGTTTTGAGATGAGGTGTATAAAGTTGCTTCTTTTAGCCCTGACAACTTGACCAAATTGGTACCCAAATGTACCCCTAATTCTAGGAATGTTGACTCTGAAAACATAGTTCTGCATTGTGAGCAATGGTAGGGACTATAATGGCATCAGGCAAAAAGAAATTGGTCTCAAAGAAAGATAATTCAATTTGATTATTATGGCAAATTATTCCTTCATTATGTTGTCGATTCAAAATTCAGGTTTTTTTTTTTAAAGATTTTATGTATTTATTTGACAGAGATCACAAGTAGGCAGAAAGGCAGACAGAAAGAGAGGAAGGGAAGCAAGCTCCCTGCTGAACAGCCTCCGATGTGGCTGGATCCCAGGACCCTGGGATCATAATCTGAGCCGAAGGTAGAGGCTTTAACCCACTGAGTCACCCAAACCCCCTCACCTAGAACTTTGACCTTGATACTGCAAATGGCCTGTAGAAGTTCTGTGGAGTATTTTACAAATAACTGCATGAAATAAGTATCCATATAAAGGTCCCTCAAAGGTGGGGTGAAATAGTTTCTTAACTTCTTTAATAATCTTGTGCTAATATTTAATTTTTCAAATCATTTGGCTTAAGTAGAAAAAAATGTATATTTGTATGCATATATTATACACCTCCCCATACTCTCCAAACACATACATACACATAGTATTCTAATAAGTACTATATTAGCTTGATATGTACTATATTAGCTATGGGAAATATAAAAATATATTCAACTATGACTCTGTATTGTCTTTTCAAATAACTTCAAAAAAAATTTTTAATGAAATTTATTGGAAAGCATGGCAAAGATTCTTGTCTGCAATCCTGAAAGAGTAGCTGGACCAGTTTTACCTTTCTATTTAAAGGAACTATTTATACTGGACAAGGTTTAAAAACCAATATTAGTAGTTTTTAGAAAGTGATCAATATGGACCTATGAAAATTAAGAAAAGAACACCTAAGACAAGCCTTGGATTTATACAGACTATCCCTGATGGCACTTTCCAAACCATGTCACATGGGATGAGATTGATAGTCTACCTCAGTAGAAGAAAAAGCACCAGAATGTGAAGGTTTCAAGGCAGCTGAGATTCAGGAATATGAAGCAAATTAGAAAGGAGCTATAAAAGAGCCCCAAAACTCTATGCAGAAATTTTCCTCAAGTCCTTGTCCAAATTCTACTTTGTACTTACACACAACAAGATTCTCAAATATTTAGCTGGAAAAGAAATTTAGAAGCAGAGACACCAAGAAGTTCTGGACTTTAAACATAGATAGAGTATACCTATACTCCAGATGAGACCCCTGAAAGGCTACTCCTTAAGAGTTGCAGCTGTGCTATAGTAGAAAAGACTAGTCTGTACAAGTATGGGGAAAATTAGATGAGATATGGAACCTAACACCGAGACTCAGTAGAGCCACACAATTGAACAGCTAGTTCTCTGTGAAAGAAGACATCTTAATCCAGGCCTTCAATCGTCTTTAATCTGTAATATTAAGCATTACAGAATAAAAATGACTAAACATGCTAAGATGTGAAAAAAGATTACATAATTAAATAAGTGAATCAACAGAGACAGACCGGAAGAAGATCCAGATATGAGAGTTAGCAATCAAAGATTCCAAAATAGCTAAGGAAATAGTTAAAAAAATGAAGTAAAATGTAAAGTATTTCATAAGAAAAGTCAAGTCAATAAAAAAAATCGACACTCTAGGACTACATGATACAATATCTGAAAATAAGAATTGAGTATATTTCATAGGTTGCTGGACATGGTAAAATATAGGGGTGGTGAACTTATAGACAATTTAGTAGAACAATATCCAAGCTAAAATAAATTAGAGAAAAAATATATATAACAGAATTCAGATGCGTTACATGTGGACATGCTTTTAAAAAGTTTTAGGACACTCATGTTTTTCAATACAAGGTGAGAGAAGGAAATGGAAGAGAAAGTATACATCTAAAGATACAGTAGGTAAGACTATTCAAAATCTGATGAAAGAAATCAAGTCACAGATTGAAGAATCTCAGGGAAAGCCAACCTAGTCCACTCTGAACTTGTTCTCCTTGTATAGAACATCTCTATTTAAATAAAAACTGTGTAGACAGCTTGGAATTTTTGCCATTCCATTGTAAAATATGTGATGAATCATATTCTTGAATTTATTACTAAAATAGATTTGTACAACCATTTCTCAAATGATCATAGAAATCATGGTGTTTATATATATTGTTAGCTACCCAGATTCTAAAGATGTCAAATAACAGACCCAAGATTAATTTGCCTTTGGCTTGAAAGTGATGAACTCCTCCAGTAAAACTGATAAATCGTTTGACTGTTATTATTCTCCTGTTTTTCAATATTCAAGTGGATATTTTAGTATTATATTTTTATAGAAGAGGTATAGAAATTTTTTAGATATTCAAAACTTTCTATTAATATAAAAATCATGCACCTAGAGTATCATAAAAAGCATGGGAACATGAAATCCTACTTGAAAAAGTACTCCACATATGATTATAATCCTTGCTACCTTTAGGTAACAAGTCTACATGTGCCTCCAAGCCCTTCAAAAATTAATAATAAAGAAATGATAACACAGAAAATTAAAATAAAATATGAAGAGTCCTAAGTGAGTCATAGAGCTGCACTAATGTAGTAACTGCTAGTCACATGTGTTTATTGAGGTCTTGAAATCAGTATTTTTAACATTTTCTTTCTGCCTGAAAGGAGTGTATCAGCTATAGTTTTTACATACAGTTGTCGTTGGGTCCTGTGACCACTTGAACAAAATATTGTCACCGATTTTTTACCTGTTTGTTACATCAAGTGTCCCATAAATATTGTGGATTCGTCTATCTGTCCTTACAATTTTGGCAATTTTTCTTATATATTGTGACACCTTGATATTAATTGCATATACACTTAGAATTCTTGTATCTTTCACTAAAGGAAAACTTTTGATACACATGAAGTAACCCTTTTATAATTGTCAGTGGTTTTCTAGCAACTGATACAAAATATTTCTGTTTTGCCTTGAAGTCTATCTTGTATGAGAATATAGTGAAATACCTTATTTTTGGTTGTGGTTAAATTGTATGCTTTTACCTCATCTTTTACTTTAAGCTTTTTATAAACTTAGGTTTTTGTTGTGTCCTTTAACAGTCAACAGTTATTTTTATGCACTCTAACATTCTATGTCTTTAAATAATTTAGTTTCTGAGTATTTAATGTGTTAATTTATTGAGACTCACATCTGCCTCTCATTCTGTGCTTTTCTTTTGCTGCATATTTTATGTTTTCCCACCTTTCATTGCCTTCTTTGGTTATTATTTTATCATTTTATTTTTAATATTTATCTTTAATCTAATATTTACATTGGTAAATAATTAAAATTATTGTTAATATTTCCTAATATATTAATGATTGTCCTAGAAATTATAAATGCCTTTTGACTTATCAAAATTTAATGTTAATTGGTACTTTTACTGACATTATGACTTTGGAAAACTTTAATTACATTTAGTTTTCCCTTTTTTGTATGTGGCATATTTATAAGATATTTTAAAAATATTTTTTTATTTGAGAGAGAGGATGCGAAGAGGAGCAGGAAGAGAATCTCCAGAAGACTCCCTGCTAGGCACAGAGTCTGATCCCATAATCCTGAGATTATGACTGCCGCCAAAACAAGAGTCAGATGCTTAACTGACTGTGACACCCAGGCACCCCTGGAAAATACTTTTATAATGTGTCTTCATGAAATATTTTATACAATTAATATCCATTTATATTTATCCACATATTCTCTCCTTTTTTTTTTTTTTTGCGTCATTTTCTCACTTATTTCTCTTTCTTAACTTAAAAGTCATTATTAAAAAAAAAAAAATATTCTAGGCCTAGAATGATGTCGCCTTTCATCTGGAAAGATTTATGTTTGTTTCCTCCAGACGTTAAAGATACTATAAATCTGGCATCATCTTAGTCCATGATTAGCCTTGAGATTTATTAGCACATTCAAATGACCCAAATTTGGGCTGCTATCTGGCAAGGGTTGAAGTATTTCTAGTTTACTTTTTCTCCTAAAGCGAAGATCTTTAGGTTTTCCATCTACATCCTGGGACTTTACTAGGGCTTCACTCTGGGTAGGATCTGAACCTTAATTTGCTTTTCCTCTAACTAAGGGAAGCTGTGAAAAGTGTTGTTCAGCCTCTCAATCAGCTTTTTGGGTCAGCAAACAGTCTCAGAGGAAATATTGTACTTATTAGCCAATTTGCTGGAACTCTCTGTGTCTCAATCTCCTCTTGTGCAAAATGAAATCAACATTATAACATAACTCCTAAGACTGTGAAAAGGTTTAAATCAGTTAACCATATAAAACAGGTGTCTGGTGCATGGCAAGAGCTGAAATTATTATCTCTCAATATTATTTATAATGTTAGGTTCTCTGAAGTAATTTTGGGATTCCCAGTTTATTACCATTGCCTAGACAGATATCCATATAAATCTGACAGATTTATCAACTTTATTCCACAAATATTTATTGAATAATTTTATGGTTTAAAGTATTTGTTAATACAGACATGGGAGGACCTATCTATGGATTTCATAGAATAATAATAATATGAATGTACAAAATAATGAGGGCCAATTGTAGAATTATCAGCAAAGGCATTCAAACATTTCTTGAGTAAGGGACTTCTGAGAAGCTTGTTTTCTTGATGCCATCTAAATAAATGTGAAATTTATATTTAAAATCTCAGTTGTTTCAGGGGGAAAGTTACTATTTACAATGAAATAATGAAACTGTGGTGCTAATCAGTTTCAATTGAATATCATAACAATCCAAACTAACATTGGAATAGTAAATTTTTTAATAGATTTATTTATTTATTTGAGTAGGGGAGGGGCAAAGGGAGATGGTGAGAGAGTCTCAATCAGACTCCACACTGAGTGTGGAGCCCAAATGTGGGGTGCTATTTCAGGACCCTGTGATTATGATCTTAAGATCAAGACCATGGATCATGACCCTAAGATTATGACTTGACCTAAAACCAAGAGTCAGAGGTTTAAGTGACCACCCAAAAACTCCAGAAGAGTGAATAGTGAGTTTTTTTGTTGTTGTTGTTTTGTTTTGTTTTATACTCCTTTGCTAAGCATTAAAAGGTCTTTAGTAAATATAAAGTTAGATAGGAGAGTAACTGCCAACTCAACTTTTAGTTCACACAACTAATATTTTAAAGACTTATAGTAATACTTTACTACATTAAATAAAGAGTAGTTCTGAAAGGACAGAAAATCATCGTGATTGAAGATAATTTGGATGAAATGCTAACTGATTGGAGCCAGATTCTGTTATTCCCTGATATTAGGCATGGCATAATTTTTCATGCTGGGATGTTTTATTCTCTTACACTATTATCCACTGAATATTTTGATCCTACTCCACATGTTATATTACCAACATGATGAATATTCCAGCTATCTCTGTTCAGATTGTCCCTTCAATACCTATAGTAAGGAAATCAGCATTCTTTGTTAGCAAGGCTCTGAATATCCACTTCAGTTTTATAGTGAGACAAACTAACATGAATGTTTATGTCACCTAAGTGATAATCAGGAAAATTCTACTCATGTATTCTCTTAAACTATACATTTATTAAGGTTCCTGAAATTAATTGTGATTTTCAAGCAGTTACCTTGTGAGATGTAGAGAGTCAAGGTCCTTACAAGTCAGTCCCTCTATCTTGGAATCTGAGTGCATTCCCTTCCTTCTTTCCAAGAAACCTTCATTCCTAGTAAGTAAGATCTACAGTTTCTGATCAAACTAGCAGGGAGATAACAAAGGTGAAACGAAGTGAACTATTCCACCCAGAGTGCAGGCAATAAGGAAAAAATTGTCTATAGATAATTTAAATTTTTTTTATTTTTTATAAACATATATTTTTTATATACATATATTTTTATCCCCAGGTCTGTGAATCACCAGGTTTACACATAATTTAAAAAACATAATAAAGTCAAATGATATCAGTCTACTTTTTATTATCACCCTGCAGTGTCAATAGTAGTATCCAGTCCAAAATAGTTTGGGTAGTTAGGGTAAGCTCTAAATAACAGCAATTATTGTTGTGTTGTCCCATAACACCTGACAATATTCTTTGCACACTGTGATTAATAGTCTATATTAAATAGATACATACAAATTCGAGTGAATGAAAAAAATTTCTCCATATCTACCATGTCTTAATTATCCTACAAAACATACAAAGTAAAAGTAATGCTATTGAAAGGGGGAAAAATTCTAGAGGTAGAAAATACTATAATTTGTCTATTTCAAATTACTATTTTAAAATCTGATTGTGAACAAGATTTATTCTTTTGGAAGTGTTATCTATTCCTTTCTGGAAAAGCACAAAAAAATTTAAAACCTCTATTCCATAAGATATCATTAGAAACCATTACTCAGGCTTATCATAACTCATTAACTAAGGTTCTTTGGGAATATTTATGAATGCTTCTTACTGTTCCATCTTCTACCCTAAATGTTCATAAAGAAATATATTTTGAATACATTTTGTTAATCAATTCATTCTGTAGAATAATTTCTTAACTAGATACTCTAGAGGGGTTTATTAAAAGATCAGGAAATAGTTTGAATGTAGCATAATCATAAGTAGTTCAGCATACTTTTATATTTTAAATCATTGCTTCCCATTGCCCTCCATAATAGTAATAACTTTTAAGTTTATAAGTTTGAATAAATAAAAATTTATAAAACTTATTTAATAGCACTGGAAAATCAGAATAATTAGAAGAGTAAGATTAGGTTCTAAGGCTACAAGGAATAAAATCATATTAAGCATGAGTATTTTTATATTTTGAAATAATGGCTTCTTAGTAAGAAAAATTATATTGATATAGAAATGGAGATAAATTGTCCAATATGCTCCCAATATCACTAAGAAGAGTTAACTTTTGTGAGCAACGGTTTTATGTCAGGGAGTGTTTTAATTGCTTTATTTGCATTGTCTTCTTTAATCCTTATTAACAATCTCATGAAGTGGGAACATTACTATTCTCATTTTATGAAGAGAATGAAAATGATAAAAAGTGGAGAAGTAGCCTAAGGCAACTCAGTTCGAAGTAGTTGATACAAATTCAGTCACATTGACTCCAGAGCTAAATGTGTTCTAAAGCACTGGACACTAAATGACCTCAAAGTTTAAATGATGATATTTCCCAGGGTGGTGCAACAGTGAATAGAAACTTAGTTTGCTAGTATTTATTTTTATTTTTTAAATTATCATTATTTCTTATTATATCATGTTAGTATATATTTTTATTACCATTGTTCTTCATGGGAAAAAAATCATTCTTCCAAACACTGCATAGGAGTCATTAATTAGGTTTCACAGCTTCTAACATGACACATTAAAATTAGAAATCAAGATATATTGAACATCCAGTTAACTGTGGATGATGGCAGTTACCTAGGTCCCCATTACCCAATATTTTCTTCAAAAACAAAACAGAACAATAACAAATAAAGAATAAATAACACAGGAGGAGTCAAGATGGTGGAGAAGTAGCAGGCTGAGACTACTTCAGCTAGCCGGAGATCAGCTAGATAGCTTATCTAAAGATTGCAAACACCTGAAAATCCATCGGCAGATCGAAGAGAAGAGGAACAGCAATTCTGGAAACAGAAAAACAACCACTTTCTGAAAGGTAGGACCGGCGGAGAAGTGAATCCAAAGCGACGGGAAGATAGACCCCGGGCGGCGGAGCAACGGCGCACAAAACCAGGACTTTTAAAAGTCTGTTCCGCTGAGGGACATCGCTCCAGAGGCTAAACGGGGGCGAAGCCCACGCAGGGTCAGCGTGGCCTCAGGTCCCGCAGGGTCACAGAAGGATCGGGGGTGTCTGAGTGTCGCAGAGCTTGCGGGTATTGGAACAGGAAAGCCTGCTACAGAGACAGAGCCGACAGTAAGCTCACAGCTCAGTGTTACCTTGAACTGGTCGCAGGCTCCGTGAGCTCGGAGCACGACCGGAGGTCAGGCAGACGGGAGTAACTGGGCGCTGTTCTCTGAGGGCGCACTGAGGAGTGCGGCCCTGGGCTCTTGGCTCCCCCCGGGCCGGAGACCAGGAGGCCACCATTTGTATTCCCGTCCTCCGGAACTCTACAGAAAGTGCTCAAGGAACAAAAGCTCCTGAAAGCAAACCCGAGCGGATTACTCACCCCGGCCCCTGATAAGGGCGGTGCAATTCCGCCTGGGGCAAAGACACTTCAGAATCACTACAACAGGCCCCTTCCCCCAGAAGATCAACAAGAAATCCAGCCGAGACCAAGTTCACCTACCAAGGAGTGCGGTTTCAATACCAAGGAGAGCAGCAGAATTCCAGAGGAGGAGAAAGCAAGGCACAGAACTCATGGCTTTTTCCCTGTGATTTTTTTTAGTCTTGCAGTTAATTTAATTTTTTTCTTTTTCATTTTTTTTCTCGCCTTCTGATAAAATTTTTTTTTTAACTTTTACCTTTTTCTTTTTAATGTTTTTTAAATAGTTTATCTAATATATACATTTTTTCTTTTTTATATTTTTCTTATTTGTTTTCTGTTTTTAAATTCCTTTTCTTTTCTTTTTTTTTTTCTTTTATCTTTTTTTTTTTTCTTTCTTCCTTTTTGAACCTCTTTTTACCCCCTTTATCGCCCCCTCATGATTTGGGATCTCTTCTAATTTGGTTAAAGCATATTTTCCTGAGGTTGTTGCCACCCTTTTAGTATTTTCCTTGCTACTTCATATACTCTTATCTGGACAAAATGACAAGACGGAAAAATTCAACACAAAAAAAAGAACAAGAGGCAGTACCGAAGGCTAGGGACCTAATCAATACAGACATTGGTAATATGTCAGAGCTAGAGTTCAGAATGACAATTCTCAAGGTTCTAGCCAGGCTCGAAAAAGGCATGGAAGATATTAGAGAAACCCTCTCGAGAGATATAAAAGCCCTTTCTGGAGAAATAAAAGAACTAAAATCTAACCAAGTCGAATTCAAAAAGGCTATTAATGAGGTGCAATCAAAAATGGAGGCTCTCACTGCTAGGATAAATGAGGCAGAAGAAAGAATTAGTGATATAGAAGACCAAATGACAGAGAATAAAGAAGCTGAGCAAAAGAGGGACAAACAGCTACTGGACCACGAGGGGAGAATTTGAGAGATAAGTGACACCATAAGTCGAAACAACATTAGAATAATTGGGATTCCAGAAGAAGAAGAAAGAGAGAGGGGAGCAGAAGGTATACTGGAGAGAATTATTGGGGAGAATTTCCCTAATATGGCAAAGAGAACGAGCATCAAAATTCAGGAGGTTCAGAGAATGCCGCTCAAAATCAATAAGAATAGGCCCACACCCCGTCACCTAATAGTAAAATTTACAAGTCTCAGTGACAAAGAGAAAATCCTGAAAGCAGCCCGGGAAAAGAAGTCTGTAACATACAATGGTAAAAATATTAGATTGGCAGCTGACTTATCCACAGAGACCTGGCAGGCCAGAAAGAGCTGGCATGATATTTTCAGAGCACTAAACGAGAAAAACATGCAGCCAAGAATACTGTATCCAGCTAGGCTATCATTGAAAATGGAAGGAGAGATTAAAAGCTTCCAGGACAAACAACAACTGAAAGAATTTGCAAACACCAAACCAGCTCTACAGGAAATCTTGAAAGGGGTCCTCTAAGCAAAGAGAGAGCCTACAAGTGGTAGATCAGAAAGGAACAGAGACCATATACAGTAACAGTCACCTTACAGGCAATACAATGGCACTAAATTCATATCTCTCAATAGTTACCCTGAATGATAATGGGCTAAATGCCCCTGTCAAAAGACACAGGGTATCAGAATGGATAAAAAAACAAAACCCATCTATATGTTGCCTCCAAAAAACTCATTTTAAGCCCGAAGACACCTCCAGATTTAAAGTGAGGGGGTGGAAAAGAATTTACCATGCTAATGGCCATCAGAAGAAAGCAGGAGTGGCAATCCTTATATCAGATCAATTAGATTTTAAGCCAAAGACTATATTAAGAGATGAGGAAGGACACTATATCATACTCAAAGGGTCTGTCCAACAAGAAGATCTAACAATTTTAAATATCTATGCCCCCAACGTGGGAGCAGCCAACTATATAAACCAATTAATAACAAAATCAAAGAAACACATCAACAATAATACAATAATAGTAGGGGACATTAACACTCCCCTCACTGAAATGGACATATCATCGAAGCAAAAGATCAACAAGGAAATAAAGGCCTTAAACGACACACTGGACCAGATGGACATCACAAATATATTCAGAATATTTCATCCCAAAGCAACAGAATACACATTCTTCTCTACTGCACATGGAACATTATCCAGAATAGATCACATCCTCGGTCCTAAATCAGGACTCAACCAGTATCAAAAGATTGGGATCCTTCCCTGCATATTTTCAGACCACAATGCTCTAAAGCCAGAACTCAACCACAAAAGGAAGTTTGGAAAGAACCCAAATACATGGAGACTAAACAGCATCCTTCTAAAGAATGAATGGGTCAACCGGGAAATTAAAGAAGAATTGAAAAAACTCATGGAAACAAATGATAATGAAAATACAACGGTACAAAATCTGTGGGACACAACAAAGGCAGTCCTGAGAGGAAAATATATAGCGGTACAAGCCTTTCTCAAGAAACAAGAAAGGTCTCAGGTACACAACCTATCCCTACACCTAAAGGAGCTGGAGAAAGAACAATAAAGAAACCCTAAGCCCAGCAGAAGAGAAATCATAAAGATTAGAGCAGAAATCAATGAAATAGAAACCAAAAAAACAATAGAACAAATCAATGGAAGTAGGAGCTGGTTCTTTGAAAGAATTAATAAAATTGACAAACCCCTGGCCCGACTTATCAAAAAGAAAAGAGAAAGGACCCAAATAAATAAAATCATGAATGAAAGAGGAGAGATCACAACTAACACCAAAGAAATAGAAACTATTATAAGAACATAGTATGAGCAACTATACGCCAATAAATTTGACAATCTGGAAGAAATGGATGCATTCCTAGAAACATATAAACTACTACAACTGAACCAGGAAGAAATAGAAAGCCTGAACAGACCCATAACCAGTAAGGAGATTGAAAGAGTCATTAAAAATCCCCAAACAAACAAAAGCCCAGGGCCAGACGGATTCCCGGGGAAATTCTACCGAACATTTAAAGAAGAACTAATTCCTATTCTCCTGAAACTGTTCCAAAAAATAGAAATGGAATGAAAACTTCCAAACTCATTTTATGAGACCAGCATCACCTTGATCCCAAAACCAGACAAGGATCCCATCAAAAAAGAGAGCTATAGACCAATATCCTTGATGAACACAGATGCGAAAGTACTCAACAAAATACTAGCCAATAGGATTCAACAGTACATTAAAAGGATTATTCACCAGAACCAAGTGGGATTTATTCCAGGGCTGGAAGGTTGGTTCAACATCCACAAATCAATCAATGTGATACAACACATCAATAAAAGAAAGAACAAGAACCATATGATGCTCTCAATAGATGCTGAAAGAGCATTTGACAAAGTACAGCATCCCTTCCTGATCAAAACTCTTCAAAGTGTAGGGATAGAGGGCACATACCTCAATATCATCAAAGCCATCTATGAAAAAGCCACCGCAAATATCATTCTCAATGGAGAAAAACTGAAAGCTTTTCCGCTAAGGTCAGGAACACGGCACGGATGTCCATTATCACCACTGCTATTCAACATCGTACTAGAGGTCCTAGCCTCAGCAATCAGACAACAAAAGGAAATTAAAGGCATCCAAATTGGCAAAGAAGAAGTCGAACTATCACTCTTCGCAGATGATATTATACTATATGTGGAAAACCCAAAAGACTCCACTCCAAAACTGCTAGAACTTATACAGGAATTCAGTAAAGTGTCAGGATATAAAATCAATGCACAGAAATCACTTGCATTTCTCTACACCAACAGCAAGACAGAAGAAAGAGAAATTAAGGAGTCAATCCCATTTACAATTGCACCCAAAACCATAAGATACCTAGGAATAAACCTAACCAAAGAGGCACAGAACCTATACTCAGAAAACTATAAAGTACTCATGAAAGAAATTGAGGAAGACACAAAGAAATGGAAAAATGTTCCATGCTCCTGGATTGGAAGAATAAATATTGTGAAAATGTCTATGCTACCTAAAACAATCTACACATTTAATGCATTCCTATCAAAGTACCATCCATCTTTTTCAAAGAAATGGAACAAATAATTCTAAAATTTATATGGAACCGGAAAGACCTCAAATAGCCAAAGGGATATTGAAAAAGAAAGCCAACATTGGTGGCATCACAATTCCGGACTTCAAGCTCTATTACAAAGCTGTCATCATCAAGACAGCATGGTACTGGCACAAAAACAGACACATAGATCAATGGAACAGAATAGAGAGCCCAGAAATAGACCCTCAACTCTACAGTCAACTAATCTACGACAAAGCAGGAAAGAATGTCCAATGGAAAAAAGACAGCCTCTTCAATAAATGGTGCTGGGAAAATTTCACAGCCACATGCAGAAAAATGAAATTGGACCATTTCCTTACACCACACACAAAAATAGACTCAAAATGGATGAAGGACCTCAATGTGCGAAAGGAATCCATCAAAATCCTTGAGGAGAACACAGGCAGCAACCTCTTCGACCTCAGCCGCAGCAACATCTTCCTAGGAACAACGCCAAAGGCAAGGGAAGCAAGGGCAAAAATGAACTATTGGGATTTCATCAAGATCAAAAGCTTTTGCACAGCAAAGGAAACAGTTAACAAAATCAAAAGACAACTGACAGAATGGGAGAAGATATTTGCAAACAACATAACAGATAAAGGACTAGTGTCCAAAATCTATAAAGAACATGCAAACTCAACACCCAAAGAACAAATAATCCAATCAAGAAATGGGCAGAGGACATGAACAGACATTTCTGCAAAGAAGACATCCAGATGGCCAACAGACACATGAAAAAGTGCTCCATATCACTCGGCATCAGGGCAATACAAATCAAAACCACAACGAGATATCACCTCACATCAGTTAGAATGGCTAAAATCAACAAGTCAGGAAATGACAGATGCTGGCGAGGATGCGGAGAAAGGGGAACCCTCCTACACTGTTGGTGGGAATGCAAGCTGGTGCAGCCACTCTGGAAAACAGCATGGAGGTTCCTCAAAATGTTGAAAATAGAACTGCCCTATGACCCAGCAATTGCACTATTGGGTATTTACCCTAAAGATACAAACATAGTGATCCAAAGGGGCACGTGCACCCGAATGTTTATAGCAGCAATGTCCACAATAGCCAAACTATGGAAAGAACCTAGATGTCCATCAACAGATGAATGGATCAAGAAGATGTGGTATATATACACAATGGAATACTATGCAGCCATCAAAAGAAATGAAATCTTGCCATTTGCGACAACATGGATGGAACTAGAGCGTATCATGCTTAGCGAAATAAGTCAAGCAGTGAAAGACAACTATCATATGATCTCCCTGATATGAGGAAGTGGTGATGCAACATGGAGGCTTAAGTGGGTAGGAGAAGAATAAATGAAACAAGATGGGTTTGGGAGGGAGACAAACCATAAGTGACTCTTAATCTCACAAAACAAACTGAGGGTTGCTGGGGGGAGGGGGTTTGGGAGAAGGGGGTGGGATTATGGACATTGGGGAGGGTATGTGCTTTGGTGAGTGCTGTGAAGTGTGTAAACCTGGTGATTCACAGACCTGTACCCCTGGGGATAAAAATATATGTTTATAAAAAATTAAAAATTAAAAAAAAAAAGAATAAATAACACAAACACACACACATAGTGTGCCCTCAGCACAATGTAAAGACAAAGAAAGCACAAACTTAAGAAAATCTATGTAAAAATTCTAAAATTAATAATACCAAATGCCATCAAGCAACTTCTCACATACCTATCTGGCCACTCACCTTTGCATAGAACAAGGACAGAGTAAGAAAAATTATAGAGACAAAGAGGAAGCTTACAATGGGCCAAGGGGTGATATAACACCACAGATAGAAAGAGAAACTTGATCTTAAGTGTGAAAACACAAAAAGTCCAGTAGAGAAGAGCAAAGGGGAAAAAGAAGTAAGCAAAACATATGTGTGATTTAAAATATTGGTCTTTTAACAGTATAGCTTTGCAGAAATGAAAAAAAAAAAAAAGTAAGGCACTCAGAGGTGAATGGCTAATGAAGCATAAATAAATAAATAAATAAATAAATAAATAGAATTTAGGGTTCAACAAGAAAAAAGAGAACTAAAACATCAGAAAAAAACACCTCTTGCCACCAACAAAAGTATTAAACTACAAAAGTTTACTTTGCCACACAAACAGGAGAGGTTTCAGTATATGAGGAATTTTGGAAACCACCCCAAATTCAGAAAAATAAGCAGAAAATAGCAAATCTCTGCAAAGGTATAACAAACTTATAAAAAATGAGGTTCAACACTTCTTGGTTAAGGATCCTGCTTCCTTGCTCCTAAGAAAACAACCATGAAGTAGAATAAACAACAAAACCCAAAAAAACTATAGTACAATCCAAACTGAATTAAACACAATCAAGTAAACATTTAAAGATTAAAACAAAAACAAAACAAAACCTGAACAAGAAATGCAAAAATAAAAACTTGTATAAAAAACAAGATATGAAAAACAATGAAGTGGAATAAAGAGACAAAATTATCTCAGAAATAATTACTAAAGTATATAGTAACCAAAGGATGCTAGACTCAAAAATTTAATAACATCATTAAAGAAAGGCAAGAAAACACCCAGGAGAATGTAATTGAGATAAGAGAAGGACTAAATGGGTCAGAGAAAAAAATTGATGGAAAAACAAGAAAAACAAAGAATATTTGTATAAAAGCCGTCTGCAGAGGAGAAGAAAACAATTTAACATTTAAAATTATAATCCAAGAAAACTTTTCAGTAATAAAAAAAAATGCCTTGAATATAACTATTGAAGGCACCTCCTGAATGAATACATAAACTATTCTGACGCATATTCAGGAAAAATTACTTGACTTTGACGATGAAGAATAGACTTTGAGTGCTTCCAGGCATATGTGTAAATGTGTGTGTGCATGTGTGAGTGTGCGTGCATGAGTATGTGTGTGTATGTAGTTGTAAGACTAAAAAAAGATGGGAACAAGAGGAGAATACTAACATAAATATTTCATGTGGTGACAATGTAGAAATATTACAAGTAAAAATGGAAAAAGAGAGGAAGAAGATAGTATAAGATTCTTTTTGATTGTTGTCCTATAGGTAATAGGTATGAATTAAAGGATTAAAAACTGATTAAATTGTAAAATATTAATAAAACAAGAAATGAAAAGATTAAAAGTCATGTAAATACTATAGTAAAAATACTAGAGTATAAGATTCTTCTGGGCTTACAGGTCTTTTAAGACCTACAATGGGGTTATGTCTCAGTAAATCCATTGTAACATCAAAATATCGTTAGGTCAAAAAGACATTTAATACACTTAACTATACTACATCATAGCTTAGCCTTGCCTATCTTAAATATGCTCAGAACACTTACATAAGCCCACAGTTGAGTAAATTCATCTAACACACAGCCTATTTTATATAAAGTGTTAAATATCTTGTGAGATTTATTGAATACCGTCCTGAAAGTGAAAAATGGAATGGTTATATGGATACAGAATGGTTATAATGGTTGCAAGTGTATGAGTTGTTTTCCCTCATGATTACATGGCCAGCCGGGAGCTGTGGCTCACTGCCCAGCATCACCAGAGCATCTCACCATACATTGCTATCCTCAGAAAAGATCAAAGCTCAAAAAGCAAAGTATGGTCTTTACTGAATGCATATAGCTTTTACACATCTTGAAGTGGAAAAACCAAAGTTCAAACCTCCATTCAGGGTCCATCTATTCTAGTAAAAATCATTGTAATACAACGAAATACAAATCTTAAATATCAAAAATTAGGTAAGTAAAAAATAAAATACACATCATAGACCTAGCAAACATAACACACATAATTATAAAATATTTATTTTATAAATATATTGAGAACATATTAACTCACCTACTAAAAGAAAAAGGATTTCAATTTAGCTAACAATGTACCACCAATATTATGCTATGCACTACTTAGGTGGATTTTAAAAGACTAAAAGAGAACAAAAGTATATGGGCAAAATGGAGACCACAAGAAAGCAGGATAGCGATTCTTACTAGAAATGAAGCTGAAGTACACATTAAACACCATAAAGAAAATCATATTGTAAAGTTGGAAGACACCATTCACAAAGAAGTTATAACACAAAAACTATAGGAGGTGTGTAAGGAAATAGATAAACACAAATATAATAATAGGTATTTTCATAAACTACTTACAAAATAAGACAGGTCAAAAATAAGAAAGCACATTAGAGACATTAGCAACATATTCACTATGGTGACTTTTATGGGTGTCTACCAAACTTACACCTGATAATTGAAAAAAATCTTTTTTAGTACTCATATGTTATATTAATCATCTAAACAAAATATCAAGTTCCATAAAGTAGGCTTATTAAAAATAACAACCTCTTATCATGAAACAATAAAACTAGAAAGTATTAACAAAACTGGAAGTTATTAAACAACTTGAAAAACAAAAAGGGAATTAAAAAGTCTAATATTAATCAATCAAAATAAAAATAAAAAGAAAAATGAATTACCTGAATTTATGGTATATATCAAGGCAGTTTTCAGAAGATGATTCATGGCAATAAAACCCATTTTTTAGTTGAAATGAAAGCATTAAAATAAACTTAATAGATTTTATTTTGCTAATAAATTTTTGAATTAAAATTTTATTTTTCAATAAATTTAATATAATTATGAGCTCAAAAAAGAAAATGAATAAGTAAATCAAAAAATAAAAATAGAATAAATACCAAAGCTAAAAGCCATAATGAATGAAGTAGAGAATAGAAAAATAATAGACCTAATTAATATATTAAAATCCTGTTTGGGTTTTTTCTTTGTTTTGCTTTGTGTAGTTAACAAACTAAATAAATTGCTAAGCCATTTTTTTCTAGGTAACCTAAAAACTGAACAGCTTTACTATGAGGTAAATGTAAATGTTATTTGACAAAGAATTTATATTTATTTCAGGGTTATAAAGTCAAGGGAAAGAATATTAAAGAATGAGAATGTGTCACTATATAAATAGAGTGCAATAACTTGACATAAAGTTCTGTCAGGAGGTATAAAAGTAATTCACTTAAGAAAAACAATGATGATAATTGATAAAATATATTTTAAGGAACTTCAAATAAATACTGAGGGTTTTTTTTGCCATTTAATTAACCAGTGGGAAGTCTAAATCATCTATTTTTATCTACTTATTATGTTATTATTTAAAAAACACATTTTTATGGTTTGTCTCCCTCCCAATCCCATCTTCTTTCATTTATTCTTCTCGTACCCACTTAAGCCCCCATGTTGCATCACCACTTCCTCATATCAGGGAGATCATATGATAGTTGTCTTTCTCTGCTTGACTTATTTCACTAAGCATGATACGCTCTAGTTCCATCCATGTTGTTTTGGTGAGTGCTGTGAAGTGTGTAAACCTGGTGATTCACAGACCTGTACCCCTGGGGATAAAAACATATGTTTATAAAATATAAAAAATTATATTAAAAAAACCCCACATTTTTATATGATTGAATTTTATCCACACAAATAATAATTTTGCTTTATAAAAGACAAAAACTTTAGGTCTTATCAATCTATAACCTAAGTGTTTTTTTTTTATTTTTTATTTTTTGTTGTTGTTTTTTGTTTGGTTGTTTTTTTTTTTTTTTTTTGGTTATTTAAGAGGAAAGAATGGATAATTTAAGGGCATGATAAAAAGTTTTAATTACTCACTTGTCTATATAAGAAACACTATAAAGATGAGAAGGAATATTGTCTTTGGGGTATCTGTGTCCTAGGAAGCTTTATTTAAAGTAGTTATTATGAATTTAAGAAAACTACATAGTTCTAAAGCCCACAAAAAAATTTGAACTAGCAATTTAAGTAGCAAACCATTTTAAATCTGTATTTTAAATCTATATTTTAAAAAGTGTTAATAAAGGGTTATTGCTAGCTGACAAAGTACTGTGTGCCAGCTCAAAGCTCCTTAATTATACTGGAAAACAACAGCCTTTGTCTCATTCACATTGACAACCCACCTGCAGGTAATTGAGTTTAACGTCCACTGTTTCTATTAAGATTTAAAGTATTTTAAAATTGTCCATTACAGTTTGATATTAAAGTTGATGCAGTGCAATTTCATACACATAAAATTCAGTCAGAGGATTTAAAAGTAAATCACTTGAGATAAAATAAAGATGATTTTTAAACATATCTCGCTGAAGGACCATGAACTTACAGTAAAATCCAAGGTGTGTGTACAAGGCAAAATATGAGCATATAAAATTTGTCTATAAGACCAAACTCTTAAAATTGGCAGAATGTAAATCAATATTTATTGTGGAATTAGGAGCTATCCCCTACGTGTGGTAAACTTCCTGTGCCTCACAACAAGATGACAGGCCAAAAAATATATTAAACACATCAGTAATGCTAAAAACATCGCCTGAACATCTACTTCTGTGTTAAAAAGACAAAAACAATTCATTATCATCATGAAACAATTATCATCAGGATCGAGGCTGAACAGCACCTGCCAAGGGTAAATCAAAACACATCATGTTTTCACTTGAACATAGAGAACAGGGCTCATATTTTTCTTAGAAAATATAGGACAGTTTCAGCCCAAAACATTAGGACTTTGACAATTTCAATCAACTAACTCTCTCTTAGAAAAACTGGAATAATCTCATATTAATTTTCTATGAAAGCCTTTATTAAGTTATGTTTCATATGTTTGCACAAAGATGGGATTATAAAGGGATGGATTTTTACACATTCTTTTTTATATGAAGATGATTTTAAATATATGAGAAAAGAAAGCAACAATATTTACAAACATTTAATATGGGAAAGAACAGAAGTTTTTTGGGTCATTTTTTAAAGTTGATTTTCTCCTTGGTAAAGCCTAAATAAATTACCCAGAGCTCTTTGGCATGTTGTCACTCTAAGAAGGGTGAACATACCTACGTTTTCCAGGTTAATTGTCCCAGAGTAAGAATTATTAAAAGTGTCCTCATTTGTTCTCAAAATGCCCCAGTTTAGACAATATGTTAGACACATGCAAGTTTAAGGCAAATGTAATATTTTTTACCTCCTGTCACTTAAGGAAATGAAGCTCATTTTTTGGAGAAATAAAGAGAAGATAACTCCTTGACTTCATTGAGAACCTTGCTACTCATATTATGGTCAGCAAACCAGTAGGGCTGGCAACACCTCGAAGCTCGTTAGAAGCCAAAAAATGAGGCCATCTTAGACTTGCTGATCCTGCATTTTTAACAAGATTCAAAGTGACTTATATGCATATCTTAATTTAAGGGCATTGCATACAAGGCCTCTAGACAGAATGATTCCTGAACCTGAGCTTGCTTCCCCTCTGAATTCACATGGGCTATTGACAATGCCCAGTTAATGACTTCTTCTAGGTCATGGCTGGATAGTGTCTATACCCATCATTTCCAACACAAAGATTACTGATGGAGAAAGATTTCCAAGATGAATAGGTCATGTTGAACATGAACATGTCTATGTTGACCTAACATAGGTCAACATAGAACATACAACTACACGAAATAAGCACAGTGCCTCTGCCAGCCCCTGAGATCAGTGTCGTCATCACCCTCAAAGCAGTTATATAAGAAACCAGGATGCCTCATTGGCTTCTTTTCCCAAAAGACCCAGATGTGAGGGGAAGTGTTCTAACATGTACTGAAAGAGAGACTTTCTTATTTGGGAAACTACATTTTATGAAACAGATTAGCCTTTTGGATAGATGGGATTAACTTTGAAACATGCCTTATTCTTGTTTATCATACATTTTGAACTAGGGCCACTGTTAAAGTGTGCCATTCAAATATATTTCCACCCCAGGGTGTGTCAGGGATGAGGTTGTAGGTTAAGTTCAGTAGATGTGGCATGAAAATTGTTATCTGCAAAGAAAGCTTTGTATAAAAGCCCTAAACTGGATAGATGCTTTTCTCTTCAATTCTTTAAAATAGGTAATCATAATAAAAGATTTAAGAAATTTTTTTTTTTAATTTTAAAGATTTTATTTATTTGACAGACAGAGATTACAAGCAGGCAGAGAGGCAGGCAGAGAGAGAGAGAGAGGTGAAAGCAGGCTCCCCGCGGAGCAGATAGCCTGATGGGCTTGATTCCAGGACCCTGGGATCATGACCTGAGCCGAAGGTAGAGGCTTTAACCCACTGAGCCACCCAGGCGCCCCTAAGAAATGTTCTTAATAATAGTAAACTTCGCAAGCTGCTGCTGCTGTGAGCTACTTTTCAGATCTTTTTTCAGGCTTCAGATATGGAGAATCTATCTACCAATGAATTTTTAAAATGCTTCTTGTGATCACTAGATGCAAAGAAATCGTTCAGAAGAGTGGTAAGTCTAAAAGCAATAGCCAGAGGTTAAGAAAAAAAAAGTTTCCAATCAAATGGGAATGGAAAAGATGGAAAAGCAAATAACACAGATGCTAAACCAGGCACTTGGAGAAACATAAGAAGCCATGCTTTTTTTTTTCTTTTATATATATATATTTTTTAATTTTTAATTTTTAATTTTTTAGAAACATATAATATATTTTTATCCCCAGGGGTACAGGTCTGTGAATCACCAGGTTTACACACTTCACAGCACTCACCAAAGCACACACCCTCCCCAATGTCCATAACCCCACCCCCTTCTCCCAAACCCCCTCCCCCCAGCAACCCTCAGTTTGTTTTGTAAGATTAAGAGTCTTAAGAGTCGCTTATGGTTTGCCTCCCTCCCAATCCCATCTTGTTTCATTTATTAAGCATGGCTTCTTCTTAAGGGGGTAGAAGAAACCCTGCTTTTATCTCTTCTTCTCCTTCTTCTTCCCTTTCACCTTCTTACCTTCTTTTCTTTTTTTTTTTTTTTTTTTTTTTTTTTTTTTTGCTAAAACTCTCTGCTATATCTTAAGAAAATGTAAGCAAAGAGGTAATAAAAGGTCAAGGTCCTGCAGAGGGGATCTTGTTTTTACAGGGGGTAAGATTTTATTATAGTTCCTTAACAAGACGGAATACTGTTATCTCAGTTCTATATGTGTGTAAAATTGTATAGTTCCGGTAGTCTTTTGGGATCTAGTTGTGATAATCATCAAGTCCTGGGTTCCAATTGTTAAGTATCCTTATATTTAAATATTTAATCATCCTTATCTCATTATCACCAAGTTTTTGAGTATCCAAAAGGAAAAAATGAAGCCTCTAAGTAGCTTGCCTTAGAAAATTCAGAGTAATAAAACTTATTTTTCTCTAAGGGCTCTATATATTACACCACATTATCAGGAGCATTTAATAATGCAAATTTGATAAGTCTACCAATATCAGAATTAATATTACAGTACACTATTTCCCAGTTAAAACAATTTTATTTGGGTTCTTTTGTCAGTTTTTCAAAGAGAAGGTAAAGATGGTAAAATCCATATAAGGAAAAGAAGACATGAATGATGTGAGGATATTGGGAATGAGAAAAGGATATTTAATGTCCAAAATAACATAAATATCAAGTATCATAATGACAATATATCCAAATAATGGGCTAAAAGACTGATTAGTCTATAGCTACAGACAGCATCCTAAAAATCAGATGTGAGTGTTTCCCATCCCATCTCCTTTAATTCTTTTAAAGGAACTGATTTTCCTAGTAAAATATTATGCCTGAAGAACCAGGGATGTGTTGAACAGTGTAGGGTCCCTGGGTAGAAAAATGGGAATTGTATTTCTATTAAAAAAAAAAAAAAAGAAGAAGAAGAAGAAGAAGCAGCAGAGAAACTTAAATTCTAGGTCAACTTGTACTCTAATGTAGGTTACTAAAAATGTTGCTCACAGTGAGACATAAATAACAAGCCTGAAAGCAAGAGGCAGGACCTAAGAGTAAAGAATTCCCTTCCTTTTGTTGTATTCCCTCTGTCTTTCTCCAGATGCCCCTGTCCCACTTCCCTTTTCTCTTTCATGCACAACCAGCTCTCCCCCAAAATCACTTGCCCTATTTCTTTCCACGGTCATCCCCTAACTGCTATTACACCACCCATTTGGTGCAAGGAGACTGCTAGCTGCCCTTCCATCTCAACTTCTAGTTCACTTTTGATCAAAACAGAGCTAGAGAGCTCATTAACCGATAAACTCGTTTTGAGGAGATGTCATGATTTTATGAAGTTATCAAATGACATTTAATAAGTGAACTTTCTCTAAACACCACAACATATCCTTGCATAGCTAAAATATTAGTAACCTTTAAAAGGAATTTAACACTCTGTGCCCTTTCTTCATAAAATATTCAAAAATACCTTTTTAATTTTCTTTCACTATATTCTTTTTTATTAATTAATTAATTTATTTATGAATTTTTTATTTTTTATAAACATATATTTTTATCCCCAGGGGTACAGGTCTGTGAATCACCAGGTTTACACACTTCACAGCACTCACCAAAGCACATATCCTCCCCAATGTCCATAATCCCACCCCCTTCTCCCAAACCCCCTCCCCCCAGCAACCCTCAGTTTGTTTTGTGAGTTTAAGAGTCACTTATGGTTTGTAGCCCTCCCAATCCCATCTTGTGAATGTCTATGATTGCACATCAAACTTGCTGTTTAATGATTCAAAGGATCTCTCCATTTTAAAAATCCCTTCTTTCTAAAAGTATAATCAAGTATATCAATATATTAGTATTTTTTTAAATCTAATATCTTTGGGAATTTAATGTGATAAAATAAATAGCAATTTCTTATTTATTTATAAGTATTAAAAGATGCAAACTTACTAATTTGATACCTGTTTTAAATGTAAATCCCTTATGGAATTCAGTACTGGACTATAGATGATATTTATGAGTTATAAATGTATTATTTTCATATTCCCATTTTTCAAGCATATTTTGAATTAGAGACAAAATATTCACTTGTCTCCTTCTTTATCATGGAGAAAACAAAGAATCAATAATCAGTTTCCTTATCCTTGAAGAGTTCATTGTTCAAAGGACAGATGACATAAATAGTATAGAATAAGGTGAGTGGTAGAGAATTATAAATGTTCCATTTCAGCACAAGAGTCAGCTAGGAAAAATAATTATGGAATATATTTATCTTGGGTCTTGGCAGATGGATAGAAATATTGAGAGTATAAAGAACCAGAGTACATTCTAAGCAGAAGGAAAAGCATGGTTAAATGTATAGAGATAGGAAAGGATCCTATGATTTGAAAAGAAATGTAAGAGTTCTTTTATATTTTGTCTGGAAGTTATATTTGGATTTTGTTTGAAGAAGTGACTGAGGACAAAGGATGGAATTTGTGTAACTTATGAAGGACTTTTTTCACAGCAAATTGAGAGCCAGTAAAGATAACGAAAGAGGAGAGAAATAAGCATTTTTTAAAATATTTCAGCGTATTTTGAAGAACTTGGACAGAACATTGTGAAGACTGAGCAGACAGCACAGTCATGAGGTGGCTGCAAAATTCCAAAGAAGGATGGAGGGTTTAAAAGTAGGGGAAAATGTGATGCACTAGGTCAGGAATCAGTGAAGCTGTCAATCTGGCCACTGGTACATTCCATACTGTGGGTGAGAGAGGACTGTAAAAATGAAATGATAAAGATAATAATCCTAGTTAATAATACAGAAGGAAGAACAAGTAAGTAAAGTACATTTTGGAGTGCTGGGCTACCCCAAATACCTCATCTCCATCCTTGACACGTGTCAAGCACCAGCTCTCAGAGTAAGTCCTCCCTTTCCTTAAGAGTGATCAAAAGAAAGTCCCCAGCACTGAGACCAAGATGATATTTCCTTCACTGGATCATTCGTCAGCAGGATCAAAAAAGAGCACAGACACCCACCCACCATATCCCCCAACCACTCATCATAACCATCCCCATCTGCCTTGAATCAACAGCAAACAAATTCATAATGCTCTTCATGTCTCTTTTTATGTTAGTCACTCGGAGAATGCGCAACACACAGCTCACGGCTGACCTAATGTGTACTGAGTTCCTTAAGACTGAACATTGCCTATGTGGTTTCTTCCTACTGAACTCCTAGCTGCTGAAATTATTTATGATGCTGTAGAGAACTCATGTTCCATCATCAGTAATATCTCTTATTTCCTAATCTGTCCTGAGTGTTCCTTTCACTGACTGACTTTAATGATAATGTGGTTCCTCCTCAAGATACTGCTTCCCTGGCTGTATTCCTGATTGCTATTTTTTTTCCCCTCCTATAGCCACCATACTAAAGTCCCATCCAGCCTAATTTTTTTTTTTTCACCATAAAGCACTGCCTCAGCTTTGACTCTTATGTCATCCACCAGAATTTATTATCTCAAAATAATGCATTTTTATCCTCTTTGGTTGTGGTCATCTGCTGATCCTCATTTTCTTCACAATTATTGGCTTCTGGTTCCCTGTCTTCCTTCAAGATTCTTTGAGATTTTAACACCCTGTAGATGATGTTTCAAAAAGCCTGCTTTTTTTTTTGTTTTGTTTTGATTTTTTGGTCTAGTGTACTTGTCTGCTCCAAAGATCATGTCCTTGCCATTACTCCACCACTCCTTCCCATGACCAATCATTATTGTCATTACCAACATCTGCAATACTTCATAATTTCAATTTCACAAACCTGACTCTACACAGCTCATTCAGTATAGTATATCAATTCTGGTAAATCACCCACCAAAACACCCAACCCATAGATTTTACTCTTTCACTGTCACTCACTCAATTTCCCTCTTCTTTCTTGTTACTTAGCTTAAATCCACAACCAATAATTCAAATCAGTCTTTTGCATTCACCCTCCCAAACCCTGACCTTCTCTTTACTTGTTAATATTTTCTTGGCAGGGCCCCTGAGTGGCTCAGATGATTGGGTGTCTGCCTTAAGCTCAGGTCCTGGGATTGAGCCCAGCATTGGGCTCCTTGCTTGATGGGGAGCCTGCTTCTCCTCTCCCTCCACTGTTCCCCCTGCTTATGCTCTCTCACTCTCTCTGTCAAAAGGATAAATAAAAAATATTTTAAAAAGTATTTTCTTGACAAAAATCTCTAATCTAGGTCCAAATTTTCATCTAGTACCTGCTATATCTGAATGTGTCTTAATAGAAACAAAACCATGCTTACTTTCCTCATTTTGAAATCATGATAATGACATGGTAACTTCTCTAAATGATGGATAATAACCACACTACATTTCCCTAACTCATTTGCTTTCATAATCAGATGTCTAGTTCACATCTATTACCATTCCCTCAAACTTTTAAAACCTCCTCTCCATCCTCATTCTCAAATAAATGATCTTGCTTTCTATTTCACTGAGAAAACTGAAGCAGTCAGAAAAGAACCTCTATAAACTTCCAAATCTTACCTGCCTGTTGTCTATACACTGACTTCACACTTTATTTCCCCAAATATACATAACTATAATATTGTGATTTATAAGAAATATATATTTGATCTTCATCTATGTTGCTGTCATAGAGCCTGAAGTTTCCTAAATGATGAAGACAATAAAGGTTTCTCTTGTTCTGTGATTGAGGTGACTTTTGGAAACACCGAAGGATGGGATCTGGTTGCCAGGAGAACCAGCCACGAGATTATAGGGTTGGAACTTTCATTCATACCCTCACCAATTCCAAGAGGGAAAGAGGGGTTGGAATTTGGATCAACTGCCTATGGTCAGTGAATAAATCAAATGCCTAATGTAATGAAGGCTCCAAAAAAAAAAAAAAAAGGAAAAACAAAAGTTAAGTTATTGGCATATAATTTATAACAAGAGAGAGAGAAGGACAACAAAGAGAAAGAGAGAGAGAAAGAAATTAGTTCAGAGAGCTCCCAGGTTGCTGAACTTGTGGAGAAGCAGAGGGAGTTGTATGCCTAGAGAGGCGTGGAGTTCTATGTACCTCGCCTTATGTATCTCTTCTATCTGGCTGTTCTTGATTTATATCCTTTTATAATCAACCAGTGAATGGTTTGAGTTCTGTGAATTGTTCTAGCAAATCAATGTAATCTGAGAGGAGCTCACTGGAACCTCCAATCTATATTCCATTAATCAAAAGCACAGGTAACAGGTAAAGTAGGGTTGGTAAGATGGCAGGACGAGGGAGAGTTTTTTAAAGAATTAAACCCTTTACCTATGGAATCTGATGTTATATCTGGATAGATAGTGTCTGAATGGAGTTGGAAGAAGTTAAATTGTAAGACACCTAGCCAGTATATAGAAAATTGCTTGTTGTTCTTAGGGGGGAACTCTCTTTCCAACAATTGGAAGTTGGATCCCAGAACATAATCAATAATCTACTCTTTCATCCCCTCTTATAATGATCTTACATGATAAATGCTGCAGCAAATTTCTCCTATTATTCCTATATCATAAGTACTCCTTGCCACCCTCACAATTTCCACAAACTTGCTATTATTTCTTTCATATTTAGTATTTTTTTCCTCTTGAGACAACTTCTCCTGTCTCCTCTCCCCTTTATCAACAAAACTAAGAAAAACACAAGCTTGAAAATAAATGTACCTATACTTACTCTCTCTAATTCCTCCTCTTTTATTCTCTCTCAGACCCACTTCAACCAGACTTTGCTCCTTTCTCTCCACAAAAATGTTTGTTGTCTGGTCTACCTTTCACTGTCAAGTTTGAATGACAAATTATATCCTATTGATCATCAGTTTTAGACACAGTTAATCACTTCCTTTTCTCTGTTATGTCTTTTTTTACATTGTGTATAAGACAAAATGCTTTTGGCATCTATACTACCCAACCAGAAATTTCTTTCCATTGATATCTGCCACTCTTTCCATTCTCCATTTCCTTCTAATGTTGAAATAACCAGGCCTTCAAGATCTCATCAAAGAACATGGTTTTAACTACCATCACTTTGCTAATGAGGTCCACATAGCACCACAGTTTCTTGGACTTATATTTATAACTACCCATGTGGCGCTCTTGTGGAGGTTTGAAAGTTATCCCAAACTCAGCATCCAGTCTCTGGAACTCCGCACCTCCTTGCCACTAACTTTGTTTCAGCTGAAGTTTGTCAGCGCAGTGGCCAGTCTTCAATATAATTTGCTAAATTAATGCAACTCATTCTTAAATCATCTCTTTGTTTTCATCCTCATCTCCTAGAGCCAACTCACAACACTGCAACCAGAGACTTTAAAGTCAAATTCAGGTCTTATGACTCCTCTAATCAAAGCTCTGCAATAACTTCTTTTGAGTAAGTGACAAACTCTTAGGATGACTTATTGTACCTCATACCATTTGCCCCTCAATTACTTACTCTATTAAGAGTCCTTATGTTGCTTAATATTTTTGTGTGCATTGGTCTTATTGCTATTTGTAGAACATACCAGACCATCTTCCATATGAGTCTCTGCAATAGCTGTTCTGTCCACCTGGTTTTCCTACAGATTCTTCATGACCACCTTCCTGATGGTCCTAAAGAATTTGTTCAAGTATCACATTCTCGCTGAGGGTTAACCTAACAATCCTTATTAAAATTATATCTCCTTCTCCCAACCAGGATTCCTGATTCTCTTTGTTTTGCTTTGTATAGTTTGTTTCCCAAAGTATATATGACCTTTTAACATACAATTTATTGCATTGATATTATTGTTTATGTTCTTCTTCTCTGCTTTAGAATATAAGCCTTAAGAGAAGGGTTGTTTTTGTTTTTTTGTTTGTTTGTTTTGGGGTTTTTTTGTTGTTGTTGTTTTGTTTTGTTACTAGTTACTGATGTATCCTAAGTACTTACTACAACGATGTAAAAACCTTAGCACTTGGTAATTTCTTAAAAATCACTACTTGAATAAATCAATAGATGTAAGACAAACATTTAGTTTTTCCATATAAGATAATATGACAAAAATATTTCATAGAAGTTAAACTAAGTCTTTTCTTTTTCTTTTTTTAAAAGATTTTATTTATTTATTTGACAGAGAGAGAGGGAGAGCACAAACAGGCAGAGTGGCAGGCAGAGGGAGAGGGAAACGTAAGTTTCCCACTGAGCAGGGAGACAAATTCAGGGCTCAATCCTAAGACCCTGGGATGATGACCTAAGACAAAAGCAGACACTCAACTGACTGAAGCCACCCAGGTGCCCCAAGCTAAGTCTTTTCTATTGAAATACAAACCTGAAAATATTGCTAGGTATTTTAGAATGGTTTTTGGTAATGGTCAAGCAGAATCAAGAACAGTTTTTTTAAAACTGTTTTTTTCATATCAGGGAGATCATATGATAGTTGTCTTTCTCTGCTTGACTTATTTCGCTAAGCATGATACGCTCTGGAGGGGGTTTGGGAGAAGGGGGTGGGATTATGGACATTGGGGAGGGTATGTGATTTGGTGAGTGCTGTGAAGTGTGTAAACCTGGTGATTCACAGACCTGTACCCCTGGGGATAAAAATATATGTTTATAAAAAATAAAAAATTTAAAAAAATAAATAAATAAAATAAAAAAGACTTTTTTTTTTTAAAACAGTTACCTTATTTTTAAAGCAAAATGAAATATGTGTATAAATATTTGGCTGCAGCAGTATTGAGCTTCAAAAAGAAACATTCTATAGATAAGTGAATATATTCTCTACATTGTATATATACCATTAAGAAATATGTCAAAGTTAACAGTGTCAAAGTTAACCCTAATTTAAATATATGAATAAATTTAACATTTATTAAATCTTAATTTAATAAATCTGAACACTTATTAAAATGTATGAAAATCGAAACATTTGTCAGTCAGACATATTGCAAATCAAAGGAACGCTCCTTCCTTCTGTCAATTATTTTTCTAAAAGTAAAACCACTGCCAGGAGTCTAAGAAGATGAGGGGTGGTGAACATGCCTAACATCTCCTGTCTGATCTTGGAAAATATAAGGAATGATAGGAAAAGGACGAGGATGAGAAATTTTAGCTCAGACTGTACTTTTCCTGATTCAAGTTTAATGTTAGCAAAAGAATCGGATCTCTGCTAAGAAACACAACATAAATTTTAACAGAAAACTTTGACCTTTCCTCACCAATAAATCTATGTGATATTACTGTTCTTAAATTTTGTGCATATATTATTTTTATATGTTTAGATGACCTTTATCGAACAGTAAATTTCTTCCTAACTACTGGATATAACTTCAACTAAACAAATTTGTATTGAAACAATTTTAAGTATAAGCTAGTGTTTCATTCTATTTGGTATATCTAACTTATATCCTACTATTACTCTGGCTAAATTATTCAATAGCAATTACTTCTTAACATATTAAATATAAACATTTTTAAAATAAATGAAATCTAGCTAAGTTAATGTATATTTTGAACAAAAATTTTCTTTAATAACCATGGTAAAGATTGATATACTTCCTCTCAGTACATTTCTTGAGCACCTGTGATTTGCAAAGCATTATTTTGAATACCATTTGGAATATGAAAGCTTAATAGTATCCTACATTGAAGTCAATTTTGTAAAGGAAATAAAATATAAAAATATTTATTAAAGTAAAAAATTAATCTGGGATATGAGCTAAAGAAGAAGTTTAATGATTACTAGTGCGTCTCATGAGGATAAAGATGCTCTACCAGCTAAAGAATCCAGAGGATAGGAGTCATACATATTATATACTTATGGTATTCCTGAGATATGTTAAACATTCACTTTCTTATTTAATATAAAAGCATTTTGTAAGAAAATATAGATGTTAGACCTCTGTTGTTGGTAAGAATTTTTTTAGAATCAGTTCTTAGTCCTACTTTTCTTAGCCAATAAACAGAATATGTGGAACTCAAAAATAGTCGCATTTCAAATGTCATGTTCTTTCACCTCCTACAGTTTATGCAGAAGTTATTATTTGAACTGATTTTGAAAGAAGAGTGAAAATTAAATATGGAGAATAGGAAGAAGAGAGGGAATTTTCAGTTCAAGAAGGACATGAGTGAAGCTGAAGTTCGAAAGTTTGAATGATGATCTGTATAATAATGGTGTTTTTCTTTAGTTGGATATAAGATACATGAAGAGAAGTAGAATGAAAAATCTTTGAAAAATTTATTTGTGCCCAGATCACAAGTACATTTGAGCTCTGAAATGAAGACTATACTTTATTCCAGAGGTAATTGGAAGTTCTTTTAAGTTTTTATTTAGATAAAAATAAATATGTGAAATTCTACTTAAGGAGTATGACATTAAAAATGAAGGTAATTATCTCTGAAAGAGAGATAATTAGAACATGAACTAAAGTGAGAGGAAGGCAGTGGTGTGAAAAAATGAAAAAGGAATTTCAAAAGCACGGACAGTCTCATCTAGGGTAAAAGGCATATTATTGGAACTTTGTCAGATATTAAAAATGAAAATTGAGAATTAATGAACAAATTGTTTGATAAATTGTTAATTCTAAATTAGTAGGAATAAAGAAATCGTTAAAAGGTTTTTAAGAAACCTAAAAATTAAGAAATCATTGAAAACTGAATTATTATGTCAGGAATCAAAACAAATGTAAGGAGGTATCAAAAAAGAGGGTATCAAATAGCTAAGCTTCTGAAAAGAAAATAAATATAATGACTTTTTAAAAAAACATACATTCTGCTTTAAAGAGTCATTTGTTGGATAAAATAACACTGAATAATTGGAAAATACATTAAGGGAACTGTCAAAAATTACAAAACACATAAAAACTAAACAAGATAAAAAATATTAAGATTATATGCCATAAAATCTTCTCAAAATATAAATGTGAAAGTTGTGAGAATGTCAAATAAAAATTACCAAAAATGCACATTAACAGGTAATGTCTACTTATATTCTCAATTTTTGAATATCATGTCAACTATGCATACAAAACAGTGACAGAATGCTTCTCCAAAAAACTGATTTTTAACCAGCCAACTAATAGTTATCCAAGAATAAAGCTGCAAAATCAATACTAGTTTAACTCATATACTTAAACAGTGTAAAAGATCATGACAGCTGTACATCAGAAAATTACTATTATTCTTCCCATCAAATCATTTATATAAACATAGTGTTATAAACTGAATTCTTAACCTGGAATTAGGAAACCTCTTATCTTAGCTCTGGCGTTAATTAACTAGTTATAATAATCATGCTAATTTCTCTGAAATCTCTTTCTGTATTTGTAAAACTGGAAGAAATTGAAGTACAAGGGTCAAATATCAACATAATGCTTTCAGTAAAAAAACATTAAAACTACCTTAAAATTTTTCCAACTAATTATTACATTTGAAAATGATATTTATAGATGTGAAATTCAGAAAGCATTTATTTCTCAAATAATGCATATCTCTCTCCAAAGGATGATTCTTCCCATAATGGGCAGTGATATCCCAAAATGATCATTTGATTGATTTTAAAATATTTTAATATTTAGTAAGTTCATCCTGCAACTAAATCTAACTTGGCTATGAATATTACTTTCAATAAATTTTAGTGATACCTAATGTTTGAATTTTTGTACCTGTATTTATGATTGAGCTTCATCTTTGGTGCTTTTATCTCAATATTTTTTTACTTATTTTGATCAGTGTTATAGTAGTCTCATAAAATAGGCCCGGATTGTTCACCTTTCTCCTTGAAAAATGTTTATACTATCACAATTGCTTTATTCTTCAAATGTTTTTAGAATCCAGTGGTATGCCATTTTGTTGTTTTTCATTTGTGGGAAGATTTTTTAACTACTGAATTAATTATCCTAATTGTTATCTACTTCAGGCTTCATATTTGTTCTTTAGTTAATTTTGGTAACAGAGTTTTTCATTTCATCTAAATTTCAAAATGCATTGACATCAGGTTAATAATACCTTCCTATCACATTTATCTTTGCAGCATCTGGCATTATGTCCTCTTTTCATTTCTAATGGAGTTTATTTATACTATCATTATTTTCCCATGATGAGCCATGCTAGATGTTGATCTGATTTATTTTATTTTACACTTAAGAATAAATTTTGGCTAATATGGTTCTGATTATTATATATTTGTTTCATAATTTATTATCTTCTGTACTTTTACCTTTCCTTCCTTTTACTTTCCTAATTTTTATTCATCAGTGTGGAGCTTTTCCCCTTTCATACCAAATATATACATTTCCTTGTAGCATTACTGTAACTGCATCTCACAAGTATTGATATGGGGAACATCTGCTGTTTGTCAGTTCTCTGCATGTCCTAATTTCCATTATGATTTTTAAAAAATTTTTATTTCAGATTTCTATTTATTTATTTATTTGATAGAGATAGAACGGGGGAAGAGAAGAAGGAAAGGGACAGGCAGACTCCCTGACACAGAGCTCTATCCCACCACAGAGCTCTATCTGACACAGACTGACACAGAGCTCTATCCCACCACACAGAGATCATGACTAGAGCCAAAATTAAGAGTCAGAATCTTAGCTAACTGAGCCACCCAGATGCCCCTCCATTATGATTTTAAATTGCCTAAGAAATCATTTCCTACTAAATTTTATTTTTGAAATAAAGTGGGATTTATTTTTATTCTTTTATTATATAATTTGTTTAATTGTATTTTGTCAGTATACATTGTCTGAAGGATATCTATCTGGATATAAGATTTTTTCCAATATAATCCTTTAGTACTCTAAACGTCCCTCTGATAAATATTTTAGCTACATAGCACGAATTTTGCTTTGTTGTGTTTTCATTTTTATTCCATTCAAAATACTGTCTAAATTTTCTTTTAAATTTTCTTTGATTTACAGGTCATTCAGAAATTTTCTAGTTTCTACATATTTGGATTTTTTTGTTATCTTTCTGTTATTGATTTTTATATAAATTATTTTGGCCAGAAAAGATTCTTTGTATAATTTTAATCCTTTAAGGTGACTGTTACTGTATATGGTCTCTGTTCCTTTCTGATCTACCACTTGTAGGCTCTCTCTTTGCTTAGAGGACCCCTTTCAATATTACCTGTAGAGCTGGTTTGGTGTTTGCAAATTCTTTCAGTTTTTGTTTGTCCTGGAAGCTTTTAATCTCTCCTTCTATTTTCAATGATAGCCTAGCTGGATATAGTATTCTTGGCTGCATGTTTTTCTCGTTTAGTGCTCTGAAAATATCATGCCAGCTCTTTCTGGCCTGCCAGGTCTCTGTGGATAAGTCAGCTGCCAATCTAATATTTTTACCATTGTATGTTACAGACTTCCTTTCCCGGGCTGCTTTCAGGATTTTCTCTTTGTCACTGAGACTTGTAAATTTTACTATTAGGTGACGGGGTGTGGGCCTATTCTTATTGATTTTGAGGGGCATTCTCTGAACCTCCTGAATTTTGATGCTCGCTCCCTTTGTCTTATGACAAAGATATGGTCTATCTTGTTAAATATTTTTGTTCACTTTAAAAAGATGTGCATTCTGCAGTTTTGGAGTAGATTGACCCTTAAATTCCAATTAGGTCAACTTTTTTGATGGGGTTGGTCAAGTCTTATATATCATTACTGATTTTCTAAAGAGTTATTATTTAAACTATTAAGAGCAGGGTGCTGAAATCTCAGATTATAATTGTGGCTTTGTCTAATTTTTTGGTTTTGTAACATTTGTTTCATTTATTCTGACACTGTTATAAATTGCATATACCATTAGAATTATGTCCTCTTGATAACTTGATCTCTGTATTAGTTGTTTATTGGTGCATAACAAAGGATTCCAGAATTTAGCAGCTTAAAAAATAAAAAAATTGATTATCTCATGAGTATGTGAGTCAGAAACCTGGGCATCTCTTAGTTGGGTGCTTCTATCTCAAGATCTCTCATGCATTTTCAGCCAAATTCATAATTAATATAATTATAGCATTAGTATCATGCAAAAGCTTGACTATGAAGGGAGATCCACTTTCAAGCTTACTTACATGGTTACTGGTGGTCCTTGGCCCCTCACGAGATGAGGCTTTCCATGGGAAACACTCATGACAGAGTTTCTGGTCTCCCCAGGGATGAGCAAACAAAAATCTAAAACATAAGCACTATCTTTTAAAATTCTAATCACAGAAGCCACATCATGTTACTCTGCCATGTTCTGTTTTATAGAAGTATATCAATAAATCTAGTCTCCATTTAGAGGGAGGTAAATGCACAAAGTCATGAATACCAGATGTTGGAGATGATTGAAGACCATCTTCTGTGGCTGCCAAGCTTGGTTTTTAAATTGAAAACAGCTTAAATAAATGACTTCAGGGAAGAAAATGGTTAGCAATTGTCAGCTTATCTCAGATTTCTTTCCTTTTTGCACTTGTAATTCATCTAGTCTTTGTGGCTTCTCCAACTTTTAATGTCTTCATTGTTAATATAATGTATCTATGTTTTCCACTTTTTGCACTGAGAGAAATATTTGCTAATACCTGCTATCCCCTAGGTGGATGTGAAATGTTTTATTTATTTTTTTTTTTTTAGATTTTTATTTATTTGACAGACATATCACAAGTAGGCATAGAGAGAGAGAGAAAGAGAGAGAGAGAGAGGAGGAGGCAGGCTCCCTGCTGAACAGAGAGCCCAATGTGAGGCTCGATCCCAGGACCCTGGGATCATGACCTGAGCGGAAGGCAGAGGCTTTAACCACTGAGCCACCCAGGCGCCCCGAAATGTTTTATTTTAATTAATATACTTTTTATCTCTACAGGTTCAATTTAGTTTCTTTTCAAAAGTTTTTTTTTTCCATTTTAAGGTATTTTCCCCTTAATTATATTTTCAATTTCTTTGTATTTCAGAAAATATATTCTGAAAACTCTATTGATAATATCTGCTAAATGTGTGTCTCATGCTTTATTCAACCTGCAAAGAAATTCAGTTCAGAGATTAAATAGGAAACAAAAGCAATTTTCCATAAAGCCATCTGAGCTTTAAATTGCCTTTTTCTTGAAAACAGAATCACAATTTATATCTTAAGAACTTATACTAGAGTGTATTAATTATACAGAATTAGAAAATATCTTTAAGAAAAGTGTGTGAAACATGGATTGACAGATAGGGAAAATATCTTTTCTAATCTTAAAACAATGCATTCAGAGACACAGTGTTTTCATATGCCATCTATTCTTAAGAACATTTTCATCAGCCATGAAACAATTTTTTTTTTTTTTTACAATGAAGACCACCTACATTATTGTCTCTGTCTAGCTACTCCATTATCTAGTCAATTCCTCTGTTGTATTTAATGTCATAATATCAATATTATAGTCAGTGTTATTTCACATCCCAATATCCTTGCTTGTTTTTGCCGTCTGGTATTTTCTTCTGTTTCCCATGGGTAATTCATATTACATTTGTGCTTGCTCAGCATCTATCCAGACTCTCTAGTATGTCTCCTTGAGTTGTAGAAGCTAGAAAGTTAAAATGGCATTTCCCTAAGTCCTTTGTCTTTCATGTAACTCTAGTAATCATATAAGTCTTGAGTTCAGAACTTAACTAGGGAGCAGAATACAAAACATTAATTTTGTTGTATTACAAAAGTATCAATTTCCTGATTCAGGCAGCTTCCTGACTGTAGCAGAACAATATGTTTCTAAATTGAATATCTATAGTAATAATTTCTCAGATCCATAGATAGCTTCCTGATGAAGGCAGAAAGAACAACTCACTTAACAGCCATATCCTGTAGTATAGTTTTAGGAAGTTTTCCCAGAAGCTCAGGCTAGAGTCCATTTCATCAATACTCCCAATGATTAAATATCACTTAATGGTTCATTACAAATCCCTTTCTCTTTGAACAATCTAGAGAGAATTACATTCTTTGAATAGTAATTTTGATTGACATATCCATGTTTTTGGCTCAGGTATTATCTCATTTTATTCAGTATTTTAACAAATTATTTGAGGGGCACTTGGGTGGTTCAGTGGGCTGGGCCTCTGCCTTTGGCTCGGGACATGATCTCAGTGTCCTGGGATGGAGACTCGCATCAGGCTCTTTGCTCAGCGGGGAGCCTGCTTCCCTCTCTCTGCCTGCCTCTGCCTATTTGTGATATCTCTCTGTCAAATAAATAAATAAATAAATAAAATCTTTGGAAAAAAAAAAAAACAAATTGTTTGATTACCTTTTATGTAAGTCCTCCACAGAAAGCCATACTATTCTCATACAGTGAATTACTTTTTTTTTAAATCATTGCACTTAATACAGTGTATTAACTTTGTATCTTTTCAAATGTTTCCCCCATTCGATTATACACTCCTTGAAAGTATACTGCATTTCAGATTCCTACAAAAAAAAAAACAAAACAGTTTAAAATAAACAAACATATATTGAATCTTACTATAGTACAAGGTCCTGGCCCAATCCCATTACCTTTACTCTGCCTCTTTATTCATCCTTTACATTTTATTAACTATCGAACACTTATTCTATGTATTCTCTGACCTCGTTCCGCAAATTAATTTTCTTCTTTAACTATATACTCAAACTTAAAGGACAAAATAAGTACTTCATACAATAAATTATTGATGACCTATATATACAGTAAATTCCTTCCTTAATATTTAAAAGTTGCTGGGTCAATAGAAAATTCATTAATTGGAAAATATCATATTGAACATGAGATATGCTAATGAATTATCAGGTTTAATTATCTTACAAATCATATGCAGTAAATTGTATTATTCACATTTTACAGATGAGGAATTTGAGGCTTCTGGAGTCCAAATAAGTGAATATTTGGTAGGACCTGAGGAAAGAATTCAAAACTAGGTCTAATTCTAAAACCAGCATTAGCAATAATTATTAAGTTTCTCATGCAGAGAGAGCTCTGGAAGTCTATGGATAGGTCTCAGAGATTACCATGGAGGATGAGGAACTGAAATTTGTGGTCAGTCAATTCTCCTTAACCTCCAGCTCAAACAGCTATGTTTTTATATCGTTATATACCAAGTTATATATACCTAGTTTATCTAGTTATCTATTTTTATCTAGTTATATATGTATATAGCTTATCTAGTTATTTATATATATTTATATATTTTATCCATATGTATGTGTATATGTGTGTGTGTGTATATATATGTATATATATACATATATTTATGTTTTTACCTAGTTAAATATTTTTTCTTTTTGCCTATTTGTCATCTCTCTATCTATCTTGACAAAGACTTTCTCTATGACCAAACTTTAGTCAGGCTCCTCTGTATCCTCTTGCCAATTAGGTATTGACCTTTGGACTTCTTTGTCTTTGCATCACTCAATTTTAGCAAAAATTCTGCTAAGTTAGCTGAGTGAGTGTTTTCCCACCCTCAGTATCTCATCACTCTTTCACAGCTAATGAAATTCCTCATATCCCATGCTTGGTATCTGATCCCTCTGACTTGCCTGCAACAAAAATCCTGTCAAGTCAGTTTAGTCAAAAACCCCCTTACCCCTCAAAATTTTCTCTTAGTAATTTCCATCCATTGACCCCCACCCTGCTCCCTGGCTATAAATCTCCATTTGTCCATGATACATTTAGAATTGAGACCAGTTCTACACTGGGGTCTCTTTTCCCTTACTGCAAAATTTCTTATATAAAACATCTTCCAATCAGTTTACCTATTGTAACCCTCTGGTTTCCTTTAACAGTCTCCACTTAAGAAGTCATAGGAGGAAGCATCATAATAATAGTTAAGACTTTTAATCTATTGTTTATTACACATAGAATATTTCTTAATATAGGGGATCCTTAGAAATAATTATCTTATATATTAGTTGATTGTTATGCCTGTTGCATTTGATTATTAACTCCAGAGTCAATCTTGGGTTCTTTATAACATAATAGTAAGTAATTTGAATTCAAAAAGTGATGTACTTTCCATGTGGAAAATGCTTATGAGATAGTCCTATAGGGAATAAGGGCAGGCAACCAGGTATGAGAAGCATTCCATTTGCAAATCAGGCTTAGCCATTGGGGTTGTTAATATACCAGATTATCAGAGCTTTGAACATCTGCTTGTTAAATGGTAGCCTTTATTACAGATTCCCTTGGAAAATACCTTTTACAAGTGACTGTTACTTTTATGGCTTTGCTATTATGTGGTAAACATATTACTAAGAATTATATAAGCCATTAAGAACTGTAACATAATATTACTGAATTACTATTGAGCATTTTACTTTAATTTAAAGATAATTTGCTTTCTATTTTATATTACGTTTTACTCTTAAGACCATCACTTACAAACAATTATGAACAACCTAAATTGAAGAATCATAACTTACGCATAGGCTTTTTTTTTTTTTTTTTTTTTTTTTAGATTTTATTTATTTATTTGACAGAGAGAGATCACAAGTAGGCAGAGAGGCAGACAGAGAGAGGAGGAAGCAGGCTCCCCACTGAGCAGAGAGCCCGATGCAGGACTCGATCCCAGGACCCTGAGATCATGACCTGAGCTGAAGGCAGCGGCTTAACCCACTGAGCCACCCAGGCGCCCCACGCATAGGCTTTTTATTTAAGATTATAGTTAATTTGATGTAGTTCTATATTAGCCCAGAAAGTCAGCCTAAGACTCATTGTCTATTGATGAATTCTTTATATTATGTACATCCTTAGTCAGTGAAGAATATTCTTTAATGGAAAATTTGAGGGAGAAGTATAAATTATAAATTTTGTCAGATTTTGTTCAGGGACTTAACTATCAGACTTATTTATATGTGCTATATGAGTGTCATAAATCAATAAGATGGTCAAACTGTATGACTTGCTGAATAGATTTCAAAATGGCAAATACCCATTCAAAAGAACAAACAGCACATGCATCACTGAAAAATTACTTGTTTTCTCTCTCTACCAACCCACACAAGGTAAGCAAATAATTCTTTAATATTCCTCTCATTGGAGACTGTCAATGGCTCTAAAGTATTTTTGTCATCTCTGTTTACACTAACATAGCATAAGTCACTTTATCATGCTCTGAACTGGCACAAATCAAGTTAAAAAAAATCAGATTTCTTTAGCTAGGATGATACTCATTGGGACCTTAGGTTGTAAAACAGTAACTCAAGACTAACATAGTGAATCTTCTCATCTGAAATCTGATAAACCAGTGATTCAAAGTGTCTTAATATGGCTGGTAGTTATCAAACAGTGATAACTAAATTCTGATCCCTCACACTATGAGACTGTCAAAGACTTAATAAAACATGTGATCTGTTTTCTGGTTTATTATGAGGCTTTCAGTTCCTTTGGAAATTAAATGGAATTCAACAAGTACTACATTGCCTTTTTTTTTTTTTTAAGATTTTATTTATTTATTTGACAGACAGAGACCACAAGTAGGCAGAGAGGCAGGCAGAGAGAGAGGAGGAAGCAGGCTCCCTGTTGAGCAGAGAGCCCGATATGGGGCTCGATCCCAGGACCCTGAGATCATGACCTGAGCTGAAGGCAGAGGCTCTAACCCACTGAGCCACTCAGGTGCTCTACTACATTGCTTTTGACAAGTACTATTTTAGCCATTGTACATGTTAGCTCATTTAATAAATTGGGTGGTATCTATTCATATTTTGTAGATTAATAAAATGTATCACATGACTTGAGATATTTACCTCGTAGACTCCACACACCAAACAAGCAAACTCCAAAGGACTTCATGAAACACAAAACTAGCTGTACTGTTTTGGATCACAGAAGCTCTTAGATATCTCATTGTCTCTCTGTTCCTCTTGAATTTTCATAGTAAATGGAAGCATGGTACAATGGTTAAATTGGATGCTTTAGAATCAGATTATATGGGTTTCAATCCTTGTCTTTCTACATACTAGAAGTGTAACTCTAATACAGTGATGTAATTATTGGATGCCTACATTTATATTTCTGTGAAATGGAAGAAACAATTCCAATCAAGTAATGCTAGTTGTAAGGACTCAATAAGTTCACAGCATTCACACAGTTAAAGCACTTAGGTCTATATAAATTAAAATTGAAGATAATAGTAAACCTGATTGATTTATTTTGCTCAGAAATTAGTCAAAGGTGGACAATAATGCTATCAATGAACTTTTTTTGCTCTATCATTCTTTGCATGTGACTTCTATTATTATTGTAAGAGAAACACTCCCCATGGATATTCATGTCTTCCTATCTTCATATCTTGCTTTCTACACTAGAAGAAGAGAGGAAGCCAAGTAACACAAGGAAATCTAGCAAGAACTGACGTTTGTATTTCATCAGTAAGAACAAATGTTAAGTGAGTGGCTCAGCTGCAGAGAGGTTGGGTAATATTTTAGATTTATAGCTTCTATGGGAGAGAAAGGCAAATGAGTAAGTGGCATTCAGACTGAGTGTTGATAAAGTCAATCAACGAAATATGCTACAGGTATAAAGTAAAAATGCAATAAATGTTAGCAAATAGAGTCATGTCTTCTCCTTGCATATCTCCTTGTATTACTACTAAGCTTCTCAACAGTACTTAAACCAGAGTCTATTTGAATTTTTAATTCAGTTAACACCTCAGTTTTTCCTAATCCCAATCTAATGTTTTTACATGTGAGAAAGAATATTAATATGCTTATTGCTCTTGCAAAAAAGTAGTTCCTTGAAATGTAACTTATAGATTTAACTTGTGCAAAATAGTTTATGTTAGTTAGATGCCTAACTAAAATCTATGCACTCTTAACAATAAATATTTCATATATTTGAAAAGGCATTATTAGTAATTAGTGGTATTGGAAGAATCTGACATATTTTAAAAACTAGTCTAATATGTAGAGGGAAATTTTCACTTTATTTCATTAGTTTTATAATCATAAAAGGATCAATGTTATTCTCATAATTGATATATATAATTTTCTTAAATGATTAATAAAACAGAATGTTTGCTAATATTTTTTGAGTATTTCTAATATTTCAGTTGTTTTTTCAATGATATCACTAAAAAAAAATCTGGCATATTACAAATACTAAAAAAAATTAAGTAATCTTGTGTTTTAATAAATAATAAAATGACATGTATTGGGTATGAAAATGATAATATATATCATACACATTTATGTATACACACACACACACATATATGCATATATGTAGTGTATACATTTAATCCTCCTAACAGCTATATGGATACATAAAATTACCATACCAATTTTAAACCTATACTTCATCCAAGGTAACACATCTAGAAAGTGACAGATCCAATTTTAAAACCAGAGGGTCTACCGTCATAGCTACCGTTTAAAATGCTATGCTTTATGGCCTTCTATAATCTAAGGATATTTTTCTCTTAAATGTAAATGGTTCCATATAGAATAAGCTCTAAATCTTGTCTATTTCTAACATTTTATTGCAAGCTTTTTGAGAAGGCAACTATGGTAAATCTAAGCTTCATGAGGTTTAACCAAATATTTGCTCCATAGTTTCTTTTGTTAATTATTTTTCACTAGTTTGTAGTGGTCATGTAAAAGAAAATATGTTTAGATAATATGGATGAAAGTAGAACTATTTATCTCTAAGAGAATGTATAATAAAAGAAACTTTTAGAAGTCTATTCATTTGTTTCTGTTTCTATTATAGACAAAAATTATAAAATGAAAATAATGTTTTGGTATATTTCAATGTAATAATGATTAACAGCAGATTTTGTATATAGATGCATGTGAGCATGTTGGTAAGGGGAGGGGGCATATGAGGGATTTG
Organism: Mustela lutreola; assembly: GCF_030435805.1. NCBI lineage: Eukaryota > Metazoa > Chordata > Mammalia > Carnivora > Mustelidae > Mustela > Mustela lutreola. The sequence goes on along the minus strand of NC_081290.1, from coordinate 128,138,014 downwards.
TGGTATAACAACATGTGTATTAAAGACACAAGGGAAGAGCAAGAATTAATTAATAGTTTTAATGGGAAGTCAGAAAGACAGTCATTGATGATATGAATTAATGGCTAGGCTGGAGAAACAGGCAGAGCTATAATTCATAGGAATGTGACTCAATCTAGTTATTAACTACCCAATATCTATTGCCATATTCTTTCTTACCAATAGAAACTCAATTTTATTTGTGGTTTAATTATACTCAGAAACATAGCATATGTATATTGAACAAAACCAAGATTCTGTTAGTTGAGAAAGAATAGGGTATTTATTGAATGGCTAACAATTTCTGTCTCTGTAAGTTTACACTAGAATTAAAACTAAAGAATTTAAAACATAGTAGTCTGTGCATTTGTAAGGTATTGAAAAAGTGTGAAAAGAACTTTGAATTGGTTTCTATGATAATATTATTAATGACAATATTAGTACATCAAGCAACTGGACATTTTGTGGTGAAGAAAAAAGAGAAACAGTTATAAGACAGCTGAGGTTATATAATGACCTTGTAGGACTGAATTTGAATGGGAAAACAGGTATAGGGTGTACTTGAACCCATCATGGTCTTGTCTTATCCTAACAGATAAGACAACCTATCTCTCTTCACTGAAAAAGTCTAGAAATAAAGGCCATTCAATAGTGATAAGCATCCTTAATCTTCAGATCATGTTATCTAAATATCATTTCCACAAAAGGAACCCAGAGATTGTACAGGAAATACCTTATTCTAAGTCTCCAGCAGCAAATACACGAGATGATACTGGGGCAGTTTGTCATACAAGACATCAGGCAAGCTACAAAAGACCCCTAAGGATGTTTCAGAAAAACTTAGCAGCTAACTGAAGAGCCTTCCATTGGCTAAGGTAGGTACAATTTTACACTTTTAAAGTCAAATAGGAGGAACCCAAAGGATATTTAAGGCAGTGAAAATGTGTGATAGTATAGTGGTAAATACATGTCATTATACATTTGTCCCAATGTCTACAATGTATAACACCAAGAGTGAACTCTATTGTGAACTATGGACTCTAAATGATAACGTCCTGTCAAAATAGATTCATCAATTGTTAACAAACGTACTACTATTGTGGTGATGTTGGTAATGAGAGTGGCTATGTACATGTAGTGGCTAAGGATATATGGGGAATATTTGTACCTTCCTCAATTTTGCTATGAACCTAAAGCTACTGTTAAAAACAAAACCTTTTAAAAAAGTAGTAACTGCAATGGAACAAAACAGTTTAGATATATAAGTTGATAACATACCAAGCATGGCTAAAAGAAACCAAAAACCCTTTGGTCGTTTTCAGGGAACTCTAAGTCAGAGGTTGGAAATTATGACCCCTGGATCTAAACTGTACCAAAGGCTAATTTTGTAAATAAAATTTTATTGAAACACAGCACACCCATTTGTTTACATATTGTCCAAAGCTACATTCTCTTTATAACAGCAGAACTGAGTAATTGTGACAGAAACATGCAGATTGAAAAGCCTAAAATATTTACTAATTGGCCCTTTGCAAGATAAGATTGTTGTCCTTTTTTCTAAGTAGTCAAGTCATTACTTTGGAAACTAATAAATAAGAGGAAAAGATTGAGTATTTGTTTTGCTTTTCCTTTACAAATAGTAACTCAAACTTATCACATGTTGACAAGGAGATATAGTCTTTATAGATGTATTCTAGCTTACAAATAAAAATGGATAAAATCAGAAGGCCTGCCACCATTTTTCTACTTCTGAAATAATGAGTCAAGTGATATAATGATCATCAGGGCTAACACTATAGAAAAAGAGGCAACCAGACATTTGCACTTTTTAATAGAATTTAAAGTATCATCTATGCTGTAGTCTTACCCCCCCAAAAAAAACACAAAAAAGCAAACAACAACAACAAAATCCACCTAAATCTGATCAACATTTTAAGTATAACCACCAATTTACAAGAAAAGCATTTTAGAAAAGGAACATCTGAAGCCACACCAGGTAGACTCAATCAGTGATATTGAAAGTATGGAAAACTCTGTAGGAAAAAAAAAAAATCTAGTTTCTAAAACAACTAGGATGTAACATGGGGTGGGAACATTGAAACTGACTATATTAAATAAAAAAGAGAGAGAAATTTTTTTGTTTTGTTTTGGAGATACATGCTAAAATATGTGTGGGTAAAATAAAAGGATATCTAGAATTTGCTTCAAAATGACTGAGAGAAGAGATAAGGAGGAAAGAGTTATTTTTTATAGAGAATATTGATGCTTGTTGAGGTGGGATAATTACATTTCCTTAATGATTTTTTTATATATTTTTTCCATTTGAAATTTTCTACAATTAAAAATTTTAAAAAAGAGGAGAATAAAAAGAAATTAAGTCAAGCTGGGGACGTTATAGAAAGGAACTTATTGAAGAATTATTGGTCAATATTTTGTATGAGGTGTCTGTAAAACATAGAATTTTACTTTGGACTGAGGGTTGAATCAATTACAAAAGGAAAAACTGGCCAACATGCCTGTGAGGGGGTGAAAAAACTTATTTACAAATGTAACATAGCCAAGTTATATTCAGTATCAGTTCCAAATATCTGTCATTTACCCTACCCATCTGTTTACTTGTTACATCCAATATTCTTCACACAAGAATAAGGCAGAATTTCTATTCTAAAAAGTGGCTGATGCATGATTATAAAGTGACTCAGTACGGATGACAGAGTATCTTATAGAAATGGAGGATTGGATTAATTACTAACTGCTTTAATTGATATTGACACAAGGCCAAAATATTTTTGCCTTAAATAATACAAAGATTTATTTTTCTTTCATGAAATTCAAAAGTGGACAGGCTAAAGATGGTATGGCTGTTCCATCATCATTACTAATGTCCTAAATTCCTTGATCTTCCTGATCCAACCATCAAGTAACTCCACCCACAGTAGGAAGAAGGAGGAATATTTATCAGTAGAAATGTTTCCCATCTTATAATTCCAAGGTTTATGAGATTTTCTTGAGGTCTCAGGCAACCATTTCTATTTCCAGTGCTTTGGCCACCCTAATCTCAAAATAGCTGAAAAAGGGAGTGGGGGTGGACAGTGTGGATACCTTATTAACTCTAAAGATTCTACTTCGACAAATATAGAAGTTACCTTATTGAAAAAGAAAAGAATGGGTATTGAATAGGCATTTAGACTCTGAGCCACAGAATTCCAGACCACACTGATGTGAGACATTCCTTTTTCTTTTAGTTGCTGCCAGCAAACACTATCCAAAATGAAAGAATGTAAAACTTTCTACTTGCGTATATTTTTAAGATCGATATTGATACAATCTATGGGAGAGAGAGTCGATGGTTTGGGGAGTGTAGAGTTATAGAATCCTGTAAAATATTTTAATGATACCAGGATATGGGAAAAAGTCATTTTTATTCCAAAGAATATTAATTTGACTTGGCAACTGAGTCTCTCTTAAATAGATTTGACCCTGTCATGATGCTTTTTTGGGAAAAAATCACCCATGACTTGGAGATGTGTGAAAGCAAAAAAAGTTACTGGATAACCTGTCAGTAGAGCATTGTCAGCCTCTAATGGGCCTGAGGGAATTAGCTGATCCTCCAGGGCCTGTACACTTTTTTGAACGTCTTTGCATGACCACCCTATTTAATGATTTTGAGGAGACAGAATTCGAGTCATAGAAAACTGATTGCAATGCAAATGCTCCCTGTCCACAGCACAGCACATGATTCCTGTTCTTGGCAACGCAAGTGAAATTTGTCTGGTAGAGAATATGAACTCCTATAACTCAAATTCTCACTAGACCTGTTTTTGACATCTGACTGAGTTCCTCATTAATTAATGAAGGAAACAAAACCTTTGACAAGTTGTCAGTTTATGTTTGAATAACACTTAGGATTTTAACTTTTTGAAAATCAGTCTTGAGCAATTTTGGAGATCCCCTGGAGATGTTCAAATGGGCTCACTTACTAGATCCCAGTCAGGTGTGTTGCTGGAGAAGAAGAACCAAAGAACTTTGTGAACATACCTTCCCTTTGTTCCCCAGTGAAGCCCGAGTGGAAAAGAACTTCAGGTATAATGGTTCTGTGTTTCTCTAGTACTTCCCTCCTTTCTTTGAAATTCTGTAAATAAATACAGAATATTTTCCAAATTATTATTTTCCATGCTTGAACAATTTGAATATTTTACAGTGAAGATATTTCTGTTTTTCTTTTTCCCCAGGAAGCACATTTGAATACTGTAAAAGAGTACAAAGCTGACATTTAAACTCGTTCCATTTATATAACAGTTTGGAGGGACTAGAAACAAACTTCAAAGAAGAAATTTGAAACCTTTTTGTGCATCACAATATCTAAGGAATAACCCAATGTTTCATTAGCTTATCTATTTCCTCTCAAGGCATGTTATTTTTTTAACAATTGGAGGAATTATTTCTTGTATCAGGTATGAAAAAATGCTGAGGACACTATTTTGCAGAGTTGGATTTTCAATTGCACGTTCTGACTGCATTATATGTATGAAAATAGGGTTGAGGTGGAATAAAGTGTTTAATTTTTCTATTTGTGGCTGCATGTTTCAGACTAGTAAAGGTCTGAAGCAAACCAGTGATTTTAAAAGAAAAATAAAAAACTTTAAGGAAACAAACTCTGCAATGAAATCTTTAACAGTAGCCAACTTATGAATATTTCATTTATACTCACTCAAACATCTTAAACCACATTATCATAAGTAATTCATGGATCTTTTCTAAAATATGAAGGAGTTATAAAGCAACTTTTCACATTTGAACAAAATAAAAGAAAATGTATTCTTAAAAGTAGCACGTTTTATTTTACCAATGACTTCTATACAAATATTAAATAGGATTACATATAATTCAGGGCACTGTAATAATTTTCTGTTTTTGTCTTTCCAAAGAAGAAATTTTGTTCCATAGCCAATAATTGTAACATGTCTTTTCTCTCTCATATTTGTTATTCACATTATATTCCTAACTTATTTACCTAGTATGAGAACAGAGTTAACATACATAGGATGTATAGGATATGTTCTGTTTACCTCTCCAGATTTACTTTCTACTGATCCCCACTGTCATCTCTGATCTGTGGACCAGAAAAGGGGCTCCCTTGGCCTCCCTGATGTATCCAGGTGAGTTTAGCCAATGGGTGGCCCAGAAGAAGAATAAAGTCACAGAATGATTTTCAGCATTTATTCCTCTAGCTCCCATCAAGCACATGTAGTCATGTTCATCAAATGGCATTGTTTCATTTTAATTGGGCTTGTCTGTAGGATTCTGTCTTTTGAATTATGGTGACCACTCTGCTCTTGTCATTTTCACCTGGAGTGGCAACTGCTCTGTTTTTCCTAGCACTATGGGTGTGTAACATCCTTTGTGGTTTCCTTATGCCTTATTCATACCTTTACATGTGGTTCATTTATTAAATTATTCTTAAAGTACTTATATTTCAGAGTGATATCTATTTCCTGCCACACTTGATAAAGAAACAAACAAAAAGCCATCTCTATTAATAGCCTAAATATCTGCAGGTAAGGTTTATTTATCCATTTCTAGTCTGTGAGTATTGAGTGAGAATTTGTGACGCAGCTAAGTTCTTAAAAATGAGGCAAGGATGTAGGGGTAGAAGGTAGAAAAACAGAATAGTATTCAGTACATACTTACCAGAGCTGAAAGCAAGGTTAGGAAACAAAGAAACAAAGAAATAAAATAATATACATGCACAGAAGTGTTCATATTTCATTCCCATTATGGCATTACTCTCTTACCATGTTTTTACTTTATCTTGCTCAAAAGGGAAACAAAAGATGAGAGGTTTTAAAATAAGAACATCTATAAATAAAGGAGATTTTTCAAAATAGTTTGTTCCTACTGATAGGGAAATGAGTGGGATTATAAGTAAGTGAAACACTAAAAATATTTATTTTAAGTTTAGGAAAAATGTAGTTTCTTTATAGATTCTGAGAATTTAAAAATTTGACCTTCATTTTTTATTTAAAATTTTTTTTTAAGATTTTATTTATTTATTTGAAAGACAGAGATCGCAAGTAGGCAGAGAGACAGGCAGAGGGAGAGAGAGGGAAGCAGGCTCCCTGCTGAGCAGAGAGCCTGATGCGGGACTCGATCCCAGGACCCTGGGATCATGACCTGAGCCGAAGGCAGAGGCTTTAACCCACTGAGCCACCCAGGCACCCGCTTCATTTTTTATTTTAAAATATTCAATTTTAGAGGATGCTAGAAATTCAATATGATTAAAGCTATTCTTACTAGGACCAATAATATACTGAATAGTAAAACATTTGTAACAATTTTTCTATGGTCAGAAACAAGAAATAACACCTATTTCTTCTATTATTTGACATTATACTAATGTATGTACTAAGGTGTTAATACTATTATTACTAATTACCAGAGAAATTAAGGTTACCTACCAATTAGATAGGAAAAATAAATAAGAATATGAAAATTTAAAATGAAGAGAAAACACTACTTACAGATTACATGACTATAAATTGAGAAAAGAAAAACAGCTAAAAATCCTTAAAATATACATTAATTCGGGATACAGTGGAGTGGAATACTAACTCAGAAATCAATAATAGTCAAACAAACCCTATAGAAAATACAATGGAAAAAGATTAAACAAAGATAAAATTCCTAGGAATACGTAACAAGAAACATGCAGAGCCATATTAAAACTTTAAATGGCACATAAAAAATGAAACAAATGTAAATAATAGGGAAAATAAGCAATCTTCTATAAGCAGATTAATAAGTGTAGGATGATCCCAGTTAGTATACTATTTGTTAACTACCTCAATTAATGCCAAATTCATGTGAATTTTTTTAATTAAAATTCTGGGAAAGAAATGCAATAAGAGGACATTTTTTTAACGCATTTAACACAGAATGTAAGCTTAAGTTGTGAAAACTATGTAGAGACAGGTAAATGAAACAAATAAAAAAATTCATGACTCTCATTCAAGATTTTGGGCGCCTGGGTGGCTCAGTGGGTTAAGCCGCTGCCCTCGGCTCAGGTCATGATCTCAGTATCCTGGGATCGAGTCCCGCATCGGGATCTCTGCTTAGCAGGGAGCCTGCTTCCCTCTCTCTCTCTCTGCCTGCCTATCCGTCTACTGTGAACTCTCTCTCTGTCAAATAAATAAATAAAATCTTTAAAAAAAAAAAAAAGATTTTAAGTGAATCTGTTGTGGATAGATGTGCATTCAACAAATATATTTGAAACAACTGTTTTGAGGTCTGGAGGGAAAGACAAACTGAGTTCACATTTGCACAAAGATGAATTCCAAACATGGTAATGATTTATATATAAGAAATCATAAAGTAGGAGAGGAAAGTTGAAAGATTCCTTTCATAAACTCAGAGATTGGAAGGTTTTTCTACATTTGATGCAAATATTCAGAAACCATGAAAAAGATTGATAAATATAAAGATGTAGACATCAAAATCTACCATGTCACAGAAAACACACACACACACGAACACACACAGTGAAAAGGCAAAGACCCACTGAGAAAATATGATTAATATCACATTCAAGTACTCAAAAATTTATAAACAAAAACTTACATGGAAGTAAGAAAACCAACAAAACAGCATAGGCAAAACTGAGGCCAGTCATAGAAAAGGAAATGTGACCTTAAGTATAGGAAAAGATGCAAAATCTCATTTGCAAGAGAAATAAAAACTGAAATTATAGTACTATTCCATTTTAATCTATATCAGACTGACAAAACCTAAAAGCTTAATAATCCACAATATAGTAAAATTATGTGCAGAGCCAATAGACTGCCTTCTTGCAAGATGTTGACCTCACATAGTAGCCTATGTGAATGGCTATTTACTATGTAACTCCAGCTGTGCAACAGGAAGGTCTTTGAGGACTAGAATGGTTGAAGGAGTGGGGACTGGGGAGGGACATTCTCATACATTATTATGAACTATAAAGTGATGCAACAACTAAGAAAGGCAACTTTACAGTTTCCAGAAAAATGTAATATGCATGCATCTTTGTACCAGAATTTTTTCTGGAGTTCCATGTTATTTACACTAAAGAATATGCAAAATAGCTTATGTATAGGTTTTTATTGTAACATTATCTCCAATAGCAAAAGGTTAATGTTAAGTAACATATCAGATTTTCTACAAGGAGATATTAATCAGCCACAAATAAAAAGAGTAGAAACTTCTCTTTCCTGATAGGAAAAGATGACCAATACATTATTAAGTGAGGAGAAAAAAAGCAGAAAAATGAATGTATATGCTACTATTTGTGTAAAATGGAAGGGGAAAGAGAATAAATAATCTGTACTGGCTCACACATTCATACACACAGAAAAGACAAATATTGCCTGAAAAGAAAAGGTAAATAATACTGGTTGACCTATTGAATGGAGGTGCTAACCAACCAGATTGGGATCAAGGTGGGAAAGGTGTTTTAGTCAGTAGGGATTGTTATAACAAAATATCACAGACTGGTGCCTTAAAAAACAACTACTTATTTCTCACAGCACTGGACTGGTTTGGTTTCTTTTTCCTCTTATAAGGACACCAGTCCCGTGAGGCACTCTACCTCCATTACCTCATTGAATTCCAATCATCTCCCAAAAGCTCCACTTCAAAACACCACCATATTGGGGATTAGGACCTCAACATAATAATTCCGGAGGACACAAATCTTCAGTCCATAGTGGAGGGAACCTTTTCACTGGGCCCTCTTTAATAGTTTTGATGTTTGTAATTTGTGAATGTTTATCACCTACTCAAAACTTTAATATGTATTCTCCAAAAATAATAGAGATAAGTGGTTTCACATCAAGAATCAAAGCCTGATGAATAGATGACAGAGAAGAATTTAAAGAACTGTCAATGATGCACCCATTCTTTTGTAAACTAACGTTCCTATTGAACTTGCTACCTGCTTTTAGCCATGATTCAAAAGGATTAGATTTTGTTTGTGAACAGACATTTTCTCCTTCAAATATTCACATTTTGCAAAAAAAACTGAGATTTATTTTATTAAGAACTTATATTATCATAGGATTTGTATTTAAATAATTCTATAAATTATGTAAAATATTGTAAAGATGTAGATATGAAGAAAATGCAAATGATGAGTGATTTATAAAAGAAAACACTCCCTCAGAAAACATTATCCTGAAGGTAACAGGCTGTGTGTTCTCTATGAGCTGGAAACTCCAGATGGCCCAGCATTCTGGAGAGGGTAGGTAGTGATGAAGAGTAGGAAGTGATAGAAAGTGTTATTTTGAGGGATTTGAACTGAGGGAAAGCAGTGAATCATTTGGCCCCGTGGCATTCTTTCTGCCTATGTGAGTGTAAGTAGTTCTGCCTGCCATGAACACAAAGAAGAGATAGAATATTACTAATGTTAGATATGGTAAGTCACCGGAATTTTCCTCTCTTTTAAAATTGGAAATGCATTGGAATATGCATGACATATGAACTTGAAAGTTCACAGTGGAAAAAAAATTAAGTTTAAGAGTAAATGATTCCAGAAAAGAATATCTGAGCTAGATGACCAGTATGCTAAGTAATTTCTGAAAAGCATATTAGAATCCCAATCTTCTAATACTCAAGCAAGAGTGTTTAGTTTCTAAACATAAAAATCTACTTAAACCAACAAATTCTGAAACATTTGAAATAATTCTCTCCATATAGATTCTCAGGTCATGTGAACTAAGACCTTTGCCAGCAAAATTTCAGGAGAGTTTATATGTAGAATTTTACTATGGATGTCAAACAATGTTTCAACTCAAGCTTTACTCAAAGTGAGCAGATTTCATTAAAAATTAATTAGCCAAATGTTCTCATTTTGTTGTCAGTATCATCCTCCTTCCAACACAAAACAACAACTTCCAAAGACAGAGGATAAAGGATACGTAACAACAAGAATAAATCTGTCTGGCGGTGGAGCACTTATTCTTTGTCAAAACAGAATCCTTCCAAATTTGCCCTTGAAAATTTTTGCTATTTTACAATCTCCAGAAAATTCCAGTAAACAAAGAAAATCTAGGGTTTTTTTAGACATTTTTTTTTTCCCAGTAGAAACATTTCTCCAAGCCTATAAATGGGAGAGCAGGCAAACCTATTTCAAATTCCATGATTCAATAGACTCTTCCCCTACGTTGTCTGTAGATTAAGCATTCTGACATGGTTGAAAAAATGTACACACCCCTGCTGATCGATTTAAATTTGTCATCACTGTTGCCTCTCTCACATGCCATATATAATCCTCTAACACACCAAGAATAGAGCACAAGAACATACGCACTATGCAAACCTTCTCAGAATCTACATTTGGTTATAATGCTCTTCCCCCAGTAGATGCACATTTACTGTTTCCTTCAGATTGCTGACCACATATCAGAGTTCCTTCCTGAATGATCTGTAGATAACTGTTCCTCTCTAATCATTCCCTAGTGTCTTTAGACTCCTTGACTTCTAGTCTTCTCCCTTCCTTCCTCACTCCCTTCTACAATCCCTCATTCCCCCATCCTATTTACCTTTCTTCTGCCTTCCTACTTTTCTTCCCAGAAAATACAGAATAAAAGTGAGACAATACTAGTGTGCACCAAGAATGAAGATATCATTTGGAGATGTTGGGGTTTTCTCTAGTCGTTTGGATTTGGGGTTTTGAGGCAATTCTACACAAATTTCAAGTTCAGTGAAGAGTTCATTTATATCTAAATAGCAGTTATAAAACACCAACTTTACGGTCCAGTTTTATTCCTGAGATATAACCTTGTATTCTGTCTTTCTTTTTCTTCCCAACTGGAGTGCGCCACATCACAGAGCTCACCCCATTTCTCTTTCTGTCTCCAGCTGCTTTCTTGTTTCACCTTTCCTTTATATCTCTACTTTCCCCCTCTACCTTGGAAGTACACAGAACCTGGTTGGTAGATTGAAATAAATTGCATTTTCTGATAGTTAATCTTTGATAGTGTTTCAAGCAGATAAGGTTATAGAAAATGCCTATGATTGTAAAGCTTACATGAAAGAGTCTCCCAGAGATTGTAAACGAGCTATTAACCTTGGCCAGACATTGTGTTTCTCAGCTTTTGGCAAACTGACAAGAAACTGTTCATGGCTTAAAAAAATCACAACCATTAGAAAGAACTGCTATCTTTCTGATGATGACAAGAAGAAAGACTACCTTATTATCTAGATGATAAGTATTCTATAGAATAAAGGCATATTCTTCATGAGATTTCTGGCTTTGATTGACATGTTGACCATTGTTTTAAGTCATGAACAAGAAATTAAAGTCTCTTTATTTGTTTTCAAGTCTTTTCTGGATTTCTCTTATTTTTTTTTCTTTCTTTTTGTTTTATTTTGTTTTACGACAATATTGGTAGAAGTTAAGCTCCTGTAGATGACACTGGGGAGGGGGATATGGGTAAGAGGATAAATCTCTGCCTTCTTTTATAGTGCAGCAGGAGTTTTCAACTATATCCCTCCACTGACAACTTATCAACCACTTACACAAATGAAGGTTTTACTTTAATAGATTAGTGATTCATGGTGAGCCAAGAAAAACATAACTACAAAATACCTTAATTTTCTTTACTTAGATAAGTTTAGTAAAACGTTGGTATAATCATTTTGAAGAGAGAGAATGTGACTATAATTTTTTTCTGCTGAGGAAAGGAATCATTCCGAGGATCTCCATCTACCATCTACCACATGTTCCATGTCACTTCTTAAGAAAGATATAGCATATGGTTTTATTCATGCATGGAACATAAGGAATAGGGCGGAGGACCACAGAGGAAGGGAGGGAAAACTGAATGGGAAGAAATCAGAGTGGAAGATGAGTCATGAGAGATTCTGGACTCTGGGAACTGGACTCTGGAAACCAAACTGAGGGTTACAGAAGGGAGGGTGGTGGGGGGATGGAGTAATAGGGTGATGAGTATTAAAGAGGGCATGTGTGGTAATGAGTACTGGGTGTTATAAGCAACTAATGGGTCATTGAACACTACATCAAACACTAATGATGTATTATATGCTGGTTAATTGAACATAATAATAAAAAATAATTTATAAATAAAAATAAAATAAATAAATTAAAAAAAGAAAGATATAACTTCCTGACAAAGAAAGAATTTTTATAGAAACAACTTTTTTAAACACTCTAAAATAATTATTTCTCTTCCTTACTTTGGGTAATTACACCATCTAAATAATGTATCATATTATTACCTAAATCAAATATAATATGCAAAAGTACTTAACTCATACAACAGATAAGAGAATATGTAGCAGGTTAGTGTTGATGTTTTATGTCAATTACCAATTGTTCTAAAATAGCACCTATTAGATAATATTTTATCTTTAAGCCTTCTATGGCTGATAGCAGAAAAAAAAATTTTGCCAGAAAATCTATCCCATTGACTTGCTAAAAGAAAAATTGAATTTAAGCAAAAGAATGTATATAAAGGCATAACACCCTCTTTTGAAATATGTCTAATGTAATGCCACTAACATAGGCAATATTTAGTACTGAAGAGTCTATATATTTTTTTTTTTTTAAGCTGTGCCTTTACAAGCAGCTGGCTCAGCTGAGAAGCAATATGTGAGTGGGGGGGGGGGAGAAGAAATGTATTATAGAATAATTATTTTGAAAAAGCTGAATGGGAATTCATTGTGAAGAAAATATAAAATAGGGAAAAAATATAAGGTATTGATTAATCAACTGCATTAAAAGATTAGCTGTATTTTTTTTTTGTTTCTATTTCATTGATTTCTGCTCTGATCTTTATGATTTCTCTTCTCCTGCTATCATATGATCTCCCTGATATGAGGAAGTGGTGATGCAACATGGGGGCTTAAGTGGGTAGGAGAAGAATCAATGAAACAAGATGGGATTGGGAGGGAGACAAACCATAAGTGACTCTTAATCTCACAAAGCAAACTGAGGGTTGCTGGGGGGAGGGGGTTTGGGAGACGGGGGTGGGATTATGGACATTGGGGAGGGTATGTGCTTTGGTGAGTGCTGTGAAGTGTGTAAACCTGGTGATTCACAGACCTGTACCCCTGGGGATAAAAATATATGTTTATAAAAAATAAAAAATTAAAAAAAAAAAACAAAACAACAACAAAAAAGGATTAGCTGTATTTCTAATCTCACTGAATTCCTAGCTTTCTTTACAAGTCTGTTCTTCAGACTGTATCTCATATGCCACAGTTTACTGAATTACTCTTTTTGAAAACATATCTCCCTTACTTGATTTTTCAAGTATGTTGAAAGTGTTCCGGGCAAAGCTGTTATACACTTGTTCTTCCGCCTCCTAATGCTTCCTGAAGAAATGCACCAGGTTCCCCACTATCTATAAATGCCATGGTGTTTAGTAAAGTGTCACTCTGGAGATGTGGGATTAAAGATATTTTAAATTTAATTAGATCCCATTTTAAAAGTATAGTATTTATTTATGCCAATGAGCTTTGGAAATCTCACAATGAATTCCAAATTTTTATAATAAATATTTTAAATTGTTCTTCATGGACTCCTTTTGTGTAAGTTTATCAATTATTAGAAGTGTGTTTAATGGGTAAGAACATAACATTTTGCATATTTTGTAATGTTGAAAAGTATAATAACTCAATTATTAGCATTAAATAGTATTTCAAATAGATATAAAATATGTCTTAGTGATTTTTTTAATGCACAAATCCTTTTATGTGAATTAGCTCTCCTGATAATCAAAAGCTTAAAATAGGCATAAAAACATAGGTATAATATAGGAAGAAATATAAGGTTCACAGTACTTGTAGATGGCTTTCCAAAATTGGCTGAGGCATCTAAATAAAGAAAAGAGTTCATAGAAAATAAATCTTCCCTGTCTACCCACATGGGCCAATCAAACTGAAGACTGAAGTAAACAACTGTGAAGTCAATTTCAAAGAAGTAAGTGAAGGCACCAGTCCACCAGCTTCATCAATTCTCCCAGTTTCAGTACCCAAAGCAGGCTTAGTCTCACAAGCTGGGCATTGGCCCTGGGATCTAAGTGGTCATATAAGGCCATTAATAACCCTTCTCAGAAAATAAATTCAGTGTTCCTCCTTTAGTCACTTGTTTCAAAAGATATAATTAAGAACCTCATTAGATCAAAAAGCTCCATGGAATAACCAAGATATGAATCACATTATCACACACATGGTCTATTCCCTGCTTCACATCGCTGTTCTCCAATATTTATTTGTCCAAAGCTTGTCTAAAGCCAAGAATTACAGGTTTGCTTGCCATCCTCTTAATCTTTTTTTTTTTTTTTTTTTTCCCTAAACTGGAAGCAAGTGCTAAACTGGAACTCTAGAGACCTGTTTGTTGTTTTGTTGCTTCTTTTATTAATTAGCTCTGTTATTTTGGGTAGTTTACTTATTTTCTTCCTTTTAAATCCTCTTCCCTTATATGTAAAATTAATGATCTGAAGTTGATAAATCTCTACAATCTCTTCAATATGTCCAAATCTTTAAGATAAGAGTATAATAAGCAAATGTCAAAATGTGAGGAAACGTTACAGTAAATTATTCAAGCCATGACACTAAGTAATGTCTTACTTAATTCAGGGCTTTGCTAAAGCATCAGTTTAGAGAGTAAATGTAAGCATCCAATTTTAGGGGCCTCATATAATTTGAGTAAGATGATAGAGCCACTGATTGAACGCCATTACCAAATTAGCTTGTTCTTAACTTCCAGCATAACATTCTATTAAATCATACACTTAATAACCATACACTTTAAAGTTTCTGAAAAGAGTTCTCATACAATTTAGTTACAGACCACATTTTAAACCATATAGCTCAACATCCCTTAACATACATAGTATGTTTAGTCTGACCAAACTATTACTGTTACACACAGACAGGGGGTGCCTCACTCTCCTCTGGTGGTCCACCCCCTTCATCTACCCAACGTGCCCTGTATAAACCACACTTCCTCAAAAGACCCCGCAGGTATTATATCTCACCCATCACAGAAGGATCACTGCAACTACAAGTGTTTATTCCTTCCACCGAATCATCTTAATATCTGAATAAGAAGATGGCATATATATATTATATATATGCATATATATATGAATAAGAAGATGGCATATATATATTAAGATGGCATATATATATTAAGATGATTATATATAAAATATATATAATTTACATAATATATAAAAATATATATGCCATCTTTTTATTCAGACATTAAGATGATTCAGTGGAGAATCAAAACAGAATGCTATATTTAATTTGAAAAAAAATCACGAAGAATATTTTTCTGTTAGTGACACTTTTCCCAATACAAGTTGTTTAAAAGATAGTTTAATTTTTAATTCAATCTTATTTTTGCCCCAAATGTTAATTCATTTGAAATTGCTCAAATAATATATGAATACATATTTTTAAAATCAAATATGCAAGATACAATACAAACCCATCTCTGCACCAACCCGTTGCACTTACCCTCCATGCGCGCACACCCTGCTGTCAAGACGGCCCTTTGAAAGATCATTAAAAAAACAGCTTTGGATGCTTTCTTCAGGACTATTTCCACACGTTTATGGTGCCTATCTGTGCAGGTATTGAGTACAGAATTCTCACTTCATAGAAATGTGAGGATGTAAGAACTTTATGAAAAAAATAAAACTTGGGGAAAGATTGAAGATAAAAGGGAAAACAAAACAAAATTAATTGAGTCCTCACAACAGTCCTGGGAGGCACATATTATTATTCCCAGTAAACACAAGAGTCAAATGAAATTCAGGCTAGGAGACATTCTCAAGGTAGTTATTAGCAAAATGCAGAGTTGGAATTCAACCAAATTCTATTTGACTCCAATATTTCAAACTTATTTGTTACATGATGCTACTTCTCAGTGTCTTTCAGTGTCTTTTTCTTTAGGGTCATTTTTTTTTTTTTTTTGACAACAGGCAGTTTTTTCTAGATACACATGTATACACACATGCTATATGCATATGTATATATATATACACACACACATATATTCACTTGCATGATACATGCATATGAATGTTAGTAAACATAAAAATAGAAATTATATCTTTTTTAAAGATTTTTTTATTTATTTATCTGGCAGAGAGACACACACTGAGAGAGAGGGAACACAAGCAGGGGGAGCAGGAGAAGGAGAAGCAGACTTCCCATTGAACAGGAAGCCTGATGTGGACCTTGATCCCAGGACCCTGGGATTATGACAGCCAAAGGCAGCTGCTTAACAACTGAGCCACCCAGGCACCCTGAAAATTATATCTTTATAGAGATAAAGATAAATAACCATAACTACTTCTTGAGATTATCCATTAGAACAATGTCTAAGGAAAGGGTTTTCCTTTCAATATGTCAAAATTCAACTAGTGCAAACAAATTAGATAAACATATTCATATTTATGAATTATTTTGGCACAATAAATAAATCACAATAAACTAGACTGTAATATGTTATTGTAAGGTGGGTGTAGACAATGCATTCAAATTCCCATTATTTCAGTATTTTGGTATTTTTAGAGTTTTGAATATTTGGTCTAAGGAGAAACTTTCAGTTGCAGTTGTTAATAAGGACTACTAGATACTTTTATAAGGAGGCAAAAAACAAACTGATTTCCACATGTTTCCAGTAACAATTTTGATTGTTCATATTCATGATTTCCCTTTGGTCAGTCTTTTCTGGCCCTACCTAGCAGACCTGCATTCAAACCATTCCTTGGCATTGTCTTGGTGTAGAGATACTCCTTAATGAAAAGCAATGGTGAATCTTTTAGAGATGGAAATTAGATCTCTCTCATGGAGCTTGAGACTACAGCATATCGTTAAGAAGGGAAAATCCTGTCTATTGCAGGTTTATAGCTCCAGAGTCCCGTTCAGATCTATTAACAAACAGAACACATCTCCATTTGATTTGCTCCTCTCGATGTTTCTCAATGAAGTAGCCATTTATCATGTGTGAGGCTTATCTGAATGGTTTCAGTAATGTTCCAGATTTTGTGAAAATAACATTCTCGCACTATCAAGAAAAAGGACAAACATGAATATTTAAGACAGATGAGTTAAAAACATGCACTTTCATTAATTTAATCAAAGGTGTTCCTTCCACCTAATACATACATTAATGGCTCTGACAGCAGAGGAAACAGGATAGAACAAAAGAAAGCTAGAGGAAAAAGATCTTCCATAAAAATTTGACTATACAATGTGAATTTAAAGATAATTTCAACATATCTAAGATATACCTATTGTGGAGGGCATGTATTGCATGTAGCCCTGGGTCTGGTGCATAAACAATGAATTTGGGAACACTGAAAAAAAATAAATAAAATTTAAAATAAAATATACCTATATGATGTTGTCCTACATAGTTTTAAGAGTTATTAGAGACTCCGAATAATTTATATTTTATAAATAAAATTAAATGAGATATTAGAATACTTATGAACATACTACCTACATGATTAATAAAAACCTTGAGTCACCATCATTATTGTTTTTACTTCATAATCATTTGCTGCTGACAGAAAACAGTAAGACTTATTTTAGCTGTAGTAATCAAAACTGTATGGTAATGGCACAAAAATAGATACATAGATCAATGGAACAGAATAGAGAGCCCAGAAATAAACCCACATGAAAAGGTCAATTAATCTGTGACAAAAGAGCCAAGAATATACAAAGAGGAAAAGGCAGTATCTCAACAAACAGTACAGGGAAAATGAACTTCTACATGCAAAATAATGAAACCAGACCATTTTCTTATATCATATAAAAAAACTAACTCAAGGGTGCCTGGGTGGCTCAGTGGGTTAAGCCGCTGCCTTCAGCTCAGGTCATGATCTCAGGGTCCTGGAATCGAGTCCCACATCGGGCTCTCTGCTCGGCAGGGAGCCTGCCTCCTCCTCTCTCTCCCTGTCTGCCTCTCTGCCTACTTGTGATCTCTCTCTGTCAAGTAAATAAATAAAATCTTAAAAAAAAAAAACCTAACTCAAAATGGATTAAATACCTAAATATGAGAACTGAAACCCTAAAAATCCTAAAAAGAAATGATAGGCAGTAAACACATGGACATGCATCCTAAATATATTTATCCATATATGTCTCCCCAGACAAGGGAAATAAAAGCAAAAATGAACAGTTGGAACTATATCAAGCTAAAAAGCTTTTCAACAGCAAAGAAACCATCAACAAAATGAAAAGGTGAGTTTACTAAGAGAAGATATTTGCAAATGAAATATCTGATAAAAGATTATATAAATCAGATATTATATAAATATCTGATATCTGATATAGAACATATAAATACCTCCTATAACTCAACACCAAGAAAACCCCAAATAATCTCATTAAAAATGTGCTGTGGACCTGAATAGATATTTTTTCCAAAGAAGACATACAGATGGCACCAGACACAAGAAAAGAGGCTCAATGTCACTAATCATCAGGGAAATGCGAATCAAAAACACAATGGCATATCACCTCACATCTGTCACAGGGGCTAAGATAAGAAACAAAAAGATAAAAACAAGTGTTTGAGAGGACGTAGAGAAAAACGAACCCTCATGCCCTGTTGGTGGGAATGTAAATCGGTGCAACCACTATGGAAAACAGTATAGGGGTTCCTCAAAAAACTAAAACTAAAAATATAATATAATCCAGGAATTCTACTTCTGAGTATTTATTTGAAGAAAGCAAAAACACTAATTTGAAAACACATATGCACCCCTACGTTTACTGAAGCATTATTTACAATAGCCAAGATATGGAAGCAACTTAAGTGTCCCTAGATATATACCAGTATATGTGGTATACATAAGTATACTTATGTATACCACATAATATACATAGGTATACCACTTATGTGGTATACATTAACAATGGAATATTATTCAGCTATAAAAAAGAATGAAATCTTGACATTCCCTACAACATAGATGGCATTTTGCTAAGTGAAATAAGTTATACAGAGATAGATACATATTATGTGATTTCACTTATATGTGGAATATAAAAAAAACAAAGAAACAAGAAAAACCCCTAAACGAACAATAATAACAGTAACAATAGAAACAGACTAATAAATATAGAGAGCAAACTGGTGGTTGCCAGAGAAAAGAGGGTTTGGGGGTAAGAGAAATAAGTGAAGGGGGTTAAAGAGGTAGTAACTTCCAGTTATAAAATAACCAAGTCACAGGGATAAAAAGCATACTATAGGGAATATAGTCAATAAAATTATAATAAAAAGACGTATTGTACTGATTTAATGTGTTATACATATTTCTGATGATGGGTCACACTTACATAAATTATATAATGAAGAGTCTTACTGGATAAAATTCTCAGAGTTCAAAGTACAAAATATGATTTCTCATAACTAATATACTTGATGCTTAGCCTTTTTCTTTTGTGAAATATTTAGTAGATTATTTCTTATTCACTTTCTTCTTTGAAAAGCCCACAATCTTTCATTTGGATAAGGTCTTAAGGAAATGTCCAAAAGGAACAAATGCATAACATATCAAATGAAGTCCTGAACGCAATGTATAATTCACATCAGAGCGCAGAGCTTTACTTTTAAAATTCACAGATTTATTTGTTGGTTCAAAATGATCTTTTTCTTTTCAGTTCAGTGAACCTAAGAATTATTATAAAAAAATTTAGCACCTTTCTTTTTCAATTACTAAAAATACTTGATATTTTGCACACACACATAGAGAATATGTATACATTCTCCCTCATCTAGCACATGCTTTCCTCACCTGAATCCATGAACAGATGCACTTTACAAAGGAAAATAAGCACATAAATTTTCTTATGGCAATAACTCACTTGCCCTCTTTTATTTCACTTCTATATATGCCTAAATATAGCAAGTGAAACATTTTAGAAAACAAAACTAACAATAACCTATAGGTAGGCTTGTAATTCCTCAACTGTTTGATCATATTTGGTGCCAGGGCTTCTTTGACATGACCACAAAATTAATTAACTAATTATCACTGACACATGCTCCTTCTCTTCACCATTGGAAGAACTGGAGCATGCAAAAACAGAAATTAAACTAAAACATAGAGGGTAGCGATGCTTTATTATTTTATGATAGAACTGGGAAGAGCACCATCTCACTTCGCTCACATCTTAAGCACCTGTTATGAATGCATTCACTAACTTCACTTTCTGAATGATGTTTCCCCTGGTCACTTAATATTTAAAGTTACCATTCTTCCACGTCAGTCCCTGTATCTTGTTTTTCTTTTTCTGTTTTCCCTAGCACTCACTGACATCCTAATATCCTATCAGAGCAAAGCTCTGTTTAGTACATTGATAAATCCCAGCATCTAGAACAATGCCTGACAGTCAGTGCCTGACAACCCATTGTTATTAGGTTTTGTTGAATCTTCCTTTTGAGAAAGTTGAGGTCTGGAGAGGCTAGCTTGTTTACCCAGGGTGTCCCCAGTGAGACAAACTTAATGCTGCAGTTATAGTACAATTTTAAGAGCAGACTGATTGGAAGAATGAGTGCTAGCTTTGAGGAAAATCAATTCTGACATTAAGTTTAGATTTTAAGAGAATAAACTGAGGTAGGTTTTCTTTGAAGTCTATCATTGGTGTATCAAATGTATTTTGCAGCCAAATGGGTCATTTTTTAAACACCCCTCCCTGTTATGTGCTGGTCTGTGCTTCCCCCCTCCTATCTCAGAATGTGACTATTTATGGTCATATAGGAAAGGTTTTAAGAGGCAAGGTAAAATGAGAGCATATGGGTGGACCCAATCCAATATGACTAGTGTCCTTTCCAAGAAATCAGGATACAGACATACACAGACTGAGGGCTAGCCATGTGAGGACACACTGACACAGTGTGGAGACAGACTGCAAGCCAAAGAGAAGAGGCCCTTGCATGAAACCAAATCTGAACCAAATCTGTTGACACATTGAACTTGAACTTCCAGCTTCCAAAATTTTAGAAAAAAAAAAAAAAAAAACCTGTTGTTTAAGCCATACTGTCTGTGATATTTTATAATGGCAACTCTAGCAAGCTATCAATAAAGCAAATTTTAATTTTATCCAGAAAAGAAATGCAGAGAGAAAATTTTCTTATTTGGAAATGTGTGTGTATGCCACTACCTACATACAAAATTTTAAAAAATATATATTAAAAAGCAGCAAATACTTATTATCACATTAATGTCCATTTTGAAAAGAAGGTGGGAGAGGTACACAAAGAAATGCCTTCAGAGAGAATTCTTCATGGTTCAGAGAATTTTTTTTGCACAAAGACACCCAGAATTGAGGTAAAGTTCTATGTCCTCCTCTTTAGAATCACGGTGCTGTTGTTTATTTCAGACCTACTATTTAAATACAGGATTGTTTAATGGCACAGGGATTGGAGAATAAGCCCCCGCCAAAAATAGTTGAATGGATTCAAAATCATTATGTGTTTACTCTCAAAACAAACACATGTAGCCGACTTTATGTGTGCATCAAAGTATTTAGAATTTAGAACAACAAAAGACTTCTGTGGGGGAAATCTATTTTAGCTCTGGTTCAGTTTAAAATTGCCAGCGCATTGTGATGACAAAAAATTCAGCTTTTAATTGGTACTAATGTGACTTTTAAAAAAATTTTTTTCTATAGTGTAGAAAATTGCTGAATTGCCTCTCCCATGGCCAACCACCTTTTATTTTTCACTGTATGTTAATATTTTTCCCTCAACAGGAACTTTCCTGTTTTCCATTCTGATATATCTGTAATAATTTTTAAGTAAAGCTTGTTTGTTTTTCAGGGGCGCCAGAGTGGCACAGTTGGTTAAGACATGCAAACCCTTGGTTTCCACTCAGGTCATTGACCTCAGGGTTCTGGGCCTAAGCCCCACCTAGGGCTCAGTGCTCAGCAGGGAATCTGCTTGGGAGTCTATCTCTCCCTCTCTCTCTGAACCCCATGATCTAAAATAAGTATATATATCTTAAGAAAAAAAAAAATCTTTGCTTTGTTTGTCTACATAGCCTATCACAGGTTTTACCAGCATTAAACAAGGATGTGGTGGCTTAAATATTGACAAAGTGAATGACCCCTTTTGGCTCTGTATCAAGACAGCCTCTTTTTCATGGAGATATTTTTTGCCTAAGAAATTCTGAAAATTTCTAGGTATTGGCACAGTGCTGTTTGGACCTGATTGATGCTGACCTGGGAGAACTGTCCTGTACGTGGAACCCTATTTGAAACTCCCCTTCCAAGATGCATGGCCAGTGGGTGCTGCTGTTGCTTTCCTGTCTTTGTGGGAGATTCTCAGATGCCCACGTGTCCCTCCTCTTCCTGTTGATAGGTCTTTTCAGAAATTGCTTTGAACTAACAGATTCTTCATCTTGGGTAATGTTCAGCCATAAGGCTGAGGCATTGAGAAGACTAAGAATAAAGCTACATTGATGCTAAAATGCTATGATCCTTTGTATTTATTTACTTAGTTGACAAATACTAACATACCAGTATCATTCTAATAATATATTCAATATTTGCCACGGCATATGAGACAGATAATCTTTCTACTTCCACTGTACAAATGGAGAAATTGAAGCACACAGAGATAAAATGATTTGCTCAAGGTGCAGAGTTAATAGGTGCTAAACTTGAATTGGCACCCAAGCCACCCATCTCCAGAACTTCTGCTATTAGCTTCTAGGCTACACAACTTTTCACAGGCACATAGCCCTCGCCCCCACACAAGCACATGTTGAGTTGAGATAGTTTCGGATATCATGCACAAATTCCCTCAATATTTTCAACCATTTATTTCTCAGTGCTGAGTGCAGCCCACTGATTCCCATCCCCCATCTGCTACAACCTGCCCTCTTCCTCTTGGAGATACTTCTTCTCTGTTCTCTGCGTCCTTTCCTGCCATCTGGTCTCCACTGGTCTCCTGCCATGTGGTCACCCATGCCTGTCAAGTGTAACAGCTGCCAGAGTAGCAAAGGACCAACGATTGTGGGATTGCGTGGGAATCTGGGTAGATAAATCCCCAGAATATAGTTAGATATTTTGAAAATACATTTCTAAGGTAGAGATTAAAATGTTATTGTGAGTCATTTAAGTCCAAGGCAAAAACTGTTGGAGTCAAATATTGAATATCTTCAAGTTTAATTTGTTCCTTCAGTGTTCCCAACAATACCAAATCTACTTTTTTTTTTTTTTTCCTTTCCATGACACTGATGATACTAATCTGCCATCACACAGGATTTCCTTGCCTCTTGATGGATCAATTTAAATATACTCTATTTTCTCTTGTCTTTCATTCTGGGAATAAAAGAAAAAAAAAAAAAAAACACCTTTTTTTTTTTTTTTTTTCTCTCTGTCAGAGAATAAAGAGAAAAATACTTAAATCCCAGACCAGAGTAGTTCTAGAGAAAAGAAGAGGTGTGAGAAAATGTCTAGGGAACAGGAAGTGTTGCCTTTCTCCCTTGATCAAAAGAAATGCTTTTAGGTAGAAAGAGGTATCTTGGTATCAAATGCCCACCACTGAAAAATAATGATGAAATTTAAAAGTACTTGGGATCAAAACAGGTATACAGAAATGTTTTTACTAATTTACCTGAATAATTACAGCAGGGAGTTCAGCATGACATTTTAGTTTTCTGTCTCTATTATGAAATTTCTGCTCTACTTCTTTAAAAATTTGCTTTATTGGGGCTGCCTGAGTGGCTCAGTGGGTTAAGCCTCTGCCTTCAGCTCAGGTCATGATCTCAGGGTCCTGGGATCGAGTCCCGCATCAGGCTTTCTGCTCAGCAGAGAGCCTGCTTCCTCCTCTCTCTCTCTCTCCCTCTCTCTCTACTTGCCTCTCTGCCTACTTGTAATCTTTCTCTGTCAAATAAATAAAATCTTTAAAAAACGCATTCTATTAAAATATAGATAATTTTTTCCTTTTATTCCCAGAATGAGAGAAAAGAAAAAATGAAGCAAATATATTTCATAAATTTTATGTGTATATATAAATTATATATTTAAATAAATCATGTGTAAATTTCATATCAATAAAGAAACATCCCTTTTTGTACCCCACTTGCTGCATAGCTTATGTGACATTTTCTAATGAGCTATGGCCACGAATATATAAAATTTGAAGCTTATTTACTAGGTATATCTAGCAAAAAATTTTTTGCTGATAAGACTTTTCCTTTACCTAGTTCTCTTTACTTACTAATAAATATCATTATTGTACTTACCAAGAAGTCTGGAGTTCATGTTCAAAAGGGGATTTGATGGGGTTATCTCTTTATCTCTGGATGTGTCTGGTGGTGCCTTCTATTTTAGTGGCTATATACAGCCTTTAGGTAAGCAAGTGCCTTATCGATATATTAACATTTTATACCTACTTTCCATTTAAAAAATATAGGTTTTTATGTTAGGACATCTTCACAAAGATCATTTAGCATATAACATCTAGTATTTATATCTGGCAAATGATATCATTTCCATTTAAAAATATTTCTCATTAATTTCACAAGGCAGGGTGAACTTTATTTTATTTTAATTTTTTTATTATGTTACGTTAGTCACCATACAGTACATCAGAGCCCGTAATGGGTATTAAGGAAGGCACGGACTTTGTGGAGCACTAGGTATTATATGCAAGCAATAAACTTTATTTTAGAAATTAGAAATCTGATACCTCTGTGAATAGTGGCTTGCTGAACTCAAAAGTCAATATTGTTGAATACATGTGCAACCAAAGACTATGATGCAGAGCTTATCAAAACAAAGTGCCATGTTTTTAAAAAGATAGTATTAAAAAAAATCTTATGTTGATTGAAAAAAATCATGATTTTAAGCAATGTTGAAGAATTGTATCTTCTCATTTATCGTAATA
Organism: Mustela lutreola; assembly: GCF_030435805.1. NCBI lineage: Eukaryota > Metazoa > Chordata > Mammalia > Carnivora > Mustelidae > Mustela > Mustela lutreola. Next base: position 128,113,071 of record NC_081290.1, on the reverse strand, counting down.
GTATTATCACTCAAAACAATCCAGTTAACATTTTTTTCATGCATATTGAGGCTGTTTTCAGTGTCTTCTGAAATTTTTTCCTCTTATTTGTCATATTGTAGGGAAGACAGAAAATCTCAAGAGAATATGTCCATTATAGATTATTTATTAATAATTCAGAAATTATTTGTTAGGCCGTATATACATACATAATGTTTTGCTTTAAATAGTAATGAGATAAACCTCTTCCTCCATCAAATAACTTTAGATGCTGGTTTTATAGAAAATATTCATTAGTAAATTCAAAATATTCAGCCTAAGGAACACACTGAAATACTGTCAACAGTAAGTTTGCCAAAAGATCCATGAACTAAGTAAAACAATGTACATAAGTAAATATTTTAAAATGTTTTTCTGAAAATGATCAGGTTTTTTATTAACTAGATTTCTTGTGGAAGCATCAGAAAACTGTCTCATTATTGAAAATAAACAATATATGAGAGAAAGGGTATTGGACATCCATGTGATTCTGATATTAATATTATTAAAATGCAACTGTAAATTTAAATACTAATGCAACATTTTCTAGTTTATGCCCCAAAGATGTAAAGTCCTTATTCTATAAATAATTTTTTAAAATTTGTTTATTATAGTTGGCAGTTTGCCTTTTTTTTAACTGAGATGCTTTGTAGAATAAATATAATAACTGGGTTAAGGTCTGCATAAATGAATGTTGCAATTGCTCTATACACTGAAGTTATGAGTGGGCAAATACCACAGACTCATCAGATTTCAAACACAAGCAGTTACATTTCCTTCATTAAGCTGCAGTTTCTTCAATTCATCACCCAAATTACTGTCTATTAAGATTTACTAATAAATGAATGCAACAAAATTGCCTATAGTTCACAGTAATGCACTAGTAATGCACTGATTATTTTAATACTTTGAATAAAAACAAAATGGCACAGTCTTTTTAAGTTTTGGTGACTGGAGACATTTAGCTTTATATCATGCCAAAAGCATAAGGCAGATTTCAAATTTTCCTTAAATATGTATTGCTTTAACAGAAAGAAGAGAGAAGAGAACATTGAAGTGTAGAGGGGATAAGATGTTTTTGTTTTCTTGTTTTTTTTTTCCCAATATAAAATGCTCAATATAATAATTGTAACACAAGATAGATTATACTGATTGTACGTAATGGCTCTATTGTATTCTATGTGACAGCTATATCAAATTTAACAAGCTGGAAGATTTTATTTTTAATGTATATCAGCCCTATTAACTGTTTATTTTAAACATAATTCAGTATTAGTGACTCAACCCAAGAAAGGGAAATACCTACTAAATGCAGTAAAAGTTACATCTGAAATTAAGGCTATGTCCCCATAATTTTAAGACCAATTCTTTTTAATGCACCTTTAGTAAAGTGGATCTCTCAGGATACATGTTAGAATCACCTGACAGGAAAGGATATAAGAGGAGATCTATTAATATATTCCAGTGTCTAAATCCCACCTCAATTAAATCAGATTTTTAAGGTTAAATCCAAGTGTCAGTTATTAAAAATAATAATAATAATTCCAGGTGCACCTGGGTTGCTCAGTTGGTTAAGTGTCTGACTCCTGATTTTGGCTCAGGTTATGATCTCAGGGTTGTGATATTTGCCCCATATCGGGCTCCACACTCAGTGAAGAGTCTGTTTAAGATTCTTTCTACCTCTCCCTCTCCCTCTGCCCCTCACCCTATGTTTGTTTTCTCTCTCTCTCTCTTTCAAAAAGAAAGAAAGAAAGAGAACAAAATCCTAGTAATTCTAAAGTGCTGTAAGAATTAAAAGCTCCAATTACTGAATACATTCTACTCTAGGCAAACTTGGATGTGTTTGTAGAAAAGGTTGGGGAGTAAAGGTATTATGGACAGTTTTACTGTATGCCATAAAACAGCTTCATCAGAAATTTCAAAAAGAAAAGGAAAACACTCATAGTGTTTTCAACCAATATATTGTCCCACAGATGAAAGGTTTACTACTGTGGCAAACAGAGAATCAGATTGTTAAGATAAATACCACAAAGACAAAGGATACTTTTACTTCCATTTTCTGTATTTGAGTTATTCACATATCTTTTTACACTTACAGATTTGAGCTATAATGCCATTAAATTTTGCATAGGATATAGAATAATATATTGTTATCATAAAACTGTAACTTTAAAGTCAACTTAATTTAACCTGCTGCTCATTTATTCTTTCCTATTCTCTTCTTTTCTTTCTTTCTCTTAAAATATTTTATTTATTCATTTGGAGACCAAGGGAGGGGCAGAGGAAAGGGAGAGAGAAAATCTCAAGCAGACTCTACTTTGAGCATGGGACTCATCAAGGGGCATATCCCATGACCCCAAGATTATGACTTGAGACAAAAACAAGAGTTGGATGCATAACAGACTGAGCCACCCAAGCGCCCCTCTTTCTTTCTTTAGAAACAAATGTCTAATTCTAATAATTGTCCATCATAAAAGAATTTACTGTGAAGAAGACGCTCATATGTATCAAAGACTCGTCATCTTCCATACACAGTATTGCGTGAAGAGTTTATTATTAAAACACAAAGAATATCTATAATTGATATGAGTTTACACATGAGATAAAACATTGTCACAAGACTAAAAAAAAAAAGCCTCATGAAACTGGTGTTTTATAAGATTTAAAGATTCTTTTGACAGCAGGACAAAACACCCTGACACTAGTTAAGGCAGAACTCTGTCACTATTTATAGCTCCAAATGAGAGAATGCTTCCACAGGAAGCTACACAGAAGGGTAAACCCTGGGCAGACTGACAGCAAGCTGGAGCTTTGGGTAAGGCAAGCAGGATGGGGGTAGCTAGAATAAATTAATTCCTTGCAGACTGTCCAATTTGAATAATTAAATGGGCTCCAGGGCAATGAAGCTGTCTCTACCTGTCTGGTACCTGACCCTGAAGAATGGATCTCAGTGAAGGAGGTTGAGGTGCATGCAGAATGAAGGTCCTGAAGAAAGGTGTGTGCTGAGGAAAATAATGTGGGCAAGGATTTAGTACACTGCTTGCAACAGGGATTTGAGAGTTTCTAGCTATGAGTTTAAAATTGGATCAAGAAGACATTTGTGAAATATTATAGGAAAATTCTCTTCTGGATGTCCCAACATCAGTGTTGAGCTCACTTATTTGGTGGTATTTAAAGTGGCCTGAACAGTAAAGGAGATTTTCAGAGAACAGGGCATGAGTTTCCCTAAAGAGCAGAAAAAACGTTTTATGGTGACAGTAGAAAAGAAGAAACCAGGTAGAAACATGAGGAGTCACTGAAGGTCTGCCTGTAACAGGTTCTAATTTGTTTAGTGTTAAACGGAAGAATGAATCAGTCATGGCAGGGGACCTCCAGACATATTTGGATTGAATTATGCAATGTACTACATGTGTAGGTTATGTTTGTTACGATGATATTACAAAAACCTTGATTAACTACTAAATAATCAAATGCTAATCTATTGTCAAAAAACCATTTTTTCAGGTTCTCTGGCCTTGATTAAGTAGGTCTCACATTTGTTATACTTTATAAATATTAAATACTAGGGCTGGACATTTATGTATTAACATCAGTGATTTTTGATTATTGGGTTAGAGCAGTGGTCCCTGTAGCAGCCCCACTGATACCAAAGTGTAACAAATTCCAGTATTTGTACAAACACAATACATCAATGACCTTTGTTCACAGTGCAGAAAGAAGGGATTAATATTTATATAAATAGGAGCACCAAGAGAGGCCAGAGTGCATCAATATGGTTTGTGGCTTGAGATTAGTGAAAGGGCAAGGCAGAGAGAAGTACCCTCATTTGCTGGACCATATATATGCGCATGGTGTTATCTTTAAATTGGAGAGTTGTACCTCACTTTGGGTAAATGGGAATTACAGAAAGACTGGTTTTTGTTGGGTACATGGTGAGGGTGCGGAATCCTCCATTAGTAGCTATTTGCGGTGTAATGAAGAAGTAGGAATGCACTTGGCACTGACCCTGAGGAGCCTCCCAGGGGGAGGCAATAATTTGGAAGAAGTTTTAATTTCCCAATTTTTTTTTTTTTAATTTCCAGGATAGGTATCCGCTGTGTAAATGTGTGGTATAAAATATGTGGAAGAAGGCTGAGGGCAAATCCAACAGTTACAGATAGTTAAGGCATGTGAAGCTAGTTCAGTTAAAGGCATGTATATGCTGGAGGTTTATGGAAATATCCAAGGGGCTAGGGTGATGGGTTTAGATTTTATTTGGCACGTAGTCTTTTGGTAGGCAAGGGAAATAGGCACCGTTTAGGATGAGAGAAACTGAGGTACTCTTAATCTAGTAAAATTACAGCATGCCAATTTAGTTTCTAGTCAATAGTCCATTATTCTGAGTTTCTGAGTAGTAAGGGGAAAAACTCACAGGTCCCCACTGGGCCTCCTCCTACATATCCACCTCCCATTTTGCCTCTGAGAGGTCAGGATTCACACTCAGTAGAGATGTCATTGTCAAGGCAGTTTAGGGGTTCAGGAGTTCAGGAGACCAGAGTGTTAATTCTCTCCTGTGGGAAACACGATCAGCATGTTCCTCCATAAAGGGGTGCCTGAAATATAGACAAACCAGATATGACCTCTCAAATAATAATAAACACTAACACCAAAGAAGTGTGTTTCCTGAGATAAGCTTCTGTCAAACACAAAAATACATGCATACCCCCAATCTGAAAAGTGCAGCTTAAATTGGCCTGTCACTCTATTTACCCTAAAATCGGGCCCCATCTGGATGGTATCTAATCCCTGGAGTTTAACAAATCAGTGCTATTCATTCTGAATATTCAGATGCCATGAAATGTGGTTAGGAAAAGATGAGGCTACTCCAGCAGCCCGTACCAGCTAAAAATCAAGCTCACCAATAGGCCGCAGTTCTGTCCCCCCCTGCTGCTTTTGCAGTGATCCGGAATTAACTAGTAACCAAGAGTAATCCCTCCAAGACGCTCTCCAAGAATCAATAGTCATGCCCTGCTATCCTGCTAAACTCACTAATAAAACTTAAAAATTCTTCTATAGGTAGGACACAACATACTGACACTAGATAGATGAAAGGCAGAGCTCTTTGATACTTGTGGCCCAAAATAAAAGAAGGCTCCCATACGGGGCCACATAGAAGACTGCCACCTGGGGCAGGATACCAACAACCTGGAAACAACATAAAGCGAGATTATGTTATGGCAAGTATGTTGGGATTAATTAGGTGTTTCAAGCTCCTTTGTAGGCTAGCTAATTTCATGGGCTCTAGGACATGGAGGCTGTTCCTAGTTGTTCCATAATTGGCCTGGGAGTGGGGCCAGGGAACAGAAGGTGGGGGTGGTTGGTAAGATGAAACCATGGTGGCCAAGAGTGTAGGAATCTGATAAGGCAAGTAAGTAGCTAGGATGGAATTTTAGCAAATAGCTTGAAAAGGGCAATTGAGTGTTTTCAGCAATGACACCAATACTCTGTCAAGGGAGTACTTGTAAAATATGGTATTAAAACAAATGCCCTTGATTCCATTATTCTGGCCACTTCAGTACATCAGTGAAACCTTTGTTAATACCACATATTTGGAAAAATGCTGTATATTTTGTTCCCTCTTTGATTTTTAAAAAAATCACTCTCCATTTCTCAGGATTCAGAGAGTAAATAACATGTGAGAAAACAAAAGGAGTAGCTTCTTTTTTCTAAACTTATTTGTTTGTTAAATACCAAGATAATAGGAAAATTGTCTTGTTTACTTTTTGGATTGGTGTTAAACATTTCAGAAAAAAGGAATTCTAAAGATGTCTGGTAGATTTTTTTCTTCTGCTGGTTAATTAGTATTGGTCTATTTGTTAGTCTGTCGAATCCAAAATTCATAGAACTCTATTTAGTCTCCTTCTTTTAGCCACATTGCCTTCTCTATCCTTTTAGGAATATTATAATATTGTATTTTAAGGTTGTAAATGCCCTTGGAAATCATATCAAGTAGTTCTGCCCTTACCTACAGTTTCTATTTCTGCAGTTTTGGTTACCTGTGTCAACTGCCATTCTGAAGCACATGATCCTTCTTCTCTACGAACTCAGAGGCTCAAAGTAGCCTAACACTACATCACATTGCTGACCTCATTGACCTTATTGCGTCTCATCATGTAGGCATTTTGTCATCTCTCATCATCCCAAGAAGAAGAGGGGTGAATGAGTACAATAACATTTTGAGAGAGAGACCCCTTTCACATAACTTTTATGACAGTATACTGTTATAATTATTCTATTTTATTATAGTTATTGTTGTTAATTTCTTACTGTGCCTAATTTATAAAGCAAACTTTGTCATAGATATATATGCATAGTAAAAAACACTTAAATAAGGTTTGGTATTATTTGCAGTTTTAGGCATCCACTGAAGGTTTTGGAACATCTTGGAATGTATCCCCCACAGATAAGGAAGATTGACTCCATTAGGATATTCTCGTATTTACAGGAGGAAACTATTGTATCATTTCATCATTCAATCATTCATTCATTCAAGTTATAGATCCTATTATTTGCAGTGCCCAAAAGGTACGAACAACTCAAATATCTGTCAAAGAATAGATAAATATGGTATATGCATATAGTGAAATATTATTCAGTAATAAAAATACTGCAATGACATATGTGATAAAATGGATGACCCTTAAAAATATTATGCTAAGTGAAAAAGCTTGATTAAAAAATCACCATACATTGAATGTCCAGAAGAGGAAATATGTAGAAACAGAAAGTGGATTAATGGCTGCCTAGAAGTGGTGGTCAGAATAGACAGTGCCTGTAAAAGAGGGTGGAAGATTCTTTCTGAGGTAATAAAGGTGTTCCATATTTAGATTGTGGTGATAGTTACGCAACTCTCTAAGTATACTTAAACTCTTTGAGTTGTACACTTAAAATAGATGACTTCTATGTTATGTAAATGAAATCTTGGTAAAGTTGTTTAAAGAATTGTGGTCTAAATCCAGAGTAAGAGAACTACAGAGAAGATATGATAATGATCAAAATTCTACTAGTGGTAAATTATAACATACCATAATAAGCCCCCAAAAGGCATGATACCTACATCACTGGAGCTTATTGTATCAAATATTAACATAAATGAACCTAAAATTGCCACTGTGACATGCGACTATGCCAAAGTGCATGACATTTTTGAAGACCTATGAGAGGGTCTCAGACTGAGTCTCAGACTTGAGTCAAGAAGATCGACAGACTCAAAAGACATTTCTGCTGAGATCTAAAAAAGAAAAGAACTAGGCTAACGGGAAAAGATGAGCATCCCAGGCAGAAGGAGCTAAGTCCTGGGATGTATATTCACAAGTCCTATAGAACAGACCAATGCACCTGCAGTACAGAGAATGGAAAGGGATGAACCTGGAATGTAAGGTAAGATTCTGATCACAGCCCAAGAAGGATTTATCCTAGAATCAAGTATAATATTTTAAATAGAGGAGGAATCTTTATCAGATCCATGTTCTGCAAAGATCCTCATGACTACAATGTAGACAATGGATTTCAACAGTGCCAGAGAGAGAAAGAGCATGTTCCTAGTGCTAATTGTTATAGTTCAGGAGAGAAATGCCATAGTACCTTGAATGAAGGTGTAGAAGCAAAGACGGAAGAACTGGCCAGATAAATGACGTTTTGGGAATTAGAATCAGTGGGTCTTGTTGATTGATGACGCACAGACTTGACAGAGAAGTAATCAGAAGTAACCCCCAGCTTTCTTGCTCAGGAAGTAGCTTGAATCAGGTAGCTTGAATCATCAAGAAGATGAGATTAGGTTTGGGGGTTACAAATTTCCTTTAGCATTTCTTGAATTCGAGGTACCAAAATATTCTGTTTATGTAGCATCTTGATATTGAAAAGAATTTTGAAAAATTTGACTGAAAGCCTAGATATTTCAGGCTTTATTTGTGTTTGTGGGAGTATTGTGTCAATACAAGTTAACCAAAGTCCTTGAGACTCTCAATGACACATTAGTGATTGTGCTTATAATTTTAAAAAAATAAAGAATTTTAAAGCGTTTTAGAAGGACAGATGAAATAACAAAAGTAAGCTAAGAACTTTGCCTCTGTAGCCTCCCAGGCCCTCCTTGGTCTTCTCTACAATACTTATCTCCTTTTTCTACCTGCCTCACGGCTTAAGTGTCAAAAATCAAAATGAAACTTCACTACTTGTTCATTATTTGCAGTTTCCCAGAATCCGCCATGTTGCTTCTTATCTAAGAAGTGACTTTTTTGTTTGTTTGTTTGCTTTTCCCAATGCTCTTCCTAATTCCCAACTTACCCTGTGTTTTCGACTTGTATGCTAGAAGAGTCACAAGCACACACTTGGCTGGGACGGGATAGACTCTTCTCATCAATTCTCCCATCACACATCATGTCTGCTTTTTCCTTCAGTGCATAGTTTTGTAATCATCAGCTCTGTTTCTCTTGTCTTCATTACTCTGTTAGTACCCTGTGTCTTACTCAGTCTTACATTATCAATATTTAACACAACAGCTGTTATCCAGTTGATATCTACTACATTCGTCATGTGGAATGTCTAAAATAACATTCCTCTCTACTACCTAGTTTTGAAGAGGTTGAGAAACAAAACTAAGATAAAGGCTAGTGACAAAATACTACTTTAATTGCCAACAAAGTACACATTCTCGGATGCTTATATAAGCAGGCACATGGACCTACTAATGTCAAACTCCTATATTAGGCAAATGTACTCAGTGAGTCACAGGAAACACAGGGGTAAACCACTGTAAACCTGCAGTGTAGAGGAGCTGAGACAAGCCTGCCATTACACTAATTGAACTTCATTCAAGAATGAAAAGACCATGAGTGGGAAGAAGCATTCTAATAACAGGGCTCATGATTGTGCACAGTATAATTGAAAGCAAATCAGTAACACTTACCTTGGAAAATAGTGAAGGCTTAAAATAGGCAAGAGGAACAAGGTTTCTGGAAAAGAATGACATTAGGACAGCATCACCGTTTCATCCCAATAGGTACTATTAATTTAAAATATGTATTAATATATTAAATATTAATCCCCCCAAATGACTTTCATTCCTTATGTAAATTGAATTTCTTCAGTGGTCACTCATGTATGGCAAATGTAACCTTCAGCAGGCTTATACTTAGAGTAATTATTCAATTTTAAGCTTCACTGTCTGGTTTCGTGTGCACACCCACCCGACAAACATCTTTGGTTTCCCTAGACCAATAGGGAATTCCGTTAAAATAAATTTGTTACAAAAGCCTAAAATTAGGAAGTACAGCAAACTTACTAGTTGCTTAGCAACAACCTGGTATGTTGAAGCTTAATTTTGGCTCTGTTAACCCTGAAGGAAATGCTGAATTAATTTCTCATATTGCAATATCTTTCAAAGGTTACCAGTCCATGTCTCCAGTGTGTTTTTTCCCCTTGTTTTTCAATCTTTTATAACTTCTCAAGCATCAAATTGGATTTGTTATTTTCATATGTCTCAATATTTTTCAGGTAAAAAAGTAAAAACTCTTAGATTGTAATTGACCAAAATATTTGAATAAACTCAACCCATTTGTAAAAAAAGTATTTTAAAATCTGACATTCTTTCTATTGATGCATCTTGCAGCTGGAGAGGCAATTGGAGAAGTAATTCACAAAAACCTAGTCCTCCTGCTCAACCACAAGTTTGCAGCTTACAAGAGCATCTGTCAAGAAACACTTTTCCCCTCTTTCTGAAGACTGCAGAGAGAATGCTTAGAAAACTATAAGGACTTAGAAACATTTGTCTAAACCCACTATTTTGTGTCAAAACTGCATCTACCACAACAAATTCTTTTTGTGTCTTTGAACAAGGGTGACAAAATATTTTCTATTTTCTTAGTCACTGACATCAAAACATAAAAATGAGATAAAGCTATATCATATTAAACTTTTGACTAGCTTTAATTTTTATAAAAACCATAATCTATAATTACTAAAGCATTTCTAGGATGGCATTAGGAAACCTTTAAAATGCAGATAAAAATGAACTCCTGCATTAATACTCTTATTTCAAAAGACTCATATATACACATATATTTTAAATAAATACAAAAGAGCATTTTGAAGTACTAAAAATGTGTTTTGGTAGGCTGGTGATAGAAGAATTATTTATATAAATAGAATTTTTAGGTCTAAGTTTAGATTTTCAATTTGAAAAGACTTTTTTTTTTTTTTTTTTTTTTTTTTGCCTTTTAAAAAAAGTATGAAGTATGTAAGGTATTATCTGAAGGCACCAAAGGGGGAAAAAAAAGAAATCAACTGCGATATTAGATAATACCACACGGAAGAACTGAATCCCTAGTTAAAACAACATCAGGAAAATCACTGGTTGTGGGACTATATCACAGAGTTGAGGATCTACTGAAAGTGCAGACGTTTGTCTTTAGTGGACTTAATAGGAAAAGAACTCAATTATCACAAATAAGCTTATAAATGCACAGTAAATTGTATCTGCTACACATAACCATCTTTATCTTAGGGACTGGGGCTTTAGCTGTTCCCTGGAAACCTTAGAGTCTGGTATAAACTATCATGTAAAATGATTTTTTTTTTTTTAAGCTGGACCTGTATGGTCTTCCTGTAATGGATTGTACTATATAGTCTGCCTTAGTCTAAATATGATCAGAATTCAATCTTACTTATATTAATTTCTTTAAGTTAGAGGTGTTTATTTTCCTTCTCCGGCAAAGATTAGGAAATTAGTTTAAGTTTAAAGTTTGTTATAAAAGTAATACATAGTCAAACAAACAAACAAACAAACAAACAAAACCCCCATTAAACACAAGTCAGGCACACAGAGATAGCTACAAAACCATTTTATTGAAAATTTCATTTGGTTTTCCTATGCAAAAATGTACATATCTATACGGCATTATAAAAGATCACACACAACTCCTTGGTAGCATTTTTCACTTAATAACCATGTATATTTTTTCTTTGTCAAAAAATATCATTACTAAAATTAAATTTAATTGATGAAAAATATGCCAGTACAGGGTTAAATCAATTCCTTATTTTTGATATGAATGCTATTTTCAGTATCTTATTATTTTAAATATTATTGCAATAAACCTTCTTATAAATTCTTTTTGGTCTACATTGTTATTGAATAGGATTTTTTTTTTAATTTTATTTTGAAATAAATTTAGATCTACCAAAAAGTGAAAAATAGTTCAATATTCTCATATGCCTTTCATCCAGTTTCCACTAATCTTAAACCTTAAATTACCATACGGTAATATCAATACTAGAAAACTGATGTTCATATATTAGTAACTAAGCTATAATTCTTATTCTAATTTCACCATTTGAATAGTTCTTATGTTTTCTCATTATTAGACTGATTTTATGCTTTGGGGGCAAGAATACATTTCAGTTCATATTAGAGAAGCATGTCAATGTGTTTTGTTTCAGGCAGTTAACTTTGATAACTTGGTTAAGATAGTGCCTGCCAGATTTATCCAGTATAAAAATATTATTTTCCCTTTGTTACTTGTAAGTATCTTGTGTAGACCTATTTGACATTGTACATAAATACTGTTTCTCATCATACTTTCACCCATCATTTTAACATGCAGTGATTCTTCTTGCCTGCAAAAATATGTTTGTCTAATATTTTTATTTTAATAATGTTTGTCTAAAAAAAGATGTTTGTCTAATGATGAAATTGTACTTTTCCATATACTCTTTTTTACATTTACATTTATTAATTGGAATTCTGCCATGAGGAATAGCTCTCCCTGTCTCCCACCTATTTATTCAGTTATTTACTTGAATCAGTTATGGATTCATGGATGTTTATTTTAAATTTTTTGGTTGCAATTCAATACTACTGTTATTTATTTATTATTTATGTTGTTCCTATAATTGTTCCAGCTTTTTACTCTGGGCATTTCTTCAAGGGGCTTCTGTGTCCTTTTGATAACTCCCCATCATCTTTTGAACACTTTCTTGCTTTCTTTTTTCTCCCTTCTTTTCAAGATTTTATTTATTTATTTGTCAGAACGAGAGAGTGAGTAAGAGCACAAGTGAGGGGAGCAGCAGGCAGAGGGAGAAAGTAAGCTTCTTGCAGAGCAAGAAATGATATAGGACTCAATCCCAGGATCCTGGGATGATGACCTGGGCTGAAGGCAGATTCTTAACCGACTGAGTCACACAGACATCCCTGAACACTTTCTTACTTTCTGATAACATAATATTCCATAGCTATCTTGTATTTTCTCTATCCAAGCCCTAGAATCAGTAATTATTCTAAACCAAGATCAGCGGCTAGGAATGCCCATGGCTACTGGTGTGCTATGTCTTATGTGCCCTGTCAGCAGACTACGCTGGGAAGCAAAGCTGTGTGTTGTGAAACCAACCTTCCTGTGCCTCCAAAGTTACGTTTGTGTCTATCAATCTGTGCCTATAATTAAAACCATGAGTTCATGCTGATACCTCCAATTCCAGTCCAACATTAAGGGATTCATTCTTGCCTCCATTCTTTCTACTTTACTAATAAAGTAAATTCTGACTATGACAAACCTGAATCTTATTCATAGCACATTTACATGTTCATTCAATCTTAGTAAATACATAAAGTATTTCAGAAAATGACAACCAAACCAAAGGAAAATTTACTAGCCGAAGTACAGTAATTATATACAGTTCCACTTGTTCTTAGGATTCTAACACATGGTTAAAATATTGTTCTCCAAATATACTTTAGTTAGATCTTTATTTCACCAGCTGCTGGGCATAATTAATGAATTAAAATTAAAATTAACTAAAATATATAATGTGGTAATATTATTCATTTGCAGTTCATTTAAATTCATTTGTTACTGTTTGTATTCTATTTCAGATTTCCCCCATATTATGTTGATTTCAGTTATTTCTTGATTTTTTGAGAATGTGAAACATTAACCACGAGTTTAAGTATCAGAACTACACTGAAAGTTATATCCAGAGAAGCATATTTACCATTCATCTCTGAAACTCTCTTTCAATTTCTCCATTAACCTCATTTCCTTATGTTTCTGTGAGTAATCTCAGTGTTTGGTTAATCTTTCTGCACTTCTTTGTGCAAATGCACAGACACATGTCTGTTTTATTTTATCCTTTTCTTATGTAAAGGATAGTATACTAGAGATATTGTAGGGGATTTTTTTTTTCATCTAACAATATATCTTGGAGTTCACTTCCTATTAGGTCATAGACAGCTTCTTCATTCTTCTACACAGCTGCATATTACTTCCTAGTGTACATGTACTATGGGTAATTCAACCATTATCCCATGCTTGGGCATTAAGTTTATCTAATACTTTACAATTGCATACAATGTTGAAATGAATAGCCTTGTGCATGTCTTGTTTTTTATTTTTATTTTTTAAATCATTTTTAGAGGTATATCTTCAGGGTAAATACTTAGAAGTGACATTTTTAGGTCAAAAGCTAATTTTTAAAATATGGATTTCCAAAAAGCTCTATGCTCTATTTCTGAGCAAGTATACAGCTATTTTTAAAGATTTTATTTATTTATTTAAGAGAGAAAAAAGTGACTGAGCTAATGAGAGAGAGCACCAGTGGGAAGAATAAGGAGAGGCAGTCTCCGCATTAAGGAAATCCCTGGACCCTGGGATTATGACCTGAGCCAATGACAGATGCTTAGCTAACTGTACCTCCGAGGTGCCTGCAAGTATATAATTTTAAGGGCTTTGACACTTATTTTTAAACACCAACTATCACAAAATTGTCTATCTCTAAGCATTATATTGGATCAGTTGAATGGAAAGAAGAACACGAACTCTAAGAAAGTCTCTGCAGAAATTTTGAAGTTACGAAGAAATTTCAGGATTAAACTGCATAGAAATAGGAACATAGAAGAAGAGATTAAAACAATAGAGTTTTTTTTCTTTTTTAATAAAAACAAGTAATATTACAAACAGTCCTGCACAGTTTGGAAAGTTATTGGTCAGTACTTCCTAGTTCTCATATTTGCTGAGCTCATTAATTGTTTTAAAAAAGAAGAGGAAGGAAGAGAGAGAAGCAGAGGTAGGGATAGAGAAATAGAAGTTACTTTTGATTTGACATTTCATCCAGTCTAATGGTTAATGAGTTCACTTTATAACACAGAGTAACAAGTTTCTTTCCAAATATTTAGTATAAAATGTATAATAAATACCTTAATGTTTTCAAAATATTGAAATGTCAAGTTGTTATTTTGAGTATATTAAAATATTGTCTGGACTGGTATGAAAATTTTAAGAGAAAAATTGAGTTAAAAACACATTTTTCTAACCAGAATTCTATATATTGATGAACATTTTTAATTAGAAGTAAATATTTCTGTAAGTCTGTCCATGAATTTAATGAATTACCACATACTATTATTTTGACACCACCAAATGGAATCCAATATCCCAAAGCTAAAAACTGATTCTAAAATCGGAATTTGATTAAATCAAATTATTTACCCATAAATTGTCTTCCTTAATAAAATTCACTTAAATTTTTATTATTCTGTAATATACTAGTCTTCCCAAGAAAGGGATTTGTAACTATTGTTTCTATTTTGGTTACCAGCTCATAATATTATCCCTATGAAGGAGAGAAGGAATAAGAAGCTTAATTCCTACTATAATATACATTAACAATAACACATGGACCTTATATAAGTCACTTGAGTAAGGTTTTTTAGTTCACTTGACCTGATATTTTGTTGTTGTTTGTTTTAAAGATGTTTAAGATTGCAAAGTTCTGGATTATGGACATTGGGAAGGGTATGTTCTTTGGTGAGTGCTGTGAAGTGTGTAAACCTGGTGATTCACAGACCTCTACCCCTGGGGATAAAAATATATGTTTATAAAAAATAAAAAATTATTAAAAAAAAAGATTGCAAAGTTCTGAATATATATTTTTTAACTGGGGCATTCAAGAAATGCATCAAAATGCAATTCTTTTTGGAAACCCAATGTCATGTGGTATACACATACATTGATCCAGGTTGTTTTTTAAAGCATGCTGGGAGGTTCAGGTTTTAATATCATATGATCTCACTTATATGCAAAATCTAAAAAATAAAAGACAAAAAAACCCTCATAGACATTGATACAAAGTAAAGATTGGTTGTTGCCAAGGCTGGAGAGTAGAGGATGGGCAAAGTGGGTGAAAGTGGTCAAACGGTATAAACCTCCAGTTATAAAATAATTAAGTCATGGGATGGAATATACAGCATGATGACTACAGTTAAAAATGTTGTATTGCAAATTTGAAAGCAGCTAAAAAAATCTTAAAAGTTCTCATCATAAGAAAAAAGAATTTGTTACTATGTATGGTGACAGATTATGTTAACTAGACTTCTTGTGGTGGTATTTCTTGATATATGCAAATATGGAATCTGTTACATTGCATACCTAAAACTATCATGATGTTACATGTCAACTACTACCTCAATAAAAAAGAAATTATTTTGTTATGCTCCACAAATAAGTGAAATCATATGATAATTGGCTCTCTCTGCTTGGCTTATTTCACTCAGCATAATGAAGGGAGTTGAGGGAAATTGGAAGGGGAGGTGAACCATGAGAGACTATGGACTCTGAAAAACAACCTGAGGGTTTTGAAGGGTTGGGGAGGTGGGAGGTTGGGGGAACCAGGTGGTGGGTAATGGGGAAGGCACGGATTGCATGGAGCACTGGGTGTGGTGCAAAAACAATGAATTCTGTTATGTTGAAAACAAATTCAAAAAAATAATAAATAAATAAATAAATATCTTTAAAAAAAGAAATTATTTTAGGGTATTTGATTTCTATTTTAGTGTACAGAATATTTTCTTTGCACAAAAGCTAAAATATAATAGTATAAGCTTCCTATTGGCAAAATGACAGCACTAGAGTGATTCCTCAACCCTTGGCTTGTACTCACAGAACTAATCACCGATTTTCTTATACATATAAATATACATCATAATCCATTTCCATCTATATTTTCCTGTTATTTAATTTCATCACCAAATATTTTTCACTTCTCAATAGAAAGCTTTTTTTTTTTTTTTTAATGTTTATTAATCCGGAATAACTGTTTCCAGAGTGTGGTCAAAGAATATCAAACAAACAAACAAACACCCAGTGCTCATCATAGCACATGCCCTCCTTAATACCCATCACAGGACTTAACTCATCCTTCCACCTCCCTCCCCTCTAAAACCCTCAGTTTGTTTCCCAGAGTCCACAGTCTCTCATGGTTCATCTCCCTCTCTGATTCCCAACCCCCTTCATTTTTCCCTCTTTCTCCTAGTGTCCTCCATGCTATTCTATATGTTCCACAAATAAGTGAAACCATGTGATAATTGTCTTTCTCTGCTTGATTTATTTCACTTAACATAATCTCCTCCAGTTCCATTCTTTTTTTTTTTTTAAGACCTCTTTATTCAGGTATGATTCAGAAGACAGGCAATAATGGTTTATTGAATGAAAATAATTGTTTTGTATTATAATTTATATTAAAAAAAATTCTGTTTATGGTTAATTGTTTTTCTACATATCTACTCTGTTAATATTCTCTTTTATAAAGTTACCTCTGAAGTACTGAAAAGAAAAAGGTGTCTTCTTTCTCTCACATAGTCTACCAAGTCATTTTTTTTCATTTTCTATTATGAATATACACATAATAATAGCAATAATAGCCATCTTTGTATCATATTTTCCAGTATACAAACCATTTTTATATGTAATGTTTGGAATCTAGAACCAACTATGGCAGGCAGTATCCCCACCATACAAAAGTTAAAACACAGTCCTTTACTTCAGACAGTGTCCAGGTTTTCAAGGTGGGTAATATGCTGAAATACCCACAAATCTCAATAACAGTTGTGAAAACAACACAAAAGGATTTGTGGCTAAATAATGCCCTGAATGACTTGGTGTTAGAAACCATTGTGCCCACAGCTTGGTCAGTCTTTACAGGATCAATCCCATCAGATAGAATTGCATTAGTTCCATTTATAGATCAGGGATTTAGAGAGATTGAGTTAATTCTCTAAGTAATATCTAGTAGAGATGGAGTAAGGACTAAGTCACAGAACTAATATTAAATCTACAATAGAATAATTTCTTGGCCCCAATGTAATTCAAAAAGAGACAAAAAATCAATTCACTGAATTTTTTTAAAAGAGAGTTAACTATGAAATATAAGTTGGACATTCAGCTTCCTTTCAATAGTTTTATGATCCTTGAGATTTAGTGACAATCTCAGTCTATATGAAGAGTTCACACTTTTTTTCTATATTAATACCTTATATTTTATACCTTTTTTCTTGTATTGAAAATCATTATTCCTAACATTAACAGATTCACTTATTTGATTTTTTTCCCCCAGATCTATAAATGTAAACTGAGATAAACCTTATGGAAAGGAGTTGACAACATCAATAAGTCACATGCATGTTTATCATCTGCCCTAGCAACCTCACTTAGCTTAAGCTCTCCCAAAGATATGCTAAAAATAACTAAACTGCATAAGTTTATTGTTCAATTATTTATAAGAAGAAAAGAATGGAAAACATCAGACTAAAGTCAGTAGAAAAGCTAAATAAAGTAAGGGATAGCAATATATGAGCTCCTTTTCCCTACAGGTTCACATGTTTTGGCTTTCTGCCAAACCAATTGATGAATTAACAGCAGCACTGTATAGTTTTAATTTCCATTTTCTTTAGTGGGAATTTAAGCAGACTATAAGTTCATTGACCATATCAGAGAAATCATATGATAGTTGTCTTTCTCTGATTGACTTATTTCGCTAAGCATAATACCCTCTAGTTCAATCCACGTCATCGCAAATGGCAAGATTTCATTTCTTTTGATGGTTGCATAGTATTCATATATATATATATCCATTTATCCATTCATCTGTTCATGGACATCTAGGTTCTTTCCATAGTTTGGCTATTGTGGACATTGCTGCTATAAACATTCGGGTGCTCTGGGTGCTTGGGTGGCTCAGTGGGTTAAAGCCTCTTCCTTCGGCTCAGGTCATGATCCCAGGGTCCTGGTATCAAGCTCTGCATCGGGCTCTCTGCTTAGCAGGGAAACTGCTTCCTCCTCTCTCTCTGCCTTCCTCTCTGCCTACTTGTGATCTTCGCCTGTCAAATAAATAAATAAAATCTTTAATAAATAAAAATAAAAATAAACATTCAGGTGCTCGTACCCCTTCGGATCACTGCGCTTGTACCTTTCGGGTAAATACACAGTAGTGCAGTTACTCGGCTATAGGGTAGCTCTAATTTTGACTTTTTGAGGAAACTCCATGCTGTTTTCCAGAGTGGTTGCACCAGCTTGCATTCCCACCAACAATGTAGGAGGGTTCCCCTTTCTCCGTATCCTACCAGCATCCTTACCATCCTTACCATCCTTACCATCCTTACCTTTTTGCCCTTGCTTCCTTTGCCTTTGGCGATGTTCCTAGGAAGAAATTGCTGTGGCTGAGGTCAAAGAGGTTGCTGCCTGTGTTCTCCTCAAGGATTTTGATGGATTCCTTTCTCACATTGAGGTCCTTCATCCATTTTGAGTCTATTTTCGTGGATGGTGTAAGGAAATGGTGCAGTTTCATTTTTCTGCATGTGGCTGTCCAATTTTCCCAACACCATTTGTTGAAGAGGCTGTCTTTTTTCCATTGAACATTCTTTCCTGCTTTGTCGAAGATTAGTTGACCATACAGTTGAGAGTCTATTCCTGGGCTCTCTATTCTGTTCCATTGATCTATGTGTCTGTTTTTGTGCCATAACCATACTGTCTCAATGATGACAGCTTTATAATAGAGCTTAAAGTCCGGAATTGTGATGCCAGAAACTTTGGCTTTCTTTTTCAATATTCTTTTAGCTATTCAAGGTCTTTTCTGGTTCCATATAGATTTTAGGATTATTTTTTCCATTTCTTTGAAAAAAATGGATGGAATTTTGATAGGGATGGTATTAGATGTATAGATTGCTTTAGGTAGCATAGACATTTTCACAATATTTATTCTTCCAATACAGGAGGATGGAACATATTTCCATTTCTTTGTGTCTTCCTCAATTTCTTTCATCAGTACTTTATGGTTTTCTGAGTATAAATTCTTTGCCTCTTTGGTTAGGTTTATTCCTAGGTATTTTATGGTTTTGGGTGCAATTGTAAATGGGATTGACTCCTTAATTTCTCTTTCTTCTGCCATGTTGTTGGTGTAGAGAAATGCAATTGATTTCTGTGCACTGATTTTATATCCTGACACTTTACTGAATTCCTGTACAAGTTCTAGCAGTTGTGGAGTGGAGTCTTTTGGGTTTTCCACATACAGTATCATATCATCTGCGAAGAGTGATAGTTCGACTTCTTCTTTGCCGATTTGGATGCCTTTAATTTCCTTTTGTTGTCTGATTGCTGAGGCTAGGACTTCTAGTACTATGTTGAATAGCAGTGGTGATAATGGACATCCCTGCCATGTTCCTGACCTTAGTGGAAAAGCTTTCAGTTTTTCTCCATTGAGAATGATATTTGCAGTGGGTTTTTCATAATGGCTTTGATAATATTGAGGTATGTGTCCTCTATCCCTACACTTTGAAGAGTTTTGATCAGGAAGGGAAGCTGTACTTTGTCAAAGGCTTTTTCAGCATTTATTGAGAGTATCATATGGTTATTGTTCTTTCTTTTATTGATGTGTTGTATCACATTGATTGATTTGTAGATGTTGAACCAACCTTGAGCCCTGGAATAAATCCCACTTGGTCGTGGTGAATAATCCTTTTAATGTACTGTTGAATCCTATTGGCTAGTATTTTGGTGAGAATTTTTTCATCTGTGTTCATCAAGGATATTGGTTTGTAATTCTCTTTTTTGATGGGATCCTTGTCTGGTTCTGGGATCAAGGTGATGCGGCCTCATAAAACAAGTTTGGTAGTTTTCCTTCCATTTCTATTTTTTGGGGACAGTTTCAGGAGAATAGGAATGAATTCTTCTTTAAATGTTTGGTAGAATTTCCCCTGGGAAGCCATCCGGCCCTGGAGTTTTGTTTGTTTGGAGAATTTTGATGACTGTTCAATCTCCTTACTGGTTTTGGGTCTGTTCAGGTTTTCTATTTCTTCCTGGTTCAGTTGTGGTAGTTTATATGTCTCTAGAAATGCATCCATTTCTTCTAGATTGTCAAATTTTGGGGGGTAGAGTTTCTCATAGTATGTTCTTATTGTTTGTATTTCTTTGGTGTTGGTTGTGATCTTTCCTCTTTCATTCATGATTTTATTTATTTGGGTCCTTTCTCTTTTCTTTTTACAAGTCTGGTGAGGTCAATCATATTAATTCTTTCAAAGAACCAGCTTCTAATTTCATTGATTTGTCCTATTGTTTTTTTGGTTTCTATTTCATAGATTCTGCTCTGATCTTTATGATTTGTCTTCTCCTGCTGGTTTAGGCTTTCTTTGTTGTTCTTTCTCTAGCTCCTTAGGTGTACGGTTAGATTGTGTATTTGATACCTTTCTTGTTTCTTGAGAAAGTCTTGTATTGCTATATATCTTCCTCTCAGGACTGTTTTTGCTGTATCCCACAGGTTTTGAACCATTGTGTTTCATTATCATTTGTTTCCATGAATTTTTTCAATTCTTCTTTAATTTCCTGGTTGGCCCATTCATTCTTTAGAAGGATGCAATTTTGTCTCCCTGTATTTTGGTTCTTTCCAAATTTACTCTTGTGATTGATTTCTAGCTTCAGAGCATTGTCGACTGAAAATATGCAGGGAGTGATCCCAATCTTTGATACCAGTTCAGACCTGATTTGTGACCCAGGATGTGATCGATTCTGGAGAAGGTTCCATGTGCACTAGAGAAGAATGTGTATTCTGTTGCTTTGGGATGGAATGTTCTGAATAGATCTGTGATGTCCATCTGGTCCAGTGTATTATTTAAGGCCTTTATTTCCTTGTTGATCTTTTGCTTGGATGATCTGTCCATTTCAGTGAGGGGAGTGTTAAAGTCCCCTGCTATAATTGAATTATTGTTGATGTGTTTCTTTGATTTTGTTATTAATTGTTTTATATAGTTATCTGCTCCCATGTTAGTGGCATAGATATTTAAAATTGTTAGATCTTATTGTTGGACAGACCCTTTGAGTATTATATAGTGTCCTTTCTCATCTCTTATTATAGTCTTTGGGTTAAAATCTAATTGATCTGATATAAGGATTGCCACCCCAGCTTTCTTCTGATGTCCATTAGCATGATAAATTGTTTTCCACCCCCTCACTTTAAATTTGGAGGTGTCTTTAAGTCTAAAATGAGTTTCTTGTAGGCAGCATATTAATGGGTTTTGTTTTTTTATCCATTCTGACACCTTGTGTCTTTTGATTGGGTCATTTAGTTTTTATACATACAGGGTAACTGTTGAGAGATATGAATTTAGTGCCATTTTATTGCCTATAAAGTGACTATTACTATATATTGTCTCTGTTCCTTTCTGGTCTACTTCTTTTAGGCTCTCTCTTTGTTTAGACGACCCCTTTCAATATTTCCTGTAGAGCTGTTTGTTGTTTGCAAATTCTTTCAGTTTTTGTTTGTCTTGGAAGCTTTTTATCTCTCTTTCTATTTTCAATGATAGTCTAGCTGGATATAGTATTCTTGGCTACATGTTTTTCTCATTTAGTGCTCTGAATATATTATGCCAGTTCTTTCTGGGCTGCCAGGTCTCTCTGGATAAGTCAGCTGCCAATCTAATATTCTTACCATTGTATGTTACAGACTTCTTTTCCCAGGCTGCTTTCAGGATTTTCTCTTTGTTGCTAAGACTTGTAAATTTTACTATTAGCTGATTTTGAGGGGGGTTCTCTGGACCTCCTGGATTTTGATGCTTGTTCCCTTTGCCATAGTAGGGAAATTCTCTCCAATAATTCTCTCCAATATACCTTCTGCTCCCCTTTCTCTTTCACCTTCTGGAATCCTAATTATTCTACTGTTGTTTCGTCTTATGGTGTCAATTATCTCTCGAATTCTCTTCTTGTGGTCCAGTATTTGTTTTGTCTCTCTTTTGCTCAGCTTCTTTATTCTCTGTCATTTGGTCTTTTATATCACTATTCTATCTTCTGCCTCATTTATCCTAGTAGGAAGAGCCTCCACTTTTTATTGTACCTCATTAATCTCTTTTTTTATTTCAACTTGGTTAGATTTTAATTCTTTTATTTCTCTAGAAAGGGCTTTTTATCTCTCCGGAGAGTGTTTATTTTTTAGTTTCTAAAGAAGGAGTTGATAAAGTAATTTGGTTGGGAGAATAAGGAAAAAGAAAGTGGAGAAAATTTACTCAGGCTGGAGACTAGAACAAGCCCAGAGCTAGATTTAGGTTATATTTTTATCTATTAGAAGAAGTTGTACCCCAAATATTTTAGAAGAAAAAACGCTATGTGTATACAAAAAATAAAGTTAGATACAATGAAGGATAAAATATGACTATAATAATGAGGGTTCAAAAAAGATTTTTTTTTTATGAAAGGTATTGTTAAGATAAACTAGTTAAAAAAGGTTAAAAGAGGAAAGGGTAAAAGTTTAAAAAGGTAAAAAAGTAAAAAGGTAAAAAGGTAAAAAATAAAATAGCAGAAGAAAAAAAATAAAATTAAAAAAAATTAATTAACTGCAAGAATAAGAATTGTGGGGAGAAAGCCATGAATTCCATGCTTTTCTTTCTCCTCCTCTGGAATTCCATTGTTCTCCTTGATAAGTGAACTTGGTCTTGGCTGGATTTCTTGTTGATCTTCTTGGGGAGGGGCCTGTTGTAGTGTTTCTCAAGTGCCTTGCCAGAGGTGGAATTGCCCCACCCTTACCAGGGGCCAGGCTAAGTAATCCACTCGGGTTTGCTTTCAGAAGCTTTTGTTCCCTGAATGCTTTCTGTAAAGTTCTGGAGGATGGGAATGAAAAGGGCAGCCTCACAATCTCTGGCCAGGAGGAGCCAAGAGCTCAAGGTCCCACTCCTCAGGGCGCCCTCAGAGAAAAGGGCTCAATTATTCTTCTCTCCCTTGTTTCCAGCCACACTCCGAGCTCGCCCCGCCTGTGACCAAGTGTCTTTCTCTCTCTCTGGCACACAGCTCCGCCTGGAGTCTCCAAACCCTGCAGATCCCTGAGCTCTTCCAGGGGGTGTCTCCCTGGATCTTGTGGGGACCCCACTCACAGAGTAGTGGCCTGTGCCACGGATTATGGTTCAAGGTAACCCTGAGTGTAGAGTTCACTCCTCGGCTCTGTCTCTGTAACCGGCTTCCCTGCTCTAATACCTGTGAGCTCTGTGATACTCAGACACCCCCAAGCCTTCTGTGACCCCTTGGGACCTGGCGCCATGCTGACCCCGTGTGGGCTTCACCTCGGTTTAGCCTCTGGAGTGAAGTCCCTCAGTGGAGCAGACTTTTAAAAGTTCTGATTTAGTGCTCCATTGTTCCACTTGCCGGGAGCCGGCTCCTCCCACTGTGGTCTATCTTCCCATCACTTTGGATTCACTTCTCCACTGGTCCTACCTTTCAGAATGTGGTAGATTTTCTGTTTCTAGAATTGTTGCTCTTCTTCTCTTTAATCTCCTATTGGATTTGTAGGTGTGTGGAATGGTTTGATAAGCTATCTACCATATCTCCTGCTACCTGATGTCATCTCAGCCTGCTACTTCCCAGCCATCTTGACTCCTCCAAGCTCCTATTTACTAAATAATGACTAAATAATGACTAAGGACTAAATAAATATTTACTATTTGTTGGCATGGAATGAGAATTAGAATGCTTACCATTTTTAGCACCAATACTTATAAAATATTTTAAAAATCACAAATAGACAACTTATTTGAGAGGTTTGGTTAGGAAAAATTTTTATTAAAGATGTGAACTTTGAATAAAAGTAAAGAAAAATAAGACTTATAAAATTATTATAACCGAATTGCATGTTTTCTATCAAAAAAGTGGAATAAACAATATACTTCATTTAGCAGATCTGCTCTGAGGGTTTTAGGTATTTCAGCACATGTGGGGAGAATTATTTTCTCAATGGAAAATATTTGGTCTACAGAAAATAATTAATTGGATATGCCAATTTACTAATCAGAACATGAAACTTTGCAATATGAAAATATTGCAAATAATAGAAAACTCTGAATACAAAAGAACATGTTAGAAAAATAATCTTCAAAAAATACTAAGAATATAGTATCAAGATAGCTATAGATGATACATTGATTTAATGAATACAATACTAAGTATTTTGCTTATGTTTCATTTTTGTTATGTAAACTTTACTGGGATTTAGTTTGCATAAAAGAAAATATACTATCTTAACCACAAAAATGTAAATACTGTGTGATTACAATTATATCTATACCAAAAGTATTCACATTCAGAGATGGAGACAGAATGGTGGTTGCCAGGGACTGGAGGAAAGAATTATTAATTAATGGGGACATAATTTTTCTTTTCCAAGGTGAGAAGAGTTCTAGAGATAAATAGTGGTGATGATTGCATAGGATGAATGTGCTTAATATCATTAAATCTTACATTCAAAACACTTAAAATGTTAAGCGTATTTTATGTATATTGTACTACATTTTTAAAAAATCTAAAAAAGAAAAAATATATACTCATTTAAGTGTATAGTTAGATTAATCAATTATTTATACTTGTGTATTCACTACCAGTCAACATAAAATAATTTTCATCACTCCAAAAAGCTTTCTTTTTAATTTAATTTGATATTATTTTTGTTTCTTTATGCACCACACCCAAAGTTCCATGCAAAACGTGCCCTCCTTAATACCCACAACCAGGCTCACCCAAGTCCCCACACTCCTCTCCTCCAAAACCCTCAGTTTGTTTCTCAGAATTCACAGTCTCTCATGGTTTGTCTCCCCCTCCAATTTCCCCCTCCAATATCCCCCCCTCCAATTTCCCCTTCCACTTTCTCCTCTCCATCTCCCAGTGTCCTCCATGTTATTCCTTATGCTCCACAAGTAAGTGAAACCATATGATAATTGACTCTCTCTGCTTAACTTATTTTACTCAGCATAATCTCCTCCAGTCCCATCCATGTTGATATAAAAGTTGGGTGTTCATCCTTTCTGATGGAGGCAAAATACTCCATTGTATATATGGACCATATCTTCTTTTTTTTTTTTTTTAAGATTTTATTTTTATTTGACAGACAGAGATCACAAGTAGGCAGAGAGTCAGGCAGAGAGAGGGGGGAAGCAGGCTCCCAGCTGAGCTGAGAACCTGATGCAGGGCTCGATCTCAGAACCCTGAGATCATGACCTGAGCCAAAGGCAGAGGCCTAACTGACTGAGCCATCCAGGTCCCCTGGACCATATCTTCTTTATCCCTTCATCTGTTGGCAACTGTGGCTATTGCTGCTATGAACACTGGAGTACAGGTGGCTGTTCTTTTCACTGCATTTGTATCTTTGGGGTAAATACCTGGTAATGCAATTACAGGGTCATAAGGAAGCTCTATTTTTAATTTTTTTTAGGAAACTCCACACTGTTTTTGAAAATGGCTGCACCAACGTGCAATCCCACGAACAGTGTAAAAGGATTCCCTTTTCTCCACATCTTCTCCAATGCTTGTTGTTTGCTCTCTTGTTGCTTTTGGCCATTCTAAGTGGTGTAAGGTGGTATCTCAATGTGGTTTGATTTGAATTTCCCTGACAGCTAATTATGATGAAAATTTTTTCATGTGGCTGTTACACATTTGTATATCTTCTTTGGAGAAGTGTCTGTTCATGCCTTCTGCCCATTTTTTGACATGATTATCTGTTTTGTGTGTGTTGAATTTGAGCAGTTCTTATAGATCTTGGATATCAGCCTTTTGTCTCTGCAGTGTCATTGGTGAATATCTTCTCCCATTCTGTGAGTTGCCTCTTTGTTTTGTTGACTATATCCTTTGTTGTGCAGAAGTTTTTGATCTTGATGAGGTCCCAAAAGTTCATTTTCACTTTTGTTTCCTTTGCCTTTGGAGATATATCTTGAAAGAAGTTGCTGAGGCCAATGTCAAAAAGGTTACTGCCTATGTTCTCCTCTAGGATTTTGAGATATTTCTGCCTCACGTTGAGGTCTTTTATCCATTTTGAGTTTATCTTTCTGTGTGGTGTAAGAGAATGGTCGAGTTTAATTCTTCTATACATAGCTGTCCTATTTTCCCAGCACCATTTATTGAAGAGACTGTCTTTTTTACACTGTATATTTTTTCCTGCTTTGTCTAAGATTGTTTGGTCATAGAGTTGAGGGTCCATATCTGGGCTCTCTACTCTGTTCCAATTGTCTGTGTGTCTGTTTTTGTGCCAGTACCTTGCTGTCTTGGTGATCACAACTCTGTAGTAAAGCTTGAAATCAGACAACATGATGCTCCAAGTTTTGTTTTTCTTTTTCAACATTTCCTTAGCAATTCAGGGTCTTTTTTGGTTCCATAAAAAATTTTAGGATTGTTTGTTCCAGCACTTTGAAAAATGTTGGTGGAATTTTGCTCAGGGTGGCACTAAAAGCATAGATCACTCTGGGAATTATAGATATTTTAACAATGTTTATTCTTCAGATCCATGAGCATGGAATGCTTTTCCATCTTTTTGTGTCTTCAGTTTCTTTCGAGTGTTCTATAGTTCCTTGAGTAAGATCCTTTACCTCTTTGGTTAGGTTTATTCCCAGGTATCTTATGGTTCTTAGTACTATAGTAAATGGAATCAGTTCTCTAATTTCCCTTTCTATATTTTCATTGTTATTGTAAAAGAAAGCAACTGATTTCTGTACATTGATTTTATATCCTGCCACATTACTGAATTGAGTTCTAGTAGTGGGTGTGGAGTCTTTTGGGTTTTCCATACAAAGTATCATGTCATCTGTGAAGAGAGAGTTTGACTTCTTCTTTTCCAATGTGAATAACTTGTATTTATTTTTGTTGTCTGATTGTTGTTGCTAGGACTCCTAGTACTATGTTGAACAACAGTGGCAAGAGTGGACATTATTTTCATGTTCCTGATCTCAAAGGGAAGGCTGTCAGCTTTTTCCTTTTGAGGATGGTATTTGCTGTGGGCTTTCATAGACAGAGTTTATGAAGTTGAGGAATGTTCCCTCTATCCTTACACTCTGAAGGGTTTTAATCAGGAGCATATGTTGTATCTCATCAACTGTTTTTTCTGCATCAATTGAGAGGACCATGGGGTTCTTCTCTCTTCTCTTATTGATTTTGTTCTGTTGCACTGATTGATTGGTGAATGTTGGACCATTGTTGCATCCCATGGATAAATCCCACCTGGTCATGGTGGATAATCTTTTTAATGTACTGTTGGATCCTATTAGCTAGGATCTTGCTGAGAATCTTCACATCTGTATTCATCAGGGATAATGGCCAGAAATTCTCCTTTTTGGTGGGGGCTTTGCTAGTTTGGGGATCAGGGTAATGCTGGCTTCATAAAAAGAGTCTGGAAGTTGTTCTTCTATTTCTGTTTTTTGAATCAGCTTCAGGAGAATAGGTATTAATTCTTCTTTTTTTTATATAATTTTTTATTTTTTATAAACATATATTTTTATCCCCAGGGGTACAGGTCTGTGAATCACCAGGTTTACACACTTCACAGCACTCACCAAAGCACATACCCTCCCCAATGTCCATAATCCCACCCCCTTCTCCCAAACCCCCTCCCCCCAGCAACCCTCAGTTTGTTTTGTGAGATTAAGAGTCACTTATGGTTTGTCTCCCTCCCAATCCCATTTTCTTAATTCTTCTTTGAGTGTTTGGTAGAATAATCCAGGGAATCTGTCAGGTCTTGGGTTCTTGTTTATTTGGGAGGTTTTTGACCACTGCTTCAATCTCATTACAAGATATTAATCTATTCAGGTTGTCAATTTCTTCCTGATTCAGTTTTGCAAGTTTATACTTCTCCAGGAATGCATCCATTTCATCTAGGATGCTTAACTTATTGGCATATAACTGTTGATAATAATTTCTAATGATTATTTCTATTTCCTTGGTGTTAGTCATGATCTCTCTCTTTTCATTCATAATTTTATTAATTTGGGTACTCTCTCTCTCTCTCTCTTTTTTTTTATTGATTTGGGCAGTGGTTTATCAATCTTATTGATCCTTTAAAAAAAAAAAACAGCTTCTAGTTTCATTGGTGTGTTCTATTGTATCTCTAGTTTCTATCTCATTGATCTCTGCTCTAATCTTTATTATTTCCTTTCTTATGTGTGGGGTTATCTTAATTTGTTGTTGATTCTCCAGCTCTTTGAGGTGGAAAAAGTGCTGGTGTATTCTGGATTTTTTTTAATTTTAATTTTAATTTTTTTTTTTTTTTTTTTTTAAGTGAGGCTTGGATGGATGTGTATTTTCCCTTTAGGACTGCCTTTGCCATATCCTATAGGTTTTGTACCAATATGTGTTCATTCTCATTAGTTTGCATGAATTGTTTAAGGTCTTCTTTGATTTCTTGGTTGATCCAAACATTCTTAAGCAGGGTGGTCTTTAGCTTTTGAGCAGGGTGGTCTTTCCTTCCATACTTTTTCTTGTGGTTGAGTTCCAGTTTCAAAGCACTGTGGTCTGAGAATATGCAGGGAATAATATCAATCTTTTAGTATCTTTTGAGCCCTGATTTGTGACCCAGTTTATGATCTATTCTTGAGAAATTTCCATGTGCGCTTGAGAAGAACGAGTATTCTGTTGTTTTATGGTGGAATATTATATATATATATATATATATATATATATATATATATGAGGTCCATCTGATCCAATGCTCTTGTTTCTTTTTTTTTTTTAAGATTTATTTATTTATTTATTTGACAGAGAGAGAGATCACAAGTAGGCATAGAGGCAGGCAGAGAGAGAGAGAGGAGGAAGCAGGCTCCCTGCTGAGCAGAGAGCCCAATGTGGGACTCGATTCCAGGACCCTGAGATCATGACCTGAGCCGAAGGCAGCGGCTTAACACACTGAGCTACCCAGGCGCCCCCCAATGCTCTTGTTTCTTTGTTGATTTTTCTGCTTGGATGATCTGTCTATTACTGAGAGTGGCATGATAATATCCCCTACTATTAATGTATTCATATCAATATGACTTTTTATCTTGATTAATAGCTGTCTTATGTAGTTGTCTGCTCCCATATTGGGGGCATAAATATTTATAATTGTTAGATCTTCTCGGTGGATAGACCCTTTGAGAATGATGTAGTGTCCTTCTTTATCTCTGACTGCAGTCTTTAGTTTAAAATATAATTTATCTGATATGGGAATCACTACCCCAGCTTTTTTTTGAGGCCCATTGGCATGAAAGATTGTTCTCCATCCCTTCACTTTCAGTCTGGTTGTATCTTTAGGTATCTTTAGGTTCCAAATGGGTCTCTTGTGGACAGCATAAGGACAGGTCCTGTCGTTTTATCCAATTTGCAATCCTGTGTTGTTTTCTGGAAGCATTTAGGCTGTTCACATTGAAAGTAATTTTTAAAAGATGTGTTTTTTATTGACATCATGTTGCCTGTGAAGTCCTTGTTTCTATAGATTGTCTCTGTAAATTTATGTTCTATGTCATTCTTGGGTTCTTTCTTCTTTTATAGAACCCCCCTTAATATTTCTTGTAGTTCTGGCTTGGTGGTCACATACCCTTAAACCTTGCCAGTCTTGGAAGCCCTTTATCTCTCCATCCATTTTAAATGTCGGCCTTGCTGGATAAAGTATTCTGGGCTGCATGTTCTTCTTATTTAGTGCCTTGAGTATGTCTTGCCAACCCTTTCTGGCTTGCCAGGTTTCTGTGGACAGGTCTGACATTATTCTGATGGACCTTCCTCTGTACTTAAGGAATTTCTTCCCCCTAGCTGCTCTCAAGAACTCTTGTCTAAAATTGTGATTCATCAGTCTCACAATCAAGTGTTTCAAGGTCTTTCTAGATTCATTAATCTTTCTGCCTCTAAACACAAATGCTGGTTCCATTCCCCAGATTGGGAAAATTTTCATGGAGAATTTATTCAACTATATCTTCTAGTCTTCTTTCTTTCTCCTCCCACTCAGGGATCCCAATAATTCTGATGCTGGAACATTTCATGGCATCATTTATTTTCCTAATTGTGTTTTCATGATTTCTAAGCTGTTTCTTCCATGCCTCCTTCTGATTCTTTTTCTCTATCAGTTTGTTCTTTAGATCACTAATTCTATCTTCTGCCTCAGTTACCCTAGGTGTTAGAGCACTTATGTTAGATTGGATCTCATTGATAGCATTTTTAACTTCTTCCCCAGGGTGCTTTCACTTTTGCCTTAGAGATTCCATGTTGTCACTAAAGCATTTCTCCAACCTAGCCATTGCCTGGATAATTGTTACCCTAAATTCTCTTTCCAACATACTGTTTATGTCCATATCCAATAGTTCTGATAGAGAGGGCACAGTCTCTGAATTTTTCCTCTGTTGGGTATTCCTCCTTCTAGTCATTTTGGTGAAAGGTGGTTGAGGGGATGTGTAGCTGATTATATCAACCATGATCCAGGCAAGGTGTACCCTGGAGTGCTTCTGAGCAATTGGAAGTCTCCACTCTTCACTGACATCTTCTGCCCCCTAGAGATCCAGAAGTGTATAATCTTACATCTCAGGCTGATTTCATGGGTGTTCAGTGTTCTGGTAGATAACTAACTCACTATAAGGGACTGATTGAAACAGGGTCTCTTGCTTCTCCACCATCTTACCCCTCCTCCCAAGAAGCTAACTTCTGTTTCTATGCAGTTAACTCTGAACTGCAGGCTACCTTGGATCTTTCTAAAACGTGTCATTCCAAGACATCATATTAATGAATTAATATAGTATATATGCTTTTTCTCTGGTGTCTTTTGTTCAATATAATGTTTCTGAGATTCATTTATGTTTTTATGTGTTACAGTAGTGATTTTTATTGCTGCAGAATATTTCAAGGTTTGGATATACCATCTCCTGATGGGTATTTTGTGGGATTTTTTTTTTTTTCAGTTTTCGAATTTATGAGTAAGTCTTCTATAGATAGAGAAATTGTTTTAGATCATTTTAAAAAACTGTAGAGACAAAATTGGAGATTTATGGATCTGTTTTCCCTTTAAGGCATTTGATTAATTCTAACTTTGCACAAGTAGGTGGCTAAAAATCTAAAGAGGGAACCTTAGACAAGCACAGTAGAAGTTTCAGGAATCCTCCCTGTGCTTAGAAGACAAGTATTTAGGACCTACCAGAAGGAGGAAAGACCAAGTGAACTTACTAAGCTGTGATTTAAAAATCTCAAAAGCCAGAGAAATGAGGCCCTAGAAATAAGGGCTAACCAGACACATTTTAATAATTGACTCTTTACTGAAATTGCAACTTTTCCTCAGCTCAGCTCAGCCCATAACTGAATTCAGGTAATCTGCCCCAACCCTACCTGCCTAGCACAGCAGATATCGAACACTCTAGAAGAAGATGCTATCTCCAGCCTTAATGATGCTAGACACACATGGTTGTCATTTGATGATAGTTTTACATGTACATAAAGTCATATATATGTATATATATGACCAAAAAAAAGATGACAAGATCAACCATTTATAATTAAAAGGGGCAAGAGATAGATAGACATTAAAGTGATACAAAAACGGAAGAGAATAAATAAGATCTCTAAAATAATAAAGATTAATAAAGATTAATAAGCTCAAACAATAGAGGAAAACTGTATAACATGGGCTTTCTATAATTTTATGAGAAAAGAATTTTTTTGCAAAATAAATCATGGAGAGGATGCATGAATGGATAGATGAAAATAGAAAATATCTAAACTAAAACAGAGGAGCAAAAAGTACTGCAAAACACAAAAGAGTAGATATAAAACATGTGAAACAGTATTAGGTGTCTAATATATATGCAAGGGGAGTTCTAAAAAGAAAGGAGAAGAATGGAGCAAATTTGGAAAATAATTGGAAATATTTGGAAAGATAATACCCATGAATTTTCCAAAACTAATATAATAGTTCAATCTGACATTCAGTAGTTATGCAAATCCCATGTGGGATAAACATAATATTGACCTATCAAGATAAAACTACTGGTTACCCCTGATTTAAAAAAAAATCTTAAAGACAACATTAAAACATATTATCAAGAAATTAAAAAATAAAAACCCAACAGTTGACTTTTTTGGAAGAAGAAAAGAAATAGAAGACAAGAAATATTGGAAGGACATCTTTTAAGCCAACAAAAATGAACTGACATCTAGAATTCTTTACTGTAAGATACCTTCACAATAATAAATGATTTGTAGACAAGTAAATGAATAAAACTTGTCTTTGGCAGCCCTGCACTAAAAGATTTACTAATGGATGCTTGTAAAATGGAAGAAAATAATTATCCCAGAAAAATCAGGCAAATGCAAGAAGAAAAGAAAATCAATGGAGATGGTAAGTGCATGAGTAAAATATAAGTAAATATGACACTATAGGGGCGCCAGGGTGGTTCAGTGGGTTATAGGCCCTGCATTCGGCTCAGGTCATGATCTGAGGGTCCTGGGATCGAGCACCGCATCAGGTTCTCTGCTCAGCAGGGAGTCTGCTTCCCTCTCTCTCTCTCTCTCTGCCTGCCTCTCTGCCTACTTGTGATCTCTATCAAATAAATAAATAAAATCTTAAAAAAATCTTTAAATATGACACTAAGATACTCTCTTGGTGTTTTTAATACATGTAAAATTGAAATGCATGACACTAAAATTCAAATTGCAAATAAGGAAGTATGTATAATGAAATGTTTGAGGTATATTAGTTTTTTATTGCCACATGTCTAATTACCCTGAAACACAGTGCTTAAAAATATAAAAAAACATTTATCACCTCACACAGTTTCTGTAGATCAGGAATTTGATAATGGTTTAATAGGGTGACTCTCACCCCATGGAAAGATAATATCCATGGATTTTCCAATCCATGGTTTATCCTGGTTTATAAACCAGGAGGCTATTTTGGACCCTGGAAAACACATTGAGGGGGTGCCTGGATGGCTCAGTCATTAAGTGTCTGCCTTCACTTCAGGTCTTGTTCCTAGGGTCCTGAAACTGAGCTCTGCATTAAGCTCCCTGCTCAACAGGAAGCTTGCTTCTCCCTCTCCCACTTCCCCTGCCTGTGTTCTCTCTCTTGCTGTATCTCTCTTTGTCAAATAAATAAATAAAATCTTAAAATTTAGAAAAGAGAAAACATATTGAGAAAATGGTAAATATTATTTGTATGATTTTTATTAGACTACATTGAATCAAAGATGCATGTTGTAATCTCAAAGGTAATCATTAACATAACCGTAAATGAATATATGACCAACGAGCTAATAGGTGAAAAATGAAGATGAAAAAGAAAGGAAAAAATGCTGATACATAAATAGAAAATAAACAGATAATAAGATGTTAGAATAAATCCATTACATCAGTAGTGACATTAAAAATACAATAATTAAATATACAAATTAAAAGATTGAAACTGACAAACTGGATTAAAATGTATATGCTGCTTGCAGAAAACAACTCTTGAATATAATGATATAGAAAAATTGAAACAGGGGGCACCTGGGTGGCTCAGGGGGTTAAGGCCTCTGCTTTTGGCTCAGGTCATGATCCCAGCATCCTGTGATTGAGCCCCACATTGGGCTCTCAGTTCCACGGGGAGTCTGCTTCCTCCTCTCTTTCTCTACCTGCCCCTCTACCTACTTGTGATCTTTGTCTGTCAAATAAATAAATAAAATCTTTTTAAAAAAAGATTGAAACTGTAAGACTGTAAAAATGTAATATACACAAGTACTATAATATTTTATATGATGTGATCTTTAAAGCAAGGATGATTATTAGATCTATAAAGAGAGGTTTAGTAAGAAAAAGTGTCAATCCATTAGGAAGATATTACAATTCTAAACAAGCATACATACCATAGAACATTTAAAAATTATAAAAAGCAAAAAAAGAGGTTATAACTCAAGAGGAAATACTAAGGAAAACAGGAAAAAAGAAAAAACAAAACAAAACAGGGGCGCTTGGGTGGCTCAGTGGGTTAAGCCGCTGCCTTCGGCTCAGGTCATGTTCTCAGGGTCCTGGGATCGAGCCCCGCATCGGACTCTCTGCTCAGCAGGGAGCCTGCTTCCTCCTCTCTCTCTGCCTGCCTCTCTGCCTGCTTGTGATCTCTGTCTGTCAAATAAATAAATAAAATCTTTAAAACAAAACAAAACAGTAAAGGCATAAAGATCTGAACAACCGAACACAAACACACAGGATCTGGCTAAGGTGAGGCAAGAAAGGCATGTAGGGCACAAAATTTAAAGAGTCACACTTCATTGAAGTTGATTTTCCACTTCCAGGATCCTGCAAATGCCTGCTTAAATTGTGTGCCTTATACACTTCTCTTGCTTTACTCTAGACCCCCACCCTGCACATTTAGAAGATTCCTCCAAAATGTGTGACAAAATGCACAGTATTTTAAATGGATGGGAATATTTACCATCATTAAATAAAAAGGGTCATAAAGCAAGGATTTAAATCAATTAAAGTATGTTCTCTGAGTTCAGTAAAATATAGAAATCAGTAATTAAAGAAAAGTAGAATATCTTTTTTTTTTTAATTTTTTATTTTTTATAAACATATATTTTTATCCCCAGGGGTACAAAAGTAGAATATCTTCAAGTGTTTGGAAATTAATCCTGTATGTCTAAATAACCAACATAGTACAGAAGGTATCATAATGTTAAATAGAAAAATATTTTGAAGAAAATCAACTGAAGATATAACAAAGCAAAACCAACTGGATTCAGCTTAAGTTATGATTAGATATTTAGAGTTTGAGTCTTTCTATATTAGAAAAGAAAAAAGTTTGAAAATAAATTGTCTAGGCTTCCATTTCAAGAAACTGTAAAAAAACAAAAAACAAAACCACACAGAAACTCACACCTAAAAACAGAAAAGAATACCCATAATAATAAACATTGGGTGAAGCAAGAAAGAAAAAGAAAAAAAGAAAATTTTGTTACATGCAAAAGTGATGGATCTAATAAACATAATATTGAGCCAGAGAGGTCATATATAAAAGAGCACATAGTGAATGACTCCACTGATACAAAGATGAAATTAACAGAGGCACAATTAACTGAGGATATTAAAAGTCAGAGTAGATGTTACACTCAAGGGTGGCCATGACTGTGAGGGGCTCCTCGGGGTGGTTCCCAGGTGCTGGCTATGTTACATTTCTTGATGTCAGTATTAGTTATATGGGTGTGTTCTATTTGTGAAAATTTTTCAAGCTGCAAAAGTTTGATTTGAGCACCTTTCTCTATGCGTATTATACTTCAGGAGTTGAGAAGAGTTTACCAAACCAAACAGAAAGTAATGACCTAAGCAAAACAAAACAAAACACACACACGCACACACACACACACACCCAAAAATCATGTCTACATTTTATAGGAAACTTTTAATGATTTATGAAGACAGTGTGCAATGTAGCCAAGGCCCTAGAGACAGTAAGAACATGGGAATATACCCTTATTCTACACCTTCCAGTGGCAGGTATATGGTTTATATACTTGATATTTATAAAATAAAATGTGACTCTTAGCTTCTGAATTTGCAATTCACTGTTTTCCAATACAATCATAGCTACCCATACAATGCACATTTTACTGATTTTGAAAAATGAGTGTCTAGACAGGTATGGCTTCATTAAAATTCTCAACTGTTATACATATCGGATGCAAACTGCATTTTGTTTCTTAATGTGTATTTCCAGTATTACAAAAATATTTCCTCTAGTTTCTTTTAGTATTAATAAATAAAGAATAAAAGGAATAAGCTACTCTTCTTGAATGCTTGCTAAGTGCCAAGGATTATTGTAAATACTTCATATATACCAGTATAATCCTCAAATATAAGCACAAATGAATTCAATATGATAATTTCACCTATTATACCAGCAGGAAACAGAATTTCCAAGAAATGAAATAACTTACATAATATCACATAGTCCTGAAAGAGTCAGACTAGGATTTGAACCCAATCTGATTCCAGTTGATAAAATTACATTACGTTATGATTTTAGTTTTTACATTTAAATATTTAATCCAAGTGAAATTTATTTTAATATATGATAAAATCTAAGCATCTTATTGTTTTCAAATTAAATACATTTTCCCAGAATCTTAACTGAATCTTTTATTTCTGAATTCAAATGCAACTCTAGTATATTTAAAATTCCCATACATTGATGAATTTTTTAACTTTTTAAATTTTGAAATAATTTAAAATAAATAAAAATTGCAAAATCAAACAGACATTACCAAATACCTTTCACACACCTTTTTCTAATGTTAAAATTTTCTATAATCATAGTAGAGTGATTGAAACCAAGAAATTAACATGGATAAAATCTTATTAGCTAATCTTCATACCTTATACAGATTTCACCCATTTTCCCACTCATGGCCTTTTTCTAAACTAATATTCAATTCCATAGCTTACATTGTAATTCGTTCTCATGGTTCCTTCACCTCATCCAATTTTTGAAATGTCAAAAATAATCCAGCAATATAAGGACATTATATTCTGGGTTCAGAGAAATAAAGATAGAATAAAGATAGTTGAAATGTGAAAAGAAGGTCTTTATTATAAGCAGTAATCTACTTGGAACAGTTCTAAAAAATTTTCAACAGACTTGGTCATCCAGTCTACTGACTGTCATAGAGTAAATCTGAACTATTTCAGAGTGTGCATAATATTGTTAAGTAGCCTTGGCAATATTTATCTTATGCATCTTTTCAATTATGTCTTGATGACAGATACTTTTTACATACTCATTATAGTCCCCTATATTCATATTCATTGTAGTCCCCTAGACAGGGGCCCTAAAATTTGAATATCTAATATGTAATTTGCTGGGTAAGACATAAACTCTTATTTAGTTAGGGAAACTGTGCCAAAATGTCAAACACATACCTATTTTCTACCTCCCTTCCTCCCTCATTTCTCTTTATAGTGCTCAGAGATGACTTCTGATGAGACTTAAAAGTATATGAGTATCATGGTCCTTCACAAGAGACTGAATTGAAAATCATTGAAACATAGAAAACAACTGATTCAGAAGATTTAAGAAATAAATCTTACAAAATGAATATTCAGTGGGAAAATTAGAAAAATTTGTCAAAGTTTTATTTTTCCCTGCAAGTAATAAATGGAAATAATTAAATAATGTCCACAAGAATATTGTTAATTAAAAAATAAAATGACATTGGGGCACCTGGGTGGCATAGTCAGTTGAACTTCCAACTCTTGGTTTCAGTTCAGGTCATGATCTTAGGGTTGTGAGATTGAGCCCCAAACTGGGTTCCATACTCAGTGTGGAATCTGCTTGAGATTCTCTCCTTTTCCCTCTGCATCCCCCCACTCTTCTTTATAAAATAAATAAATAAAATATATAAAAATTAAGGAATAAAATAAAATGCCTTTGGGGTGCTTGGGTGGCTCATTAAGTTAAGTATCTGATTCTTGATCTTAGTTCAGGTCTTGATCTCAGGGTCACTGGGTATAGGGCCTTCTTAAAAAATTAAAATAAAAATTTAAAAAAATAATAAAATGTCCTTTATCGTTGAAAGGGTTAAAAAATCATAGGAAAAATAGTAACCTTCATCTCCCAAATTACACCTTCTAGGGGAGCTATGACTTGAATTGCATTTTTAAAAAGATACTGGTTTTAGGGGCTCCTGGGTGGCTCAGTGGATTAAAGTCTCTACCTTCGGCTCAGGTCTCAGGGTATTGGGATTGAGCCTCCCATCGGGCTCTCTGCTCCACAGGGAGCCTGCTTCCTCCTCTCTCTGCCTGCCTCTCGGCCTACTTGTGATCTCTGTCTGTCAAATAAATAAAAAAAAAAAATCTTAAAAAAAAAAAGATACTGGTTATAGATAGCTATTACATGGATTAAAAGGGATATGACTAACAGAAAAGCTCCTGTAATCTATAATGAGGGATAGTAGAAGTTGAAGAATTTCAGCACACCAAAATGAACACAGAAAGGGCATCCAGATTATAAATCTTGGTCTATGAAACCATGTACAAACTTCCCCTCCCGCCCCCCACAAAACTGTTTTCTTCTTCACAAAGCGTATAATAGTTTGCATCTGTACTATAGAGGCATGATTTCTGACTGTTACTGCTATCTCCACGGCCATGTTGGTGATACAAACCCATCATCTCCTTGATGTTTTCACACAAGATTAGCTATTTGCAACAAAATTTCAAAAGCAACCTAGTATTAACTGTAGTTGTTAAAACTAAATATGAGATAAGAATGCTTCAATACAGCTCCTTCAAGCTAAGATATCTTGGGATAAGTGACAATTTTGCAAAGGAAAAGTGATGCCATAAACTGAACAAGGATTTTGTTTTGAAACAACAATTTCAACATCTGGGAAGTAATTTGATACAGTGTGCATAAACACATGCATATGTTTTGGAATTGAACACAAAATGTGTCTGAATGTTATCATAAGCCACAAGAAAAAATAGCTTTTACATGCAAGTGTGCAAACTCAGTTTTCATATTGTAGACTATTCAGAGAAGCCCTAATCTAAGTCATTAAGAGAGAAGACACTTAGAATGTCATCAATAAAGTGATGGTTTTGAGGCGGCAAGGTACATATGTTTCTCTATTCCCCTCCACTCAGAACTGATCCAAACGTAACAATTAAAACAAAAACAAACAAACAAAGAACAACAACAACAACAAAAAACAGAATAGGAAAAAATTAGGAGATTTTCCAACTACAAAACAGACTGTGTGAGGAAAAGCTGTCATATGTGTGAACCTTTGTCAAGAGTGTGGGGAGACACCAAAAGGGTGTGGCTACTGTATTCAGAGAAAGCAGGCAATGTGCAGCTCTCCAGCTGGGAACTCTTCACTGGAAGTAGAAGATGGTGAAGATTACTGTTGGTGGGCATTTCCCTGGGGTGTTTTTCATAATAGGAGAAAAAATAGGTAAGAGTCCTAATGGGGAAGCAGAACTGGCTTCATTTTGTAACATCTGTCAGCAAGGTGGGAAGAAGATGAACTGGAAGCAGCAGGGTAGAGGCTGACTTCTGTTTTCTGGCAAGAAGCAAAGTCTGAAGGACACATCCACACACAGTAGTTTCCAATGCAATTCACTGGGAATTCCCAAGAATTCTTGGTAGTAGTTAGCTCTGATTTTGCACTTCTTTCATATGAACCAAGTTCTATGCCAATGCCACTCTTTCTAAGCATACTTAAAGCTCTAGTCAATAAAATGAACACACTTCTATTTAACACAATACCAGTACACTAATATTGTTGAAAACACTTATATTCTTCCCAATATGAAAGATCCACAGTCCCAATGGATGCTATATCCATGTCTTGGTGATAATTATGTCTCTACTAAATCAAACCCGATTACATTTTTTTTCTACTAATGGAACTGATTATACCAATCAAAAATATGTCTTATATAAAATGTTAGTAGAAAGACTTATGGGAAAAAGGATACTGAAAATGATAAAGTAGATAAAAGATGGCAGATAAATGATTGATAGATGATAAATAGATGATAAACAGAGAAAAAGAAAACATATATAACTACTCTAGTGTTATTTCTGTAACTGTGATGATAGCTGTGGTCTTTACAAAGTCTGGGTAATCAGTCAAACTGGTGGACACAGGAACCAGTGGGTATCATACCTCTGGTCATTTATTCTCCCAGGCAATGTGGACACCATAATATGTCAATCAAATTTTGACCTATCATAAGAAATTACATTTCTGATTGTCCTCCAAACTTATTTGCTGAGTGTATTATAATGTGGCTCAGCCCACTTCTAGAATGTGTGACCTAATGTTGTCTCCTGTCCTGGTCATCTGGTCACAAGGAACTTCCAAAAAGCCTATAGATAAGAGCTGACAAAGAGATGGCAATGCTGAATATACCCTACCTTAGTGAGCCACCAATCCTGATGGAATAATGTCTCTACAACTGAGAGGGGCTATTTGTGTTACTTCTACATGTTCTTCTTTCAAATTAGTAAATTCTTTGCTCTAATCCAAATCAACCTTCTTATGCTGGATTGTTCTTTGAAGCTTCTTTTGAATGTTTGGAACACTATACAAGAATATTTCAAGATTTTTGGTGCATATCCTTCACAGGAAAATAAAATAATTATGAATTAAAATTTCTTGTTGAGCCAATAGTCTCACATGAGTTAGAATAGCATGAATCAATTTCACAAACCTGATACGCAAGGTAAACAAATAAAACTCAACTTTGTAATTTAAGCAGGCTAGATTCTACAGAGTAATATTTTGAATAATTTCCAGCATGCATTATAGGCATGTATAAAGTAGCCCAACTTATCTTTCTAATCATTACTTCAGAAGAATTGGAATGCCAGATTGGAAGCAGATTTTCTTTTAAAACCATTTCTATAAAAACTACCAGAAATGTGGAAGTATATGGATGCTAAATCTATTTATTTCACTATTTGATTAATTTAGAGTCAGTTCATTTGTCAATAGCAATATTTTATTTGCAAAGGATGCTAATAAATAAAATATAATATGACAAGACTATATATATATATATATAATTTTCTTAGAGTAAATAGTATGTTAGAGTGCCTCAGTTGTTGATCTTTAAGAAGATAAAATACACTTTAATACAACTCAAACTGCTACAAATTCAAGCGGAAAACATCAAAACATATTTCAAACCATACATAATGAAAATCATGATAGTGGGAGGCAACATTATAAATATAGAAACATTTAGTTTCACCTCTCTTCTTGGCATTAATTAAGTGTAACATCCTTTTGTATAAATTAAGAGGAAGTGATTCTAGAGGATAATGAATGGTCTTATATAATAACTAATTAATATCTCATTTTTGCACATAGTGAAAAAGTCACTCTTGCCAACATTTTGCTTGAAATTTTATCATCATAAATTATTTGTAGCATGAGGCACTGAAGATTCAATATTTTACTAGATCTGAATGAAATAAATAACCTTCTGACCTTTAGAACTTAATACTATGCTCTCATGCAGAATGTAAGATTCACAAAAAATGATGGCTAGAAGAATAAGTGGATTTTTTTCCATCTAATGAATACTGAAAAGTGTGTTAAAAATACCCTAAGTCTTTTCTTAATATGTAAATCTCTCACATAAAACAAGGTTGCTGTCTATGTAGGCTGGCATGCAATTGCGCCTTTCTTTGGTAGCAGCATCTGCATCCAAGGGCACACTAACACTCTTTTTTTCCTTTTACAATGTCCTCTGGTACTAATTGAAGATTTTTGTGATGAGCTCTGAATGTGCAGGAAATGCCTAGTAGGAGTCCAGACATTTGCAAATGGAATTTCTGGTTAGCTTATTATTCAAGATCTATGCTAGCCTTTGAGCTTCAATTTTCTTAAGCTTAAATCCCCTCTGTACTAGCTTAAACCATTATTGGCCAGTTTTAAAATTGAATGTATAATACATATAATCTGGAATATGTGATTTTTAAGGTATTTTGTTATGGACTCAGTGGGTGGCTCAAAGTTGAAATATGGTAAAAACAGAA
The DNA here is from genome assembly GCF_030435805.1 of Mustela lutreola. Taxonomy (NCBI): domain Eukaryota; kingdom Metazoa; phylum Chordata; class Mammalia; order Carnivora; family Mustelidae; genus Mustela; species Mustela lutreola. Next base: position 128,071,434 of record NC_081290.1, on the reverse strand, counting down.
GGCAGCAAAATGTCTGTTTCAGGAAAAATACTTTCAAGGTCACATTTATTTATGCTCCAATTTCTGCTAGAATTATTAGCATATTGCATTTTAAATGATGGACTCTTCATCTTAAAGAAAGCAAGTTCTCATTACTGTTGAAAGAATAAAATACCTGAACCAAAAGGATCATATTTTTAGAAGTAACAATCATTATATTTTTCAGAACTGTCAAGTAATGTAGTCTTTCATAATAAGCTGTAATGAGTTGCTAGTAAAACAAAGAGCTCCTACATCATTTAAAACCAAAAAGAATGTGCTTCTCTGTAAGAGACAGAGTAAGAACAAGGGTTTTACTATTATCAAAGGCAGAAGGATGTCATGGGAGAGCAAAAGCTGAGACTGGGATGGAGGAGGGCAGGAAAGATAAAGATGAATACATGAGAAGTAGAGTAGGTACATTATGGTTTGTCAGATTGCTGCAGACTCACCAGCTCCTTTCTGGCTTCCCTTCCCACAGTTCATCATAAGCAATTTTTACTAGGCTGCAGGATATTAATGTAAATCAAAGTTCTCCATTAATTATATACAGTCTTATCAGTCTATCAATGAATCTTCAATCAACCAATCAATAAACTGACACATCAGCAAATGAAAAAAGTAATCACCTAGTGTGGGTAAGGTGTTTGCCAACTACGGCAACAAAGACCCATAAACTGACATTGAAGACAATGCCTACTTTAAGAGGAACTCTAAATAGTCGTATCATAAGCAAAATTTCCCACAGTGATCACTTTGAAAGAGAATATATGGTTAGATTTCTGGTGTGTATGTGGTGAGAATACCTAACAGGGATTTAACTTCTTAACAAAATTTTAAACCCACAATATAGTATTGTTAACTACAGATATAGTGTTGCACAGCAGAGCTCTAGAACTTATTCATCTTGCATAACTGAAACTCTATATGCATTGAACAGAAAGTTTTTGTTTGTTTGTTTGTATTTGTTTTTATTAAGGAGAGTCTACTTGGAAAAGTCAGATGCATTTAAAAATAACCACATATACACACATACATAAGACTATAAGATCAGATTGCATTGATGTCAATATCCTGGTTGTGATATTATACTACGAGTTCTATAAAATGTTACCATTGGGGAAACTGGATAAAAGGTACACAAGATCTATATCATGTTTTACAACTTCAATTGGTCCTATAATCCCAATAAAAACTTACTGAAAAACAAATTAATCACACAAGGTTTAAAACCCTCAGAATAATCTTTGAATTCCTCTCTTTTCTCATACCACCATCTAAAGCCTGCTTGGCTTTGTTTTTAAAATGTGTCTCAAAAATATTACCTTCTACTAATTCTCAGCACTAATTTTTAGTTTAGATAATTGTTGTCACTTACTGACCAATGAGAAAATTCCTTTACTTCCCTGTCTATGGATTTCTCGGCCTATGCCAAATCTTAATTTCTAGTTGAGTATTCTTTCTTTAGTTTAGCAATGATCTAACTAACTCTTTTTCTTAAAAACATGTTGGCTCTAGAAAAAAGGTTATTCTACATTCACTTTTCCAGCACCTTTTCCTTTTGTTCTTAGCCTGATAGCTGTAGAAGACTGATCTCAAACAGGGATGTGAAGACTACAAGTTGTAATTTGTGGCCTCTAGGTCCTAGCTCTTAATCCTGTAGGTTTCTAAGGTTCTAATTTAATATCTAGTTACCTATGGACTCACACTATAGTTGGTCAAAATGGCAGGATAAACAGCTATCAGTGTTAAATAATAAATGTCAACATATTAATGAAGAATTCAAAGATTGCAGTAAACAAAAATTCAGAGTTTTCAAACATTTTGTGATTTTATTAACTATACCTAAATCCACACTTAGCTGAGAAATATTTTCTAGTTTTAACAAAATGTTTCTTAAAATCTGACTTTAAAGGACACTTGGGTGTCTCAGTCTGTTAAGCATCTGCCTTTAGCTCAGATCATGATCCTGGGATAGAGCCCCATAACAGCCTTCCTGCTCAGCAGAGAATCTGCTTCTCCCTCTGTCCCTCATCCTGTTCATGCTCGCTTTTTCTCTCTTACCCTCTCTGTCTCTCCCTCATATAAATAAATAAATAAAGTCTTAAAAAAAACTGGCTTTAAAGTTCTGTGAAATGCAAATAAACTTAGTATCTATTTTAGACACACATCTTTGTTGAAAAGGGTAACTATTTTGTGAGATAGACAAAAAAGGAACAGCACATTAAGGAAGGAGAAGAAGTAAATAATATGAGATTGATTTAGAGATTAGGAAAGTCCACCGAAAATATAGTTCCTTTTCATATCATGCAGTTTGAAGTGTTCTATCCCTGAAAATAAGACAGTTAGGTCAAAGAAAAAGCACTTTTATGAACAGAAACCTCCCTGGAACATAAGCCTGAATTTTAGAGTGATTTTGAAATATCTTCCCAGAAAAGAATATGGCACCCAGGAGGCTCAATTCAAGCAGAAAGAGGTCTATAATAACAAAGGTGGCTACCCACATCCTTTCTTTCATCAGTAGATAGATGTTCTCTGTCCCTGAATGATAGATATCACCAAGTAATGTTTTGTGGGTTTCCCTCACACAACAGAGGGATATTTAGTTTCTAAACTATTTCCCTCTTAGACGCAAGCTTATGTGACATTTTCTAAGAAGGGATGGCTCGAAAATTCATAGATTCTACATGTATTTACTCTGAGCAATCCTTAGCCAGAGACATCCTATTAAAATCATTCTGTAAGTAATGGCCTTCTTGGAAATATCATAATTTATGTACCCAAGATCTAGCAGATTGTCAAGAAGACTATATCGGGTCACTCCCCAGAAGCCATTCTCCCAGAAAGTGGGGTTAAAAAATGGATCACAGATCAGTTGTTTGACCTCCTTCCTTGCCAACCCTCCACCTCAAACAAAACTGAAACGCTCATTAATAGTTTGAATACTGTGTGTTTAAAGAAAGGTGCTATTACTTCACAAACATATTTAGATATACAAATAGAAGTTCTGGGTTTTTCATTTGGAATTTTTGGTTATTTAACCAGGATAATGTGCATACTGGAGGAAAATAATCACTTTAATAATTCTTGAATGTTTATTTCAAGGTTTGAAGAACAGAGGAAACGTGAATTATTATTATGGCAACTCTTCTTTTTTTAAATTTTTAATTTTTTTATAAACATGTATTTTTATCCCCAGGGGTACAGGTCTGTGACTCGCAACTCTTCTTTTTTTAATTTAATTTAATTTTTTCAGTGTTCCAAGAACCATTGTTTACGTACCACACCCAGTGCTCCATGCAATTTGTGCCTATTTAACTAACTGAGATGGAAGCTGCAAAGTTCTACAGATAGGAAATTGCTTTCTAACGTATGAAGATGCCTGAGCAAGGAGCTTGTTTATGTTCGTCAGTGCATATATGTGATTCTGCTTTCATTTTTGTCAGTGCTATCATATAAAGAAAGTGAATACAATGAAACAAAAACTCAGCAGCTACAGCTTGTCAAAGATACCCGATATTCTTAAATAAAATATACCAGATAATCCTTAAGTGCTTCAAACTGAAAAAAAAAATTGCACATCTGCCTCAATCTGAAAATAGCTCTTTTTGGCCAAAATACTAAGGCCTATAAAACTCTTCCCTCCTGAGTGGCAGAGTCAAGAGAAGTGCTAAAACTATGTGCATAGTTGAAGGGAAGAGAAGTTGTTACAGGCAGAAGCAAACCGTCTGTTTTTGATTGGCAGTCTCCCTAGGTCTCTGGCAGGTGTTACAGAGCATGGCCGTGGGAACAGGAGTAGCTGGAATTAAAGTTCAAGTTACTGTTTTGTGTAACTGCAAAGAGAAAGACTAAGAATATTAACCAATTCAAACAAAAATCTAGATATTATGAAGCATCACTGAAAAGATTCAAACAGTGAACAAAATAATGATGAAAACAGAAAATATAAAATCAAGACTAAGATGGTCATTTTGCTTTGTCACAAAGAGCTTGGCAGTCCCTGCCCACATGGACACAAATTGATGCTTAATCTTAAGAGATCAAATATCAGTAACTGGTGAGTGTAGTGACTTTCAGTTCATCATTTGCCTTTCATGCACAAAGTCTTCAGTTATAGGACCCTTCACAAATTGTTTAAAAAGGTATCTGAAAGAATGTGTGTGAAAGGGACACAGATAGAAAGATGCAAAGGCATCCAGTGACCAAAGCTGGAAGAATTGGAGCAACCAGATAAGTACTCTAGTATTGAATTAAATAATCTGAGTGTTCCATACTCACTAGTATAGCACTGGTGAATATAAAATAAATACTCATGAGTTAGAAATGATATAAATAGATAATTAAATAAATTAATATGTGAAATAGAAGACACAAGTCTCCCATACAGAAGAATTTCAAATAACTTGTATACATGCTTCTCCTCAAGGAGGTGGGATATAACTCAGCACCCTTTGAGTGAGGATCGTGCTTACCCACTTGCTTCCAAAAAGTATAATATGGAAATAGAGTGGGAGGAACTTAGAGTGAAGAAATCTGGCAAACATTACCTGAATGAAGTGATCAAGGTTCACATCATGATATGTCACATTGATAACCTGTGCCTTTGATATGATGCTTTTAGAATGGCATTTTATCTCTGTGGCCTTTCTCTTCACAATCTGAAATTCTAGTTATACAACATGAGACAAACACTGTACAAATGTATCATGAGGGACACTCAACAAAACACGTGACTCCTCAAAACTGTTAAGGCTGTCCAAAACAAGGAAAGTCAGAAACTGTCACAGACCAGTGAAAGCTAAAGACATATGAAGACAAAATGCAATGCCATATTCTAGATGAAGTCCTGGAATAGAAAAGCACATTAGGGAAAAATTAGTGAAATACAAATAAATAGTGGTGTTCAGTTAATGGTAGTATACCAGTGTCAGTTCCATAACTGTAGCAAATGTACTATAGTAATGTGTGAGGTTAGTAATAGGGGAAACTGAGTGGGAAATATATGGGAATGCACTATACTGTTTGCAACATTTCTGTAAATCTAAAGTTATTCTAAAATAAAACATTAATTTTAAAAAGTAAACATACACATACACACACAAAAGGAATCTGGATTATAGAGACGCAAATGACAATTACAGCTAAGATATTCACACTAATAAGCAGCCTTTATAAGAAACAGGCCTTAAAGACAATCTCCTTGGGCACCTGGGTGGCTCAGTGGGTTAGGCCGCTGCCTTCGGCTCAGGTCATGATCTCGCATCCCGGGATCGAGTCCCATATCGGGCTCTCTGCTCGGCGGGGAGCCTGCTTCCTCCTCTCTCTCTGCCTGCCTCTCTGCCTACTTGTGATCTCTCTCTGTCAAATAAATAAATAAAATCTTAAAAAAAAAAAAAAGACAATCTCCTTATCAAAATTTGCTTCTCTGTGTATACCTCCAATTGCAATGATATATCATTAATTTCTATTAATCATCTACTTCCAATCTCAAAATAAAAACAAACTATAAGTATGTGGGCTCCTTGGAAAAAGGTAGGGTGACATAAGCTAAAGAACAATTTTAAAAATTTATAAATATGTTCAGAAAAACTGATCTCTAATATTAAGAATTTTCATTTTTATTATGTATGCATTTACTTAAATTTTATTAGAAAATACAACTGAACTTGATGTATATTAACGATTTATTTATTTATTTTTAGAGAGAGGGAGCATGTGCGTGTATGCACATATGAGTCAGGGGCCAGAGGGAGAGGGAGAAGCAGAGAATCTCAAGCGAACTTCCCACTGAGTCCAGGGGGCTTAATCTCAGGATCCTGAGTTCCTGACCTGAGCCACAATCAAGAGTCCACTGCTTAAATGACTAAGCCACCAAGGCATGCCAAACTTTATATATGTTGAAACCCATCCAAACCATCAACACAGTATTCTCAGAATAAGGTCCAGAGGTATTTCTTTCCTCTGCAAGCTTATTCCATTTTCAACATTTATGAAATTTTTATATTTCACTTAATCGTTATTTTTCACAAAGATAAACATTTGCTGCAGTTTTCTGTGTGATATTATGTATATGTAGATATCAGGAAAGCTACACTGAAGCAGAGGAACAGAAAGATGTCCTAGGCTTTCTCTCCAGCTAAACAATACATCCAACAAAGTACCCTTACAGAGATCTTAATTACAATTTTTGCTCTGGCAGAAGTGCAAATATCCTATGGCATGTTTCTTCAAGGTCTTCCAAATATTAGTTGGAACTAAAATATTAATCTGGAAAAGAAAAATTTCTACTATCTTTTGTAGCTAGAATTTTTTAAACTAAAGAATCATGTGAATGCAAGTCCCTAACCTTAATGTATTTTGACAATACTACCTTTATCTTTCCTATCTTTTTAATTATTATTATAAAGGAAATTTAAGTTAAAATAAAAAGCAATACATATGTACCCTTTCCTATTATCTACAAACAGTTTTTCTTTTCCTTAGTATGCAGTGGAGTAAGAAAGAGAGACTATCAAGAGAGTTCTCATATTAATCATATGTAATTAGATGCAATAACTGTGTGCTTCCTTCCCAGGGACACTCATTTATACCATGGCACTGTTGGTATGTGCTTTGCACGCCCACTTTGCATGATAACTCAATGGGATACAAGACAAGGAAAAGTTAATTGTATTTCAGTATTATTTTAACACTGACTATAAAGATAGTTTACTTATTTGTGGAGCATAACAAATAGCATGGAGGACATGGGGAGTTAGAGAGGAGAAGGGAGTTGGGGTAAATTGGAAGGGGGGGTGAATCATAAGAGACTATGGACTCTGAAAAACAATCTGAGGGGTTTGAAGTGGCGGGGGGTGGGAGGCTGGGGTACCAGGTGGTGGGTATTATAGAGGGCACGGATTGAGTGGAGCACTGGGTATGGTGAAAAAATAATGAATACTGTTATGCTGAAAATAAATAAATTAATGAGGACAAAGGTGCATTTTCCATGGTATGGTTTAAGTTCTCATATTAATTGATATACCAAAAATATTTTGTAGGTTTGCACACTCCTTCCTACCAAAAGTTATCTCTTCCCTAAATCTGTAAATATACACCGCCAAACACCTGCTCTGCTATTTCTTTTTGTGTCCTTGTGCTTTCATCAGTATCATTTTGAAATCTGCATTATCCATTTTATGAGATAATTGGACATCTGCTCAGAATTACTCATGATCTACAGTTATTTATAAAATAGAATGTAAACCATTGCATACCTGAAGATACTTTAGAGCAAACAAAATTAATTGATTTGCCATTTATAATATAGTTCTATCTCATTTGCTTGGACAGCTATATTTAATATTATGAAATTAGTGAAAGAAATAAAATTCTCAGAAGACACACTGCAATCCAATAATTGCTTTTCATCATGACTTATGCTCTCATTAAAAATATATTGATAATTGATCTAGACATGATATTATTCAATATTATGTTGAGAGGGGCAAAAAGTACCTTTCTTTTTCCCTACAGTATTATGACTTACATTATGTTAGAATATAGCCAAAAACATAAGGCTTTAAAATTTCCAAGGACCTATTGTATGCATTTTCTTAGTTACATACTCCATATAGATGTCATTCATATTATGATAGAGCATAAAATAAATACATCCATTGCTAATAACCTGATGTAGGAGCTCAGCATCTCCCTCCATAACTATTCCCAAGATTTTCAGTCTCTAGCAATACATTCTTTAGTTTCTGTGAAAGTGAGCATTTCTTGGCAGCAATCTCAATATGGAATGGCAACATTTAACACCCTCCATTGTCTACCAGATAAAGTTCATTTGCCTGATTATAACAGAAAAGACTTCTCCACAAATATCAAATCATCTTTCTGGAACTTGAACTGTAAGCCAAAACCATATCAAAATTTTTACATTTGTTGACTTTGTCAATAATTGCCACACATCCACAACTGATAAATTAGTGAACACTAAGTCTGAAGCCAATGATGTACTATGTTGTCTAACGGAATTTGAATAAAAAATTAAAATGATGATTCCCACACATCCACATTGATTCCACTGCAATGAGTTTTTCTCTGCCTTATGCAGAGCCTATTACCCTCTCTATAATGCACACCCATTCATCAACCTATTTACATTTTAAGACTAAGTGTACATCTTGTGTATATACCTACTTTGTAAGACAAACATTTGCGGAGACAAAATCAAGAGAACAACTCACCCAACTCATCCGTCTACTCTGATCTCCAGTTAGGTTCAATAGGAAACCATCGATTAAACCCATCTGGAAGACAGATTTCCTGAAAAAATACTAACAGCAGAAGGGTGAGGAGAATAAATCTAGAGGGGTAAACAGACTACATGCAGCATAATATATACAATTTGGCTCATGCACTGGGCCAAAATTTAATTTCTAAAACAAATAAGAACACTAAAATTTTACCACATAGTTTTAAAAACTGTTAACGTTGGGATCCATGGGTGGCTCAATGGGTTAAGCATCTGCCTTTGGTTCAGGTCAAGATCCCAGGGTTCTGGAATCGAGCCCCACACCAGGATCCTTGCTCAGTGGGGAATCTGCTTTTCCCTCTGTCTGTGCTACTCCCGTGTGTGGTCTCTGTCTCTGAAAAATAAATAAATAAATTCTTAACAAAAAACAAATAAAACCTGGCAATGTACATTGAGACACGGTAAGCATACAGTCTAGAAAATCTTTCTTCCTTTACATTAAAAACGAAGGAAAATAAGATAAATAAGATTTGGGAGGAGTACATCTTTAAATAAGAAAAAAAGAGAGTTTTTTTGGGAAAATAATTAGGAAATGGCATTTTCTTTCCAAAGAAGTCTCAATAAGTAAGAAAAATTTAAGGGGATGTAGTTTTTATTTTTTTTTAAGTCCTAGTAATTCAATCCTATGTTTTCTGCTTTGGCTTATTATTTAAATCTATAATCACCATCATTAGTATTGGTTTAGACTAATTATGATTTAATCACCTGGAACTGAGCATTTCTAGTAATTCTAGAAAAAAATTATAGCCAGGAAAGGAACAATGGACGAATATGGGCTGAGCAACTGATGTATCACCTGGAATCATTAAATAATTCTTCCCTGTGTCTTTTTTTCTCAATTAGTCAAAATGGAAAAATTTATTCTATTTTTATGACACAGACATTTGCAATAGTATTCTCTTGCTTATTTGATGGCCCAAATTGACTGAGAGTAATGAAAGTATGACAGGAAATGATGATATACAGCTAGTAGTCATTAATTAAAAAAAAATCACTTTAAGTTACTCTAAAAATGTATTTCACAACACTTTCTCTCTAATGGTTAACACATCCACTATGTCTAATCTGTTGAAATATCATTCAATTAACACTCATTAGATGTGAGTTCCTGAGTCTTAACCCATTATGTGTTATGAGTAGCAGGAGCCCATCACCTCTGCTGACTGGAAATGAAACACTAGACAAAATGTAGAAACAGCTGCCTGGAAACACACACACACACAAACACACAAAAAGCGGGTTCTGGAAAGTTGTGAAAACTAGAAAAACAACCTGCATGGAGATTAACTTTTTATTTTTCCACAAGTGTGGCAGGTGTAAGGGGTTTGTGGTGGGGGAGGGGTGTGTGTGTGTGTGTGTGTGTATGCTTGCTCACACGTGTGTGCAACTAGTTACAGAGAAGCATAGATGCCAGGGGGATAAAACTTCAAGAAAATCTCACGTTCTATTAGCAGACAAAGGAGAAAAAAGATCATTTCTTTGGCTCTGGATTCCTTTAGAGGAAAGAGCCAGGGATGGAGGGTCCTCTAATTCTGTAGATATCTGCACAAAAATCTCAGCCTACCCCACAAACCATTCACACCTAAAACAGACCATATCAGCATAGCAAAAGCTTAGAGAACTGATCTGAGAGTTGAGCCACCATAAACAGAAAACAAGTCAGAATTTAAGATCACCATATAACCAGTTTGATTCTCTGCTACTACAAAAACATCCCCCCCAGAAGAGTGTAGCAAGGCTCAGAGAATATACAGCACAGCATTCACAATATCCCAATACAACACAGAATTCTTCAATGTACAAAGAACTATGAAGAGACAACAAATGCTCATGGGAGAATGTGATCAATAGACTGTTAACCACAAAATGACTGTGATATTAAAAAATCAGAGATTCTAAACCAGTTATAAAACAATGTTTCATGAGATAAGTACAAATGTGATTAAAATGTATGTTATATATGAAATTTCAAGAAAGAATTTAAAACTTAGAAAAAAGAACCAAGTGAAAATTTCAAAACTAAAAAATGCAATGTCTTAAATAACAATTCAGTGGTGAGCTTAACAACAGAATGTAAATAAGAGAGGAAAGAGATAATGTGAAAGTATATCAGTAGAAATTACCCTATGAAGAACAGAAAGAAAAAAGATGGAAGAAACGAACAGAACCTCAAAGACCTGTAGAACAGTATCAAACTATCAAGCATATGTTTAAGTCTTAGATGAGAGAGTAAAGATTAGAGCACAGATGATACATTAATAAATAATGGCTACAAATGTCCCAAATTCAGGGAAGCTAGAAATTTACGGATTGAAGAAACATGACAAATCTAAACAGGATAAACTTAAAGAAAATTGTGGCTTTTAGATACATCATAATCAAATTGCTAAAAATATATATACAAAAAGTATTGAAATGGCAGAAGAAAATTGTGAAAACCATTATCCTAATGGCCACAAATTTCTCATCAGGAATCACAGAGGCCAGAAGACTGAAAAAAAGCATGTTTAAAGTACTGAAAGAAAATAACTCTTCTTTGAAGGAAAAGATATGCAAGTATATCCTTTAGGAATAAAGAGAAGATAACTACTTTGTCAGAATAAAGAGCATAAAAAGTTTGTCCCCTGGAGATGTGCTCTTACAAGAAACACTAGAAGATTTTTCAGTCTGAAGAGAAACCAAAGAACCTGGTTCTCCAGAAGTGAAGGAAGAGTAACAGAAATGCAAATATAAAGGTAAATATAGAAGATTTTTTTTATTGTAAGTTTAAAAATATGTTGACTGTAGGGGCACCTGGGTGGCTCAGTGGGTTAAGTCACTGCCTTTGGCTCAGGTCATGATCTCAGGGTCCTGGGATCAAGTCCTGCATCGGGCTCTCTGTTGAGCAGGGAGCCTGCTTCCCTCTCTCTCTCTCTCGCTCTCTCTGCCTGCCTCTCTGCCTACTTGTGATCTGTCCCTGTCAAATAAATATATTAAATCTTTAAAAACATAAATAAAAATAAAAATACTTTGACTGTTAAAGCAAAATGGCCTGCTGTGGTTATCAATATATATGGATTTAACCCATAACACCTATAACATGAAAGCCAGTACGGTAGTCACCTTTATGTTTGCAAGTGTCTGCACTGTAAATTTAGTAGATTGTAAAGTTTTAGGTATTCATTTAGTGATCCACAGAGCAAGTACTAAATATATATATATATATATATATATATATATATATATATATATAATAAAATAAATAAATATAAATATAAATAAATTTATAAATAAATAAATATAATAATCTGAGATATAACACAAAAGCCAATAGATTAAAATGACATACAAAAATATATTTCTATAGTGCAAAAGAAGGCAGAAAATTGGAAGAGAAACCAAAACAGAGGGTGCAAACAAAATATAAAAACAAATTGGTAGACCTAAATAAAAATATATCAAATATTGTATTAAATGGTAGTATTCTAAACACTCCAATAAAAGACAAAACAGACAGAGATTTTTTTTTTAAAAAACGAAAAGCTTACTGTAAGGTACTTATAAGAGTTAAAAATAAATGAGCAGAAATAGATACTCAATGCCAAGAGAAAGCACAGGAAAGCTAGTTTACTTATTCTATTATCTAATAAAACAGACTTTGACACTGATGGTCTCCTCAGAGATAAAGGGCTTTTTTTTTTTTTTAAAGATTTTGTTTATTTATTTGTCAGAGAGAGAGAGAGCAAGTGACAGGCAGACAGAGTGGCAGAGAGAAAAGCAAGCTCCCCGCTGAGCAAAGAGCCCAATGTGGGACTTGATCTGAGGATGCTGGGATCATGACCTGAGCCGAAGGCAGCTGCTTAACCAACTGAGCCACCCAGGCGTCCCATAAATGGCTATTCTTGATAAAAGGAACAAATCAACAGAAAGACCCACAATCATAAATTAGAATGTTCTAATAACAGAACCTCAACATATGTTGAACAAAAATAGAACTAAGGAGAAAAATAGACAAATTCACAATCATAGTAGATTTTCACAATTTTCTCCTGGTGATTAATAAAAGACCTAGCCCAAACATCAGTAAAATTATAAAAGATATGAACAGCACCATGTATGAACCACCTTGCTCTCTATCCAGCATGTTCACATTTGTATTTTCTTCAAGCCCACAGGTACATTCACTAGGACAGACCATATTTTGGGAAAGAAAATAAAGTGTCATTAAATTCAAAAGGATTCTCTTCCCACAATAAAATTAAATTAGGAACTAATAAAATTTAGATGAAAATAATTAAAAATTTAGAAACTAAAAATATTTTGAGGAAAACTCTATCTGGAGTTTAATCATTCAGAGGATAAATAGGAAATGACAAGGAAATTGAAATCAAAACAAAAATAAAACATATCAGGGGCTCCTGGGTGGCTCAGTAGTTTAAAGCCTCTGCCTTCGGCTTGGGTCACTACCCCAGGGTCCTGGGATCGAGCCCCACATTGGGCTTTCTGCTTGGCAGGGAGCCTGCTTCCTCCTCTTCTCTCTCTGCCTGCCTCTCTGCCTACTTGAGATTCTGTCTGTCAAATTAATAAATAAAAATCTTTAAGAAAATAAATAAATAAATAAATAAATAGAAATATAAAAACTTTTGGAATGTTGCTAAAGCAGAATTTAGAAAAATATATATATACTGTTACATGCTTATATTAGAAATAGAAGAGATTAAAAATACTCAATGGCCTAGTTTTCTTCTTTAGATAAAAAGGAACAATGCAAATCCAAAGTAAAGAGTGGAAAGGAATTATGCAAAAAAAAAAAAAAAAAAGATCGTAGAAAAATCAAGAAATTAGAAAACAGATAAGTGGAGAAGATTAGCAAAGATTAGCTGATTCCTTAAAAAGATCAACAAAATTGGCAAACTCCTAGTTAAATATATAATATAAATCACCAATATCTGGAATGGTAAGGGAATTATTATGACAGATGTTATAGTTATTAAGTGTATAATACAGAATGCTTGGAACATCTAAACATCAACACATTTAACACCTTATAAAGAATGAAAAATTTGAAATGCACAACATATCCAAAGATATACCACAAGAAGCAGAAATTTTGAGTAGTCTTTTTTTTTTTAAAGATTTTATTTATTTAGTTGACACAGAAACAGTAAGAAAGGGACAACAGAAGCAGAGGGAGTGGGAGAGGGAGAAGCAGACTCCTTGCTGAGCAGGGAGCCTGATGTGGGGCTCCATCCCAGGACCCTGGGATCATGATCTGAGCCAAAGACAGATGCTTAACAACTGAGACACACAGGCATCCCTTTGAGTACTCTTATCTGTATTTTTTAATGAACTTATTATTAAAAAACTTCTCACAAAAAGAAAATACAAAGCCCATAACTTTTCACTGGTGAATTCTATCAAACACTCAAGGAATAAATAACATCAGTGCTGCACATATAATTTCTAGAAAATTGCAGAAGGAATCATTTCTCATCTCATTTTATGAGGCCTGCACAAACACAGTAAAACCCCAGCAAATATATTACAAAAAGGGGAATTTCAAAGCAATATCTCTCATGAAGATCCTGTATGAAGTATTACAAAATCAAATCCAACAATACATAAAATGGTTACCACAATATGTTCAAGTAGGGTTTCTCCCAAGAAAGTAGAGTTGACTTAACATTAAAAAAAAAAAAATCATTTAATTAAATTCAACATACTAACATAAAAAGAAAAAAAAAGGACATGATTAATTCAATAGAGACATAAAAAGCTTTTGGAAAAAAAATCAACACTGATTTATGGAAAAAACCTCCTGGCAAACTAGAAATAGCATAGAATTTCCTCCAACTACTAAAAACTATCTGTGAAAACTATTTCTCTAACATCATACTTTATGTTAAAAGACTAATAATATTTTAATTGAATTAAACGTTCCCTGGAGGAAGGGAAGAAAGCAAGGATGCTGCTTTTACCACCTCTATTCAACTTTGTACTAGAACAAATAAATGATTATACAATGGCAAAAAGAATTGTAAAATAAAATTTAGAAGAAAAAATCAACTTACAATAGTACCAAAACCTACCAAATACTTGTAAATATTTCTGTTAAAAGATATCTTGTACTTCTATATAGAAACTAAAAATATTGCTCAGAGTGCATAAAGAAGATCTGGTAAATGGGGAGATGTATCACATTTCTAGATTTAGATCTAGAAATGTGATACATCTCCCCATTTACCAGACCCATTTACCAGATTATTACCGTGTTAAAAAGGTAATAATTCTGAAATGGAACAATGTCAAGAATATAATTCCGGTCCAAATTCCCTACTTGTTTTTTTTTTTGTTTGTTTGTTTTGCTGGTTTTGCAAGTTGATTGTATAATTTATATGGAAATGCTAAAGCCTTAGAATTACCAAAGCAACTATATGTTATATGTGTATAATAAATACACATACTAAAAAATAAATTTAATGTATATGTATAGTTGGTTGACTTACCTGACATGATTTCAAGATTTAGTATAAATCTCAAAATCAAGACAGTTTGGCATTGCAAAGAAGATAAATATATAAATCAATGACACATACAGCGAGTTTGGAAATAGACCCACCTGTATGTGGTTAATTGATTTTCAGCAAAGATGCCAAGACAACTCAGTGGGGGTAAAGAAAGCCTTTTCAATAAACGATGCTGGAACAACTGAATATCCATATTGGGGGAGATTAAAAAAAAAAAAAAAGAGCATCATCTTTTACTTAACATTATAAGGAAAAGTTAACTTCAAATGAATCATAGGCCTAAATGTAATCCCTAAAACTATGGAAACGCTAAATGAAATTAGAAAATCATTGAGATCTTGAAGTGGGAAAGGTTTCTTATGTAGAACTTAAAAAGAACAAAACCTGAAAGAAAAATTTACAAATTGGACTTCATTAAAGTTAAAGTGTTTTGCCATTTGAGAGACTCGATAAGGAAACAAAAGGTAAGCCACTAAGTAATAATATTTACCACATACATATCAGACAAGAAACTCGTACCCAGCATATAAGAATAATTTTTATGATTCAAGCATGCAAAAGATTATCATGGAAATGCACATTAAAATTATAAATTGAGATAACACTATTTGTTGATTAGATGGACTGACAATAAGAAGACTGGTCAAACCAAGTGTCACCGAGGCTATTGTGCAGCCAAAACTTTCACATACTGCTGGAAGGAACTCAAAATGGTACAACACTTTGGAAAGCAGTTTGGAATTTTCTTTAAAAAGAGAGCACACCTAAATCAAGTGATACAGCTTTTCAATTCTTAACTACTTAACCAAGACAAATGAAAATACATGTCTCCAGAAACACTTGCCTAGATTCTTAGTAATTTTACTTGCAGAAGCCAAAAATTGCAAACAGCCCAAATGTTTGCAAATTTCATGGGAAAAGATAAACTGTGTTATACTCATATAATAGAATATTAGTCAATTAAAAAAAGAAATGAACTATTATAGATACACACAGTAATAGAAATGAGTCTCAAAATCTTTATGCTGAGCTACAGAGGCTAGGTTTTTCTTAACATACTGTATGATTTTTAAATTTAGAGCAATCTAGAAAATATAATCTAATATATAGTGACTAAAAGCACAATAATGGCTGCATGAAGATGGGACTAGAGGAAGGAATAGAAGACAGAGGAGCTCACAGAGTTATTGGTACATGAGAGCAATGTTCATTGTCTTGATTGTGTTGAAGGTTTCATAGATGTATACATACGTTAAAACTGATTAAATTATTGTATTTTGAATGTGTATACTTTATTGTATTTTGATAGATTTGGGAAATAATAGAAATACAGAAGATGACTGATAAAAGAAACATTGATTCTGGGAAGATTATTTAACATTAAGTAAGACATAGTCTTTTCTCTCATGCACCTTTTAGTCTCATAGGGATGATAATATCTGCACCAAGAGGTAAAACAAGACAGTTTAAAATAAGTTTTCCAGGAAAGTGGGAAAAAAATAAATAACTGCTTAAAGTCAAAGGAAATACAGTTTATTCTCCTCTGTGAAACTAATAATTTCATGTTAGGGAGAAGCATTTGAGCTTTGTGTTTATTTTGAGGTAGAATTTTGACAGGTGGATCTTGCATAAGAAGCCAAGTGTGAGTAGAGGCTACTTTGTTTGTTTGGAATTTTTTTGAGAGAGAGAGAGAAAAAGAGAGAGAGAGAATGCATGAGTGAGTAGGGGGAAGGTGTAGAGGGAGAGGAAAAGAGAGAATCTTGAGTAGGCTCCATGCCCAGAGCAGAGCCCACTGTGGAGCTTGATGTAGGGTCAAATTTGGGGCTCAATCTCATGACCCTGAGACCATGACCTGTACTGAAATCAAGACTGGACATTTAACAGACAGAGCCACCAAGGCACCCCAAGTAGAGGCTACTTTGGATACAAGGGAGCTTCAAAGCAAATATATATATTTAAAAAAATGCAAATTTATAATGTACTGGACAAGTGTTTTACTGCATTGCAAACAATACTTCATAACTTGAGTGTGGCATATGTGTATGTTCATTATGGGAAACTGAGGACATGTTATTAATATTTGTTTTGGCATTTGATTTGACATTGAGTGTTTCTTAATATTATCCCATAAAGCTGTGCTAGTGAAAGATATAGTTGGTGAGAAAATGCTATATGCAATCATTTGAAATGGTTACTGAGATTGTTGAGTGGTTGGACTGCAAAAGGGAATAGATATGAAGTATAAAAGAAACTTGAATAGATCTTGGAAATTATTTATATGTCAGGGTGGGGAAAGCTTGCTGGAGAAGGAGAGGAAAAGTGAAAAAAAAAAACTCCACACTTTAATCTTGGATAACCTAGGGAATGGTATCGCCCTTGTCAGAAGAAGGGATTTAAATGAAAACATCTGTTTTGGTAAAAAGACATAGGTTTGGGACAATGGAAGAAGAAGATTCCATAGTATCTAGGTAGATAGCTCAATAAAACACTTGACAGAAAAGTCAGAGCTGGAACTGCTTATTGGTATTATCTACATAGAAATAGTAGTTGAAGGTGTGAAACATGGGGAATAGTGATAAGGGTGAGTTTTCCTTTTCTATTTCAATATGTTTCTTTCCCTTTAATTTTCAAAGTACTAGTAAGCAATATTTTCTTAAGTATAAACAAAGAGATAAAGTGGAAATTGAGGGGGAAAAAAAACGCCCAACATGGTTTACCTAATTTTACTGAAAACCAAGCACTACATTGCAGGATTGCTCAAGATTGTTTTGCTTCATGGAATAATATCAGCCTCTTAGTTCAGGTGCACTGGGTGTTAAAACAGACTGGGCCTTATGATGTTGAAGATGTCATTCAGGGTGGCACACTATGGAGCTTAAAGATAATTCATGACAACCAAAGCCATCAGTCTTACCAAATCATTCTCCTCATGTCTTTGCAAGAAACAAAATGCAGGCATTTTTGAAGTATCTGTATATCTAAAATATACAACCATCACTTTAATATCTGGATAATTTCAAAGTTAAACTATAGGGGGGAAAAAAAAGAAAAGAGTTTAAGAAACCATTTGTAAGTGCTTTGTTGTGTTATCCCATATGGAGCAGAGGCTTCCCAGCTGAAGTACACTCCCATTTCTGCAGTGTTCTTTAGAGCAGCTACGGAGATTGATAGAATAAAATGTATCCATGAAGCTAACCACAGCACTTACAGATAATGCCTTGCTCAATATAGAGACTCTCTGGGAAAATGGAACAATACGTCCTTTTATAAAATGTGCTCACTATCTTTAAAATGTACTTTTGATGCAGTTTATATTGAAGAAATAGAAAAGCCCGAGTATTTAAAAATATTGTACAATATCCTGGATAAATATGTCATTTGTGTCTGTTCCTACCTTGTCCATATAATTCTTGCAGGAAGAAAGAAGGTTGGGATAAAAACAGGATAAGAAAGAGACCTAGATGGTTTTATTTTAAAATAACAATGGTACTTTAATATTCTTCAAATCATTACATTTCCATTAATGTCTTCAGGGTATAGTAAAGATAGCTATACCCATCTGCACATAGCTCAACCTCCGAGGACTTGAAACCACTTACAGTTTTAATGCTGCAATTTAATCTTCACTAGCCTAGACATCATTACTATTCAAAGGGGAGTTCTAAACTTCAAAACAATTTTCCAACTTATGAAAAAGATATGATTACATAAAGATGGACCCCCTTACTTCTGAATTCATATCACTACTTTTGGGAAGCTTAATTTTGACGTGGTATGGGCAGGAATATTGTTTTACCTTAACAAAATATGTTACACACTGTAAGGACAATCTTTCAGAATTTCTACAAAAAATAAACATTGTGCCCAAGTATAATAATCATATTTTCTTATAACAGCTACTATGTTTAAGTAGTTAATAAGACGAATTAGAAAGTTTCTGATGAGCTTCTGGGCACGATAAAAATAAAAGGATTAAAAGTGAGTTATTAGTGCAATGAGTACTATGGAACCCAGATGCTATGACACTGTCTGTATTGGGCAAACATTTACCTCTCTGGGTCCCAATTTTCTTCTTTTTCAGGTAGAGGCTGTGGCTTAGAGGACACTGAAGAGTATTTTAATCATAGTACTTATAGACCCCAAGATCCTTTATGTAATAATGTAAAACACTTTATGTAATAATGTAAAGAATTAGATAAAGAGAGTAGGTTAGCGATTCTGCTATTAAAGAATGGGATATGTTCATTTTCACATGCCACTGGGGATAGAAATAATATAATCAGCCTGAAGATAAATTCTATAGCCTACATTTCCTCTTCATTATCTCTCCATTTGCTTGCTCTCTTTCAATAGTGGCTAATTCTTTAGGTTCTTATTGAAGAAGTGTGTTTATTTCAAAAAGGTCCTCACACATCCTACTAATAAAAATGACTTGGAAACATTTTGAAACAAATGGATTTTAGAACTTCTAGAAGTGTGTCTTTTTTTTTTTTTTAATAGCTATGTATGGTTTCCAGACCATAGCCTCTGAGAAAGAACCATAGCTTCACCTTTGACCATTTCTCCTAACGATGACCAAGGAGATAACGTAACCCAGTGATGGAGACTCAGATTTGGGAATCAAATGAGCCAACTATGCTTATGTTATATTTTGTAAGTATGTCTTGCATACTCTTCTCTCCCCAAACTTAACAGAGATATTACAAATTCTAACTTTGAAGTTATGCAGCATTAGGAAAGAGAATATTCCCTTCTTCAGAATCGGTGAATATTCCCTCTTCAGAATCAGAAGTGAACCAAAATTAAAGGTCTACAAATAACACTGTCTTTTGAGGCAGCAGCCTGGTGATAGAGCAAGAAGGTCAAAGTGGAAGGAAAAGTGAGTGCTGTTTTGTATACCTAAAGCAGATATAAAGCAAGACTCTGACCCTCTTCTAATTAGTAATTCATCATGAGATATGTATGGTCTCCATTTCATTTTGATGCACAGTCTGAGGGAGGTGTAATATATGTCTTATAAAGGTTGCAAAAATGGAGAAAAATTTATAGATAATTAAACCAAAAGAAGTCTTCATTGACTTTAATCAGAGAACTTTAAATAGGTGTAGGTTTGGAGCTGCAGAGAGTCAGATACTTGATGGTGAGTTAGAATAAACCACTTTCAAAGTTGTTTTCAAAATTTTAAAGTTTAAAGTCCTATTCTATTTCTGGATTCATCCTTCCCTGTTATTCTGGGGACAAAGATCCTAGCTAAAATGAATGTTGGTGCTAATTAGCAGTAATACAAACAAGATGTCCCAGTGACACATTATTCTAACTAGTGCTCAATTATGCTAAATTCTTTCCACTTGAAAAATTCAAAAGTGTTATTTACTGTGCTAATCATGTAATATCCTATAGAAATTTTAAAATTTCCTTTTTCTCTGCTATTATATAGGGCCGCTATTAATCCATTTAGGTAAATATAGAACATTTTTAGGAAGTTCCTTCACACTTAACTATTGGATTTATTTAATTTCATTCTGATTATTACTAATCTTCCACTGTAAATTATTATTCATCTACCATTTCCTCTTACTTTCTTTTTGCTCTTAAAAATATAATAATTGGACACATATTGTATCTTTTATGTATTTCCATACAAAAAGAAAGCAGTATGTTAAATTAAGAATGAAACAAAATATGGAAAGAAAGAAAGAAATTGAGTATCTAAAATGCCATGAATTTCAAGCAATTGATTTCCATATAAACATTGGGTCCCTGTGTAATAGATTTTAAAATTTAGCTAAGGCCAAAAGTATAATAGCCAAATTTTAATAATTTCTAACATAGTTCAGTCTGTTGACCTAAATATGTCCTACATTTTTAGATTTGTTGCTATTTCATAGTAACAATACATGTACCATATTCCAAAACGTTTTCTTGCCTTAAAAGGACTTGAAAAACATCTTAAGAAATAGATACATTAGCAAAAATGGAACACTATATATCTAAACCATGGGGAAATGTGTGTGTGTCGGTATGAGTGTGTTTTCAAACTTCCATAACTGCACTTGACCTTTGAATGGGGGTCATAGGTTTGAACTGTGAGGTTCTACTTATATGCAAATTATTTTCAATAAGTGTATTGGAAACATTTTTGGAGATTTGCAAAAATTAGAATAAAACTCATGGATGAAACAGGTAAGCTAGAAATACCAAAATAAATAAAAAATAAAAAGTTTGGTAATACTGTAAAAATACTGTATATTATACATATAACATACAAAGTATGTGTTAATCAACTGTTATTGGTAAGACTCACTAAATAGTAGGCTATTAATAGTTAAGTTTGGGGGAAGTAAAAAGTTATATGCAAATTTTTGACTGCATGAGATGTCAGTGCCCCAAACCTCAGCATGGATCACTCGTCAATGTTCTTCTTTAGGGTAAGTTTCTCTAAGTAGGCATAGAAGATACACATTAGAATGTATATTGCTTAATGATCTCCAGAAAAATCTAAATAGCCTATCAACATTACATTAGAACATCTGCTCATGCACTCCTGTACTGGCCATCATCACTTATTCTAATCTAAGAACCTGATATGCAAAATATAACATTTTAAATTTGTACTTGTATTTACTAGAAGTGTGGAATATATTTTGATGTTTATTATTGATATGTCATACTGTGTAAGTTGCCTGGTTGCATTTTGTACACATTTCCATTGCTTGTTCACTTTTTTTAATGCTTCCCTATATATTATATCTATATTAACAAGTTAATGTTTTGCTATGTGCTGTTTTATGCCATATTTATCCAATTGTTTATAACATTTATGAATTAAGCCATTATTTCTACATTTGCTTAAAACTGACAACTTAATCAAATAATAAGTTCCCCTAAGTCATTTGATCCATATCCATAATTTTTCTTACTGTTTATATTGAAAATAAGTTTGCTATCTCTTTGTTTGGATTTGATATCTTATTTGTTTAAAATTTTATACAAATTGCCTACTTTCACAAATATAAGCAATATGGAATAGTAAGGCAATCATCTAGATAATTCAATCCAAATTTATTTTAAAATATTCATATAGTTGAAGAAAAAATAGATCTGAAATCCACATAGTATCAACTAATTGTAAAATATGTTATTCAATTTTGCATATTTGGCTTTAGAATACTTTCCATTATCAACTGTAACAATAAATTACAGTAATAATTGTTTTTGTCCAAGTTTTGACCACATTAAGAATTCTGCTTTTACAAACTCCAAAATTAAAAAATATATGATGGAAAGCAGGAAGAGGATAGTGATATTCTTAAAGACTTTGTGATCAATATCCATCGATGTAGAGAAGACCAAATAGCCTTAAAAAAGAATTGTTATCAAAATCTGTGCATTGAAGAATGAATCCTGAAGATTATATCTAACCTTTCAAAATAGGTGGCAGAAACAAAATGTAGACTGGAATTTGCGAGGAACTATTATTTCTATTAGCTACAAAGTCTTCAGGTTAATAATTACATTCTAACTTCAAAATGATTACAATATCAGTAAATTTTATTATAAAATTACGTTTTTGTTATGACTTTTATTATTAAGAAATGCATAAATCTGCATCTCTACTTTCTAATTGAAGGGCATACTGAATAACTGAGCCAATTATATGGATAATTCAAGCATAAAAATTTTCTCAATTCTGTTGAGCCACAATTATGTATCATTTACTTATAAAAAATTGGATGTTTCTTTTCTTACATAAGTATTTATAAAATACATTAGAATATCTAAGTTTTCATTGCTAACTCTAAACTTGAAATAAACCACGAGATCTGAAGGAACTAAAAGTTTCTCTCTTTTAGCTGAGGTATAGTAGAGAAGATAAATCCAAAAAACCTACTTTGAAGAAATTAAATAAAAAATGTATTTTATTTACTTATTTATTTAGGCTTAATTAATATTTTATTTTATTTTATCTTATTATGCTCAATTAGCCAACATATAATACATCATTGGTTTTTGATATAGTGTTCAATGATTCATTAGTTGCCTATAACACCCAGTACTCATTACCACACATGCCCTCCTTAATACCCATCACCTGGATAATCCATCCCCCCGCCCCCCTTCATTCTGTAACCCTCGGTTTGGTTTTGAGAGAGTCCAGAGCCTCCCATGGTTTGTCTCCCTCTCTGATTTCTTTCCATTCAGTTTTCCCTCCGTTCCCCTGTGGTCTTCCACACTATGACTCATGTCCACGATAGCTAAACTGTGGAAGAGGCCGAGATGTCCTTCAACAGATGAGTGGATAAAGAATGTGTTTTAAAGGGTTTGGCGGACAGAGCCATTCTGAAGACACTTTGGGAAAAGAAAAACAAACAAAAAAATAATGTTTTGATAAAGTACATGACATGCAATTTTTAGCACAAGTACATGCTATTTATTGGTGTCTGTAGGACCAAAAGGGCTCTCTGCAATTCCACCATAAAAGTGTGAATGGTGAATGTTGGGTCTGTTATCAAAGGAACGAGACTGAGACAAAGTGAAAGTTATGCAAAGCTTTATTCTATGCCAAGCACTAGAAGTCAGACTGACTGGCCAGGTCCGCCGCTGAAGAGAGCGACCTCTCCCTTGGTCTTACAGGCTAGTTTTATAGGGCACAACCGCAGATCTTTACATATGTGGCTTTGGCTGATTGGATCTTTCCACATGCCTGGCCTTGTTTTAGATGTGTGTTTTAGCAACAGTTACCTGGAACTGATATCAATAACTGTTGAGGCATTTATTAAACAACAAAATGTCTACCTAGGCAATATGGAGTCACTATGGCTAAGTCGGCCCAGGCAGGCCCTAGGGGTTTAACAGGTTTTAATGTGGAATCAACCCCAACAGTGAACCCTTAGCAACTTCTAAGTTAGGATCACATAGAATTTTTCAGTATCTTCAGGAACCCAAAGAAACTTTGCTACCACTCAATACTCTCCTTTTCCATCTGCTTGGTGTGTTGAACATTAGGAAGGTAAGGAGGGAACCAGAGGAGATGCTGGGAGAGAGAGAAACTCTTGCTACTGCCAAAAATGAAAGGAGTTGCTTGAATGTGACTGCTGCAGCCGGATTTTCACACATATTCACTATCTCCTGTACTTATTCCTGTGCTGCCCCAAGACACATTATAAACTTCTGTCTTTACCTTGGACATATATGTAGAGTCTGTAAGAACTCATCTTCATGCCTCTCATTCAGTCCTTTCTCCTCACAGTGGGGAAAAGTGGGCAAAATCTTCAATGTATTGTTTTGGTACATTCTTTAGACAATCTTCACTCATATTGTTTAATATTCAAGATCTTTGATCCCTACTATGTGCATTATTAAAGAATTAAATCAAGGACAAGATAGTCATTTTCTTTGAATCCATAAATTTCACAGGCTAGTGAAAATGTAAAAGAATGTAAGTTTTACTAGAAGTGGGTAGTAGAGAAGACTGTCCTGCCGTGGGCTTGGAAGGGTTCCTAAAAGTAGAGAGGAAGGGAAAACTGTGGGAAAAGAGAAAAGGAAGGGTATGTAATGGCAGAAAATAATTCTAGTATAACTGGAAAATGGGTGAAGAGGTGAACGACACTTAAATGTCATAAAATGTCATCAAATAAAGTGTAATTGATTTATTAGAGTATAAGATATTAGTGTTCAAAACAGACCAAAAGAGAAGGAAAAATAAACATGAAAAAAATAAACATGAAAAAATAAAATTGACTTCCAGTGCCTTACACTCTAAAATGAAAAAAACGAAACTGCAGAGATCTCATGGGACATTAGTGAAATCCCAACTGGTCATTCTTTTTGTTTGTTTGTTTTTACGATTTATTTATTTATTTATTTGACAGAGAGAGCACAACTGAGCCTGAGCACGGCAGAGGGAGAAGCAGATTTCTGCTGAGCAGAGATCCTGATATGGGGCTCAATCCCAGGACCCTGTTATCATGACTTAAAGCCAAATCAGAGGCTTAACTGACTGAGCCACCCAGGCACCCCTCATCTGGTCATTCTGAACAAGCTGTGTTATTTGTAGATCTACGATGAGCTCCTGTGGTCATTTTCAGAATGATTTAAATTACCCTATTCTGTTGTACCCATTTGATTATTTAAATTTTTTTTATTATGTTGTGACTCACCATACAGTACATCATTAGTTTTTGATGTAGTGTTCTATGCTTCATTGTTTGCATATAATACCCAGTGCTCCATGCAATCTATGCGCTCCTTAATACCCTTCAAATTTTCAACCAGTCCCCTGAAATTAGCTAGAAAAAAAATTTTTAAAGTTAATAAAGTGCCATAGCAATGCTTTCACATTCAGTGCCATTCTTTAATTTTAATAATAATTTGTATACATGTCTACATCTAATTTTCAATATATGGTAACAGACACAAAATTCAACTAGAAGAATACTTTGGTGACTAATTTATGTTGAGGAACCCCATGGAAAAATTAAGTCTGCCAAGCCACAAAATAACTTATTCCTAAAGCCAGAAAAACAGAAAATCATAATATCATTGGTAACATCTACTAAGTTAATTTTGTTTAACAAATATTATATTCTAGCCAGTCACTTGTTTTATGTTCATATATGCATAGAGATGAGTGTACAATGGAGAAAAACAAAGTAGGAAAAAGGCAAGGGGTGGTCAATGGGTAGAGAACAGCTGTAATTATGTATGGGGTCATTAGTGGGGGACCTGGAAGTTACATTTTAGCAAAGCCTTTAAGTTGGTGAATTCCTTTGATAATACACATTGATATTAATCTGAAATGTGGAGGATCTACAGTGGGGACCATTCCTAAGAGGTTTTTGAAATATATCTGATAAGAAAAGATGATGGCTTTTTTCAAGGCAATAGTAGGGAGGTGGTACTTTCTTCAAAATTATTTCTTCAGAAATACAAACAGTATTACACTTTAAGATATTTGTATTGAACTCTGTTTAACATATAGTGTTATATTAGTTGCAGGTATACAATATAATGATTCAACAATTCTATACATTACTCAGGGCTCATCATGGTAAGTGTACCCTTGATTCCCTTTATCTATCTATTTCACCCATCCGTCCACCCACTTGTCCTCTGGCAACAATACAAATATTTTTTTTAATATTTTAATTTATTTAAAAGAGAATTATAAAAATGCAACTATTGATAATATAGCTCATTTTTCTAAAATAATCTTATACATTTCGAATATTTGCCTTAAATATAGGAAATGTTAGACATAAGTAGAATCCCAATTTTCTCCTTGAAACCTAACAGACATCTTCTTGTAATATTATTCCATTTCATATATTTCTTTCTTGTGCCACACTTATTTTTTGTTTTACTTCTAAATAAAATTAGTAATGTGCTTTCAAAACAGTGTGCCATTGAAATTTAGAATTATTTTCTCTGAGAGGTAACTGTGAGGTTCATGATCCTGACACTTGTGTTTCCTCTGAAGAATGGAATCATTCAAGACCTGTTTTGTTTTCATGTATTTGTTTTGTCCTAGTTCTAGCTACCCCCTTCGACAATGTCTAGCCCTCGTCTATTTTCTTATCATGCTATGATTAATTTGTTTTTAATTAAATTAATATATGTGCATTGTTTAAGGAGTCTATTAGTTTTATGATCTTTAAGATAAAGAACAGCCCCCAGCACGCTTGGTTGGTACACAACTGTGGTCTTCAGACCTCCCTTCTGCCATCATCTTGGGAATTCCCTTCACTTTCTCAGTTGTCTTCCTTAGGATCTCTGGGCTCCTCTTTTCAGTTGTTATCCAGTAGCTTCCTCTAAAAACGTGTGAGGAAGTTATCTTTTCTCAGTCTTTTTTTTTTTTTTTCCCACTTTAAATCCTTTAACGAGGATCCATTGGAGGGCAAGTCTGGTGCCAGCAGCCATGGTAATTCCTGCTCCAATAGCGTATATTAAAGTTGCTGCAGTTAAAAAGCTTGTAGTTGGATCTTGGGAGCGGGCGGGCGGTCCTCCTCCAGGCAAGCCACTGCCCGTCCCTGCCCCTTGCCTCTCAGCGCCCCCTTGATGCTCTTAGCTGAGTGGCCCGAGTGGCCCGAAGCGTTTACTTTGAAAAAATTAGAGTGTTCAAAGCAGGCCTGAGCCACCTAGATACTGCAGCTAGGAATAATGGAATAGGACCACGGTTCTATTTTGTTGGTTTTTGGAACTGAGGCCATGATTAAGAGGGACGGCAGGGTCTCAGTCTTTTTATATCTGAAAAAGTACTTGTTTTCCCCTCTTATTTGGCCAGTATTTTGATTACACAAGGAATTATAAACTTGAAGTAATGCTCCTTCAGTGTTTTAAAGGTATTGATCAGTTATCTTCCAGCTTGCCATATTGCTGTTGAGATCTTAGTCATCCTGATTTTAAATTTTTATCTGCAAATATTTATGTATTCTGGATATTAGACCCTTATCCAACATGATATCCCTCCTTTCTCTGGGTCATTTTTCCACTCTCATAACAGTTTCCTTTAATGCAAAAAAGTTTTTAAAATTTAATAAATTTAAATATTTTTCCCTTTTATTCCTTGTACTTTTTGGTATCATATCCAAGATACCATAATGAAATCCACATTCATGAAGATTTATTCTTAACTTTTCTTCTAAGAGTTTATTGTTTTAGCTCTTGTATTTAGATCGTTCATCCATTATGACTTTTTAAAAGATTTATTTATTTATTTTAGAGAGAGAGAGAATGAGCAGGAAGGACAGAGGGAGAGGGAGAGAGAATCTCAAGAAGACTCCATGCTGAGCACGGAGCCTGACATTGGGCTCAATCCTAGGAGAGTGAGGTCATGACCTGAGCTGAAACCAAGAGTCAGATGCTAACCAACTGTGCCACCCAGCTGTCCCCATTATGAAGTGATTTCTATATGTGGTGTAATTTGCATATGAATATCCCCCCTCCAATGAATGGTCTTGGTCCATTGTAGTTAAATTTAGAAGTCAGGATATTTAAGTTCTCCAACTTTGTTCTTTTTTTCAGGATGTTTTTGTTTACTCAGGGTGTCTTGCAATTCCATAAGAGTTTTAGAATTAGCTTTTCCATTTCTGAGAAAAAAAATAATTGAGATTTTGAAGAGGAGTGTATTGAATTTGTAAATAGCATTGGTGTATTGTCATTTAAATGCTACTAAATCTTTTAATGCATGAACATGATCTTTCTCTTCATGTATTTGGGATCCTTTAATTTTTTTTTTCCAGCAAAGTTTTATACTTTTCAGTGTACAAGTCTTTATATCCCCTGTTAAATTTATTCCTAACTATTTTATGCTTTTGGATGTCATTATAAATGGAACTATGTTGTTGATTTCCTTTTGGGTTGTTCATTGCTAGTGCAAAAAATGTCTCTAGTTGTTTTCTATTGATCTTATATTCTATAACTTTCTGGAATTCTTTTTTTTTTTTTTTTCTGTACTAGTTTGTGTGAGTGTGTGTGTGTATGTGTGTGTATACTTTAAAATTTTTTTTTTTTTTTTTTTTTTGCCTTGTTAATGTTCTTTTTTTTTTTTTTATTTTTTTTTATTTTTTATTTTTTTTATTTTTTATAAACATATATTTTTTATATACATATATTTTTATCCCCAGGTCTGTGAATCACCAGGTTTACACACTTCACAGCACTCACCAAAGCACATACCCTCCCCAATGTCCATAATCCCACCCCCTTCTCCCAAACCCCCTCCCCCCAGCAACCCTCAGTTTCTTTTGTGAGATTAAGAGTCACTTATGGTTTGTCTCCCTCCCAATCCCATCTTGTTTCATTTATTCTTCTCCTAATCCCTTAAGCCACCATGTTGCATCACACTTCCTCATATCAGGGAGATCATATGAGAGTTGTCTTTTTCCACTTGACTTATTTTGCTAAGCATGATACACTTTAGTTCCATCCATGTTATCGCAAATGGCAAGATTTTATTTCTTTTGATGGCTGCATAGTATTCCATTGTGTATATATACCACATCTTCTTGATCCATTCATCTGTTGATGGACATCTAGGTTCTTTCCATAGTTTGGCTATTGTAGACATTGCTGCTATAAACATTTGGGTGCACGTGCCCCTTCGGATCACTACGTTTGTATCTTTAGGGTAAATACCCAGTAGTGCATTTGCTGGGTCATAGGGTAGTTCTATTTTCAACATTTTAAGGAAGCTCCATGCTGTTTTCCAGAGTGGTTTCACCAGCTTGCATTCCCACCAACAGTGTAGGAGGGTTCCCCTTTCTCCAAATCCTTACCAACATCTGTCATTTCCTGACTTGTTGATTTTAGCCATTCTGACTGGTGTGAAGTGATAGCTCATTGAGGTTTTGATTTGTATTTCCCTGATGCAATTGATATGGAGCACTTTTTCATATGTCTGTTGGCCATCTGGATGTCTTCTTTGCAGAAATGTCTGTTCATGTCCTCTGCCCATTTCTTGATTGGATTATTTGTTCTTTGGGTGTTGAGTTTGCTAAGTTCTTTATAGATTTTGGACACTAGTCCTTTATCTGATACATCGTTTGCAAATATCTTCTCCATTCTGTCAGTTGTCTTTTGGTTTTATTCACTGTTTCCTTTGCTGTGCAAAAGCTTTTGATCTTGATGAAATCCCAATAGTTCATTTTTGCCCTTGCTTCCCTTGCCTTTGGTGATGTTCCTAGGAAGATGTTGCTGTGGCTGAGGTTAAAGAGGTTGCTGCCTGTGTTCTCCTCAAGGATTTTGATGGATTCCTTTTTCACATTGAGGTCCTTCATCCATTTTGAGTCTATTTTCATGTGTGGTGTAAGAAATGGTCCAATTTCATTTTTCTGCATGGGCTGTCCAATTTTCCTAACACCATTTACTGAAGAGGCTGTCTTTTTTCCATTGAACATTCTTTCCTGCTTTGTCGAAGATTAGTTGACCATAGAGTTGAGAGTCTATTTCTGGGCTTTTTATTCTGTTGCATTAATCTATGTGTCTGTTTTTGTGCCAGTACCATGCTGTCTTGATGATAACAGTTTTGTAATAGAGCTTGAAGTCCGGAATTGTGATGCCACCAACTTTGGCTTTCTTTTTCAATATTCCTTTGGCTATTCGAGGTCTTTTCAGGTTCCATATAAATTTCAGGATTATTTGTTCCATTTCTTTGAAAAAGATGGATGGTACTTTGATAGGAATTGCATTAAATGTGTACATTGCTTTAGGTAGCATAGACATTTTCACAATATTTATTCTTCCAATCCAGGAGCATGGAACAATTTTCCATTTCTTTGTGTCTTCCTCAATTTCTTTCATGAGTAATTTACAGTTTTCTGAGTATAGATTCTTTGCCTCTTTGGTTAGGTTTATTCCTAGGTATCTTGTGGTTTGGGGTACAACTGTAAATGGGATTGACTCCTTAATTTCTCTTTCTTCTGTCTTGTTGGTGTAGAGAAATACAACTGGTTTCTGTGCATTGATTTTATATCCTGACACTTTACTGAATTCCTGTACAAGTTCTAGCAGTTTTGGAGTGGAGTCTTTTGGGTTTTCCACATATAGTATCATATCATCTGCGAAGAGTGATACTTTGACTTCTTCTTTGCCGATTTGGATGCCTCTAATTTCTTTTTGTTGTCTGATTGCTGAGGCTAGGACTTCTAGTACTCTGTTGAATAGCAGTGGTGATAATGGACATCCCTGCCGTGTTCCTGACCTTAGCGGAAAAGCTTTCAGTTTTTCTCCCTTGAGAATGATATTTGCGGTGGGTTTTTCATAATGGCTTTGATAATATTGAGGTATGTGCCTCTATCCCTACACTTTGAAGAGTTTTGATCAGGAAGGGATGCTTTACTTTGTCAAAGGCTTTTTCAGCATCTATTGAGAGTATCATATGGTTCTTGTTCTTTCTTTTATTGATGTGTTTGATCACATTGATTGATTTGCGGATGTTGAACCAACCTTGCAGCCCTGGAATAAATCCCACCTGGTCGTGGTGAATAATCCTTTTAATGTACTGTTGAATCCTATTGGCTAGTATTTTGGTGAGAATTTTTGCATCTGTGTTCATCAAGGATATTGGTCTATAGCTCTCTTTTTTGATGGGATCCTTGTCTGGTTTTGGGATCAAGGTGATGCTGGCCTCATAAAATGAGTTTGGAAGTTTTCCTTCCATTTCTATTTTTTGGAACAGTTTCAGGAGAATAGGAATTAGTTCTTTAAATGTTTGATAGAATTACCCTGGGAAGCCTCTGGCCCTGGACTTTTGTTTGTTTGGAGATTTTTAATGACTGTTTCAATCTCCTTACTGGTTATGGGTCCGTTCAGGCTTTCTATTTCTTCCTGGTTCAGTTGTGGTAGTTTATATGTTTCTAGGAATGCATCCATTTCTTCCAGATTGTCAAATTTGTTGGCGTAGAGTTGCTCATAGTATGTTCTTTTAATTGTTTGTATTTCTTTGGTGTTGGTTGTGATCTTTCCTCTTTCATTCATGATTTTATTTATTTGGGTCCATTCTCTTTTCTTTTTGATAAGTCTGGCCAGGGGGTTATCAATTTTATTAATTCTTTCAAAGAACCAGCTCCTACTTTCATTGATTTGTTCTATTGTTTTTTTGGTTTCTATTTCATTGTCTTCTGCTCTAATCTTTATGATTTCTCTTCTGCTGGGCTTAGGGTTTCTTTCTTGTTCTTTCTCCAGCTCCTTTAGTTGTAGGGTTAGGTTGTGTACCTGAGACCTTTCTTGTTTCTTGAGAAAGGCTTGTGCCGCTATATATTTTCCTCTCAGGACTGCCTTTGTTGTGTCCCACAGATTTTGAACTGTTGTATTTTCATTATCATTTGTTTCCATGAATTTTTTCAATTCTTCTTTAATTTCCTGGTTGACCCATTCATTCTTTAGAAGGATGCTATTTAGACTCCATGTATTTGGGTTCTTTCCAAACTTCCTTTTGTGATTGACTTCTAGCTTCAGAGCATTGTGGTCTGAAAATATGCATGGTTGATCCCAATCTTTTGATACCTGTTGAGTCCTGATTTAGGACTGAAGATGTGATCTATTCTGGAGAATGTTCCATGTGCAGTAGAGAAGAATGTGTATTCTGTTGCTTTGGGATGAAATGTTCTGAATATATCTGTGGTGTCCCTCTGGTCCAGTGTGTCGTTTAAGGCCTTTATTTCCTTGCTGATCTTTTGCTTGGATGATCTGTCCATTTCAGTGAGGGGAGTGTTAAAGTCCCCTACTATTATTGAATTATTGTTGATGTGTTTCTTTGATTTTGTTATTAATTGGTTTATATAGTTGGCTGCTCCCACGTTGGGGGCATAGATATTTAAAATTATTAGATATTCTTGTTGGACAGACCCTTTGAGTATGATATAGTGTCCTTCCTCATCTCTTATTATAGTCTTTGGCTTAAAATCTAATTGATCTGTTATAAGGATTGCCACCCCAGCTTTCTTCTGATGTCTATTAGCATAGTAAATTCTTTTCCACCCCCTCACTTTAAATCTGGAGGTGTCTTCGGGCTTAAAATGAGTTTCTTGGAGGCAACATATAAATTGGTTTTTGTTTGTTATCCATTCTGATACCCTGTGTCTTTTGATTGGGGCATTTAGCCCCCCATTATCATTTAGGGTAACTATTGAGAGATATGAATTAAGTGCCATTGTATTGCCTGTAAGGTGACTGTTACTGTTCCTTTCTGATCTACCATTTGTAGGCTCTCTTCGCTTAGAGGACCCTTTTCAATATTTCCTGTAGAGCTGGTTTGGTGTTTGCAAATTCTTTCAGTTTTTGTTTGTCCTGGAAGCTTTTAATCTCTCCTTCTATTTTCAATGATAACCCAGCTGGATATAGTATTTTTTGCTGCATGTTTTTCTCATTTAGTGCTCTGAATATATCATGCCAGCTCTTTCTGGCTTGCCAGGTCTCTGTGGATAAGTCTGCTGCCAATCTAATATTTTTAACATTGTATGTTACAGACTTCTTTTCCCGGGCTGCTTTCAGGATTTTCTCTTTGTCACTAAGACTTGTAAATTTTACTATTAGGTGACAGGTTGTAGGCCTATTCTTATTGATTTTGAGGGGTGTTCTCTGAACCTCCTGAATTTTTATGCTTTCCTTTTGCCATATTGGTGATATTCTCCCCAATAATTCTCTCCAGTATACCTTCTGCTCCCCTCTCTCTTTCTTCTTCTTTTGGAATCCCAATTGTTCTAATGTTGTTTCATATTATGGTGTCACTTATCTCTCAAATTCTCCCCTCATGGACCAGTGCTGTTTGTCCCTCTTTTGCTCAGTTTCTTTATTCTCTGTCATTTGGTCTTCCATATTGCTAATTCTTTCTTCTGCCTCATTTATCCTAGCAGTGAGAGCCTCCATTTTTTATTGCACCTCATTAATAGCTTTTTTGATTTCAACTTGGCTAGATTTTAGTTCTTTTATTTCTCCAGAAATGGCTTTTATATCTCCCTAGAGGGTTTCTCTAATATCTTCCATGCCTTTTTTGAGCCCAGCTAGAACCTTGAGAATTGTCATTCTGATCTCTAGGTCTGACATATTACCAATGTCTATATTGATTAGGTCCCTAGCCTTCAGTACTGCCTCTTGTTCTTTTTTTTGTGGTGAATTTTTCCGCCTTGTCATTTTGTCCAGATAAGAGTACATGAAGGAGCATGTAAAATTCTAAAAGGGTGGCAACAACCCCAGGAAAATATGCTTTAAACAAATCAGAAGAGATCCCAAATCGTGAGGGGGGAGAAAGGGGAATAAAAGAGGTTCAGAAAGAAAAAAAGAGAAAAAAAAAAAAGAAAGAAACAAGAGTTAAAAAAAGAAAACGAATAAAGAAAATTATAAAAAAAGAAGAAAATATATATATATATATTAGATAAACTAGTTAACAAACGTTAAAAAAGAAAAGGGTAAAAGTTAAAAAAAAATTTAACAGAAGAAGAGAAAATAAATGGAGAAGGAAAAATAATTAAATTAACTGCAAGACAAAAGAATCATAGGGAGAAAGCTATGAGTTCCGTGCTTTGCTTTCTCCTCCTCTGGAATTCTGCTGCTCTCCTTGGTATTGAAACTGCACTCCTTAGTAAGTGAACTTGTTTTTGGATGGATTTCTTGTTGATCTTCTGGGGGAAGGGGCCTGTTGTAGTGATTCTCAAGTGTCTTTGCCCTTGGTGGAATTGCACTGCCCTTACCAGGGGCTGGGCTGAATAATCCACTCGGGTTTGCTTTCAGGAGCTTTTGTTCCCTGAGCACTTTCTGTAGAGTTCCAGAGGACAGGAATACAAATGTCGGCCTCCTGGTCTCTGGCCCAGAAGAGCCGAGAGCCTGGGGCCCCACTCCTCAGTGCTCCCTCAGAGAAGAGCGCCCAGTAACTCCTGTCTGCCTGACCTCCGGCTGCTCTCCGAGCTCACCGAGCCTGCGACCGGTTCAAGGTAACCCCAAGCTGTGAGCTCACTGTTGGCTCTGTCTTTGTAGCTGGCATTCCTGTTCCAATACCCGCAAGCTCTGCGACACTCAGACACCCCCGATCCTTCTGTGACCCTAGGGACGTGAGGCCACGCTGACCCTGCATGGGCTTCGCCCCGGTTTAGCCTCTGGAGCGATGTCCCTCAGCAGAACAGACTTTTAAAAGTCCTGATTTTGTGCTCCGTTGCTCTGCCCCTTGCTGGAAGCCGGCGGCTCCCCCCGCATTCTATCTTCCTGTCGCTTTGGATTCACTTCTCTGCCAGTCCTACCTTTCAGAAAGTGGTTGCTTTTCTGTTTCTAGAATTGCTGTTCTTCTCTTTGATCTGTGGATGGATTTGTAGGTGTTTGCAATCTTTAGATAAGCTATCTAGCTGATCTGCTAGCTGAAGTAGTCTCAGCCTGCTACTTCTCCATCTTGACTCCTCCCTGATTTCCTCCATCCCAATTTTTATTTTTTTTCTTAATTAATTGCTTTGGATAGAAATTCTTTTAAAATAATATTTGTTGAGTATGCTAAGAATGAACATATTTGTCTTGATCTTAGAGAAAAATCTTTTAATGTTTTACCTTTGAGTATGATGTTACCTGTTTTTCTTGTTTGTTTTTTTAATAAAACTTTTATCAGATTGAGGAAATTCCTTATGTTTTTAGTTTGAGTCGTTTGTGTGTGCGTTTTATGAAAAGCTGTCAACTGTTTCCCCCATCAATTGCAATGGTAATATTTCTCTTTTTCCCCCTCCTTATTCTACTATATGATATATTTGGAGTTTGATGTGATATTGAAATACATCATCTAATATTTCAATGAATAAAGTGGTGCATAAACAATGAATTCTGTTACACTGAAAAAAATTAAATTAAAATAATAGATTATATAGAAGTTTTCAACTTAAAAAAAAAAAAAAAAAAAAAGGATGTTTCTTATTGATTCCCCCTGGAGTCTGTGTAGAGATGTTTAAAGAGAACCCAAAATACAGATAACTATTGTGGAAATCAAGAGTGGCCTTTGGTCTACTCATATACAAAAACCGATTCTTGTTATTCTCACACTATCTCACCTGCACTCTTTCCCATATATATATATGTATATATACATACATATATATATATATATATAAAATAAACTTATTAAAGTGAAATAATTTGAAATTTATACATGAATAATTAAAATATTTGAGTAACAATGACAGAAGTTTACATTTTAAATACTGTATATATTAGAGAATATGGAAAATCATGGTGTGATACAACCACACCAGGAAAATTAATGTGAAGTTTTTTGGGGAAAGAAAGGTATTCCAATAGTTAAAAAAAAATCTATCTCATGGAGAATATTTACATTAAATGATTTAACACAAAAGTTTGTAAAGTTATTTCTCCCACAGATAGAAATGCACTTAATAAAAATTCTGGCCTAGGTAAGAATTTCCTTTTTGCTCTGTTGTTGGTTTCATGTACATACATAAATGTTTATACCTATCCAAATGTTCTCTTCCCACAACTCATTAAATATAATATTAACTTGATTTTAACAACATGCTTTTGTGACAGATTCTCTTTTTCTTGAGGTTCCAAATCTTCCAAGATAGATAAAGAAACAAAAGTTGCTTATTTCTTCATACAGGATTTCTCCTAGAGCCATAAATATTCCATACTGAGACTAAGAAGTAGTGAATACTGAGATCTTCTTAGTTGGATTTTTTTTTTTTTTGTAGTTAGTACAACTAGTATTTATTTATTTTTTTTTAATTTTTTTTATTTTTTATAAACATATATTTTTATCCCCAGGGGTACAGGTCTGTGAATCACCAGGTTTACACACTTCACAGCACTCACCAAATCACATGCCCTCCCCAATGTCCATAATCCCAACCCCTTCTCCCAAACCCCCTCCCCCCGGCAACCCTCAGTTTGTTTTGTGAGATTAAGATTAGTTGGATTTTTCATTTTTGTGTAGATTTAGTGGGGATAATGAGACAGAAATAGAAGGAAAACTGGTACTGGTATTATTGTTGAAAATTAATGTATAGTGAATTTTTGAAAAATATTAAAGAAAACATGCTACCTAGAAGCAAGATTTTAAAAAATAAAATTCTCCCTTAAAATTTTAATGCCTTGAGCTAACTAAAAGATACCCCCAAAAAATGTAAAATTAAGTTTAGTGTTTTTAAAATTAATGTATGCTAGAGTCACAAATCTGACTCTGAAGGATGTCTTTTGTATCAGCTTATCCATAGATCCTAAAAAAAAAAAAAAAAACTCTATATTGCCAAGCCACAATTTAAGAATTTTTGCTGCTATTGTTACTCTATTCTTCCATGTTTCTGGTGGCAAAATAGGAAAACTTTGACACCATATTACCTTATTGAAACATGCTCTATTATATTTATTTACTTATTTATAAAGTACGCTCCATGTCTAGTGTGGAGCCTAACATGGGGCTTGAACTTATAATGCTGAGATCAAGGGCTGAGCTGAGATCAAGTGTCAGATGCTTAACCAACTGAGCCACTAGGTGCCGCCCCTTTCTCAAATTTTATTTTTATTTATTTGTATTTTAATAAAGTTCAATATTTATTTATTTATTTATTTATTTAAGAGTAGGCTCCACCCCCAGCATAGAGAGTGAAGCAGGGCTCAAAATCACAACCCTGAGATCAAGACCTGAGCTGAAATCAAGAGTTGGATTCTTAACTGACTGAGCCATTCAGGCTCCCTGACACCTGCTTTAAATAATGCGTTTAATATTCTATGAGAGCAAGTATTCTGAGTTTCTTGTTTGTTTCAACACTGTTATTGACTCATGATGCTTCCCCAGGAAAGATTTCCATTTCCTTCTCTTGTGAGGATACCATAGTTGATTCAGAGTATTTTGAAAATAGGCTGTGTATGACAGCGCTGAAAATTAAGTTTGGGGCCCTGTCCTTGATTCCCTTCTCTATATTAGTGAATTTCATTTGCAGTTATAATGTTATGAACTGCATGATTTAGATAATCATAAATATTTGATCAGCTTTCCCTTTCAACAAAAATCATACCTCCTGATCATTTCTAATTTTTTTTTGTTGCATGTTTGTAATAATGTCATTGAAGTTCATGGCTGATTTTTATATTAAAAACTACATAAAAGAAATTAGGACACATTAGGTAGTGCATTTGTTGACTATTTCTAATGTTTGAACCATCCCTGCATTCCTGGGGGAAAAATCCCCCTTCATCATGATATATGATATTTTCATTATACTGCTGGATTCAGTTTTTTAGTACTTTGATGAGGGTCTTTGTATCTATATTCTATTTTTTTTTAAGATTTTATTTATTTATTTGACAGAGAGAGAGATCACAAGTAGGCAGAGAGGCAGGCAGAGAGAGAGAGGAGGAAGCAGGCTCCCTGCTGAGCAGAGAGCCTGATGTGGGACTCAATCCCAGCACCCCGAGATCATGACCAGAGCTGAAGGCAGCGGCTTAACCCACTGAGCCACCCAGGAGCCCCTGTATCTATATTCTTAAGTAATATTGGTGTTTAGTTTCTTTTTTAAACATGTCTTTGGCTTGTGTATAGGGCAATGGCATCATAGAAAGAGTTAGGAATAAATTAGCAAGTTTTATCTCTTCTGTTTTTTAGAACCATCTAAGAAAAATTGGCTTAATTATGAATATATCTGGTTGAAATTAATTACTTCACCTGTAAAGTCATTTGGTTCTGGGCTTTTCTTTGTTGGAAGTTTTTTTGTTTACCAAGATAATCTTTTTACCTATTATAGTTCTGTTGTGATTTTCTATTTCTTCTTGAATCAGTTTTGGTAGTTTTGTGTTTCTAAAAATGTATTTATTTTATCTATCCTACCTGATTTTTGGCAAATAGTAGTTTGTAATATTCTTTTATATTCCTTTTTTATTTCTATAAAGTCAACATTCTCCAGTTTCATTTCTTATTTTCATAATTTGAGTTTGTTCTCTTTTTCTTTGTCAATTTTTTTCATTTTTTTTAAAGAATCAACTTTTTTTAAATAAAATCTCTAGTCTTTCATTACTTCACTGCTCTAATCTTCCTTATTTTCTTCCTCTTGCCTTAAGTTTAGTTTGCTCTTTTTTTCTAGTTCATCAAAGTGTAAAGTTAAGTTATTAATTTGAGATTATTTTTTAATGAACTCATTCATAGCTATAAATATCCCCATGAGCACTGCCCTTGCTTCCTCCCATATGTTTTGGTATATTTTTTCATTGTTGTTGTTTTCTTTCACCTCTAAGTATTTTCAGTGTCCCTCTGACTTTTTCTTTGACACTTGGTTGTTAAAACATGTTGTTCAGTTTCCATATATGGAATTTTCTACTTCCTTTTCTATTATTTATTTCTAGCTTCATTCCACTGTGTTTGGAAAAGTTACTTTCTATGATTTAGAACTTTTAAAATGTTCCAGGATTTTTTTATGACCTAACATATAATATATCCTGGAAGTTGTTCCATGTCCACTTGAGGAAACTTTGTATTTCTGTTGTTGTTGAGTGGAATCCTCTGCATATATTAGGTATAGTTGATTTTTTTGTCTGAGTCCTCTGAAAAAGTTCCTCACCTGCTTGTTAGCAATTTGAAAATAAACAAGGAATGTGCACTGCTGTCTCATATTTCAACTAACTTTGTGGACTTATGTATTAAACAAAAACACAAATTAAAACAATAAAAGCAATTTATGTATTATTTTTTCAGTGGAGTTCCAAAAGGGTGCAGATGGAGATTGATTTTGTCTTCAACTTTATTTTTTTTATATTTTGTTTA
Source organism: Mustela lutreola (assembly GCF_030435805.1). Taxonomy (NCBI): domain Eukaryota; kingdom Metazoa; phylum Chordata; class Mammalia; order Carnivora; family Mustelidae; genus Mustela; species Mustela lutreola. The sequence goes on along the minus strand of NC_081290.1, from coordinate 128,032,370 downwards.
TTTATTTGAGAGGGAGAGAAAGAAAATGAACAGTGGGGAGGGGCAGATATAGAAAGAGAGAGAGAGGCAGACTCTCTGCTGAGCAGGAAATCCCATTCTGGGGCTCCATGCTAGGACCTAGAGATCATGACCTGAGCTGAAACCAGATGCTTAACTGACTGAGCTACCCAGGCACCCCTTCAACTTTAATCAGACAGATCTAAAATGCAGGTTTTGACACAATGGATTGATTCACTTAGTAGGTTACACACTGTTAAAAATTATTGTTACTATTATATAATAGAACTAGGATATGTCTTTGGTAAAAATATATAAAAGTACATTTTTATTAAAGATTTTATTATTTTAGAGCAGTTTTAGGTTTATGATAAAAGTTTATGATATGAGATTTCCCAGATACATGTCCTCCCACTCATTATCATCACCACTTACAAGTATGGTTCATTTCTTACCAAGAATAACTCTACACTAACACCTCATATTCACCTCTAAGTCCCAGTTTATGTTGTGTTTTATCATGGTGGTGTATATTTTATGGGTTTGGACAAATGTATAATGACATCTGTCTGTCATTATAGTATCATACAAAATAGTTTCACTGTTATAAAAAATCTTATGTGTTCAACAGATTCATAATTCCCCCAACCCTGACCACCACTGATTTTTTTTTACTGTCTCCATAGTTTTGCCTTTTTCAGAATATCATACAAAGAATTGGAATCATATAGTGTGTAATTTTTTCAGATTTGCTTTTGTCACTTAGTAATATACATTTAAGTTTCCTCCGTATCTTTTTATGACTTGACAGCTCATTTATTTTTAGAGCTGATTAATATTCAATTATATGGCTGTATCACAGTTTATTAATTCATTTGCCTGAGCAACATTTGATTGCTTTCCAGTTTTGTCCATTATGAATAGAGCTGCTCTAAATATTTGTCTGTAGGTTTTTTGTGTGGATATAAGTTTTTAATGCTTTTGGGTAAATACCAAAGAAGTTGCTGGATCATATAGCAAGAGTATACTTAGTTTTTAAGAAATTGCCAAACTGTCTTCCAAAATGGCTATTTGCATTCCTACCACCAATGAAAGAGTTTCTGTTGCTCCATGTCTTATCAAATAAGTCAGAATTTCTGAAGATGGTGCCTAGATATCATTATTTGTATTAAAGATCCTCTAGAAAATCTGAAGTTGGGAAGCACTGATGAACAATATTATTCATATGTTTGTTAGCTATTTATACATCTTGTTTGGAAAAGTGTGTGTTCATTTCTTCTGCTCATTTCTTGACTGGATTATGTGTTAAGTTGGAGAAGTTCTTTATAGATCTTGGATACCAGCCCTTTATCTGTAATATCATTTGAAATTATTTTCTCCCATTCGGGGTGTTGCCTTTTAGTTTTCTTGACTGTATCCTCTGCTGTTTAGAAGCTTTTTATCTTGATTAAATTCCAATAGTTCATTTTTTGTTTTGTTTCCCTTGCCTTTAGAGACATATTGTGCAAGAAGTTGTTATGGCTGATGTCAAAGAGGTTACTGCCTGTGTTCTCCCTTAGGATTTTGATGGATTCCTGTTTCACATTTAGGTCTTTCATATCCAATTTTGAGTTTATCTTTGCATATGGAGTAAGAGAATTGTCCAGTTTCATTCCTCTGCATGTGGCTGTCCAATTTTCCCAGAATACTTTGTTGAAGAACATGTATTTTTTCCATTGGATATTGTTTCCTGCTTTATCAGACATTAGTTGGCCATAGATTTGTTTATTTCTGGGCTCTCTATTCTGTTCCATTGATCTATGTGTCTTTTTGTGTGTGTGTGTGCCAATACCTCACTGTCCTGATGAGTGTAGCTTTGTAATATAGCTTGAAGTCAGGCATTGTGATGCCCCTATCTTTGGTTTTCTTTTTCAACATTCCCCTGGTAATTCAGGGTCTTTTTTGGTTCCATACAAATTTTCGGATGTTTAAAAATGTTCCATATCACTAGGCATCAGGGAAATACATATCAAAACCACAATAAGATATCACCTTACACCAGTTAGAATGGCAAAAATTATAAAGACAGGGAACAACAAATGTTGGCAAGGGTATGGAGAAAGCGAACCCTCTTACATTGTTGGTGGGTACAACCACTCTGGAAAACAGTATGGTGGTTCCTTGAAAAGTTAAAAATAGAGCTACTCTATGACTGGGCAATTACACTATTCGATATTTACCCCAAAGATACAGATGTAGTGAAAAGAAGGGCCATATGCACCCCAATGTTCATAGCGGCAATGTCCACAATAGCCAAACTGTGAAGAGCCTAGATGTCTAATGACAGATGAATAAAGAAGATGTGGTTCATATATACAGTAATAATACTCAGCCATCAGAAAAAATGAATACCTATCAACATGCATTAACATGGATGGAACTGGAGGGTATTACATTAAGTAAAATACTTCCAGCAGAGAATGAAAATTATCACATGATTTCATTGATACATGGCATATAAGGAATTGTGCAGAAAACTACAGGGAAAGGGAGGGAAAGCTGAATGTAAAGAAATAAGAGAGGGAGACAAATCATTAGAGACTCTGGACTCTGGGAAAAAAAAAACTGGGGGTTATGGAAAGGAGGAGGTGGAGGGAGGGGGTTATCATAATGTGATGAGCACTGTTATTCACAAGTAATGAACTGCTGAACACTGCATCAAAAACTAATGATGTACTATATGTCGACCAATTGAATATGATAAAAAAAAGAAAAACATCATTCACCGGTATTATTAGAACAGATCTTTGATTAGTTATAGTCATCCAACTGTCCATTCTTTTGAAAGAAAATGAGTGACTTCTTATCTATAGGCAGCTGCTGATGAGTTCTTGAGTAGCTTTGTCTGTTTTGTGTGGATCATAACATTTATCTCAAACAACAGCTCAATGAGTTTTTGAGCTAGATACTACCATTAACCTTATTTTATAGAAAAGAAAATGAAACTTTGTAAGGATAAGAAAGGAGAACCCTCTTACACTATTACTGGGAATGTAAACTGGCACAGTCACTCTGGAAAACAGTATGGAAGTTCTTCAAGAAGTCAAAAATAGAGCTACCCTATGACCCAGAAATTGTACTACTAGATATTTACCCAAAGGATATAAAAACAGTGATTCAAAAGGCTACTACACCCCAAAATTTATAGCAACAATGTCCACAATAGCCAAACTATGTAAAGAACCCTTCAAACTCAACACACACAAAACAGACAATCATATCAATAAATGGGCAGAAGATATGAACAGGTACTTCTTCAATGAAGACATACTATCAGACACATGTGGCTATCAGACACATGAAAATATATTCATCATCACTAGCCCTCAGGGAGATTCAAATTAAAACCACATTGAGATATCACCTTACACTACTTAGATTGGCCAAAATTAGCAAGACAGGAAACATGTGTTGGAGGGGATGTGGAGAAAGGGGAACCCTCTTCCACTGTTGGTGGGAATGCAAGTTGGTGCAGCCTCTTTGGAGAACAGTGTGGAGATTCCTCAAGAAATTAAAAATAGAACTTCCTATGACCCTGCCATTGCACTCCTGGGTATTGACCCCAAAGATACAGATGTAGTGAAAAGAAGGGCCATCTGTACCCAATGTTTATAGCAGCAATGGCCACGGTGGCCAAATTATGGAAAGAACCAAGATGCCCTTCAATGGACAAATGAATAAGGAAGATGTGGTCCATATATACTATGGAGTATTATGCCTCCATCAGAAAGGATGAATACCCAACTTTTGTAGCAACATGGATGGGATTGGAGGAGATTATGCTGAGTGAAATAAGTCAAGCAGAGAGAGTCAATCATCATATGGTCTCACTTATTTGTGTAGCATAGCAGATAGCATGGAGGACATGGGGAGTTAGAGAGGAGAAGGGAGTTGGGGGAAATTGGAAGGGGAGGTGAACCATGAGAGATTATGGACTCTGAAAAACAATCTGAGGGGTTTGAAGTGGCGAGGGGGTGGGAAGTTGGGGTACCAGGTGGTGGGTATTATGGAGGGCACAGATTACATGGAGCACTGGGTGTGGTGCAAAAATAATGAATACTGTTATGATGAAAATAAATAATTAAAATTTTTTATTTTAGATTTAAAAAAAAAAAAGAAAAGAACCCAGATGTCCATCAATACATGTATGGATAAAGAAGATGTATACACAATGGAATATTATTCAGCCATCTAAAAGGATGAAATCTTGCCATTTGCAATGATGTGGATGGATCTAGAGGGTATTACACTAAGCAAAACAAGCCAATTAGAGGAAGACAGATACCACATGAGTTCACTTCTATGTGGAATTTAAGAAACAAAACAGAGGGTCATAGGGGAAATGAGGAAAAAATAAGATGAAATCAGAGAGGAAGACAAACCATAAGAGACTTTTAACTATAGGAAAGAAACAGAGCTGTTAGAGGGGCGGTAGGTGGAGGGATGGAGTAATTGGGTAGTGGGCACATGATGAAATGAACACTGTGTGTTATATCAACTGATGAATTACTAAATTCTACCCTTACACCAATAATACAGTATACATTAACTAACTTGAATTTAAATTAAAAAAGAAAGAAATGTACCCAAATGAAACCCAAAAAGCAAGTTGATAATTCTGACGAGTTAAACACAGCCAGTATAGCACCAATTATAAATTTAATATAATTGTAAGTTTTGTTGATCACTGTCTTTTTACAATTTCTATCAGGATATAATTTTATATCTCTCAAATTATCATTAGCATATCACTTTATGTTCAATGATCCAAGTTATTCTTTTCTTTATATCATGAGAATTAACATTTTTCAGAGATCAATGAACTGTACCAACAGACTCCTTTACATACCAGTGAAGTGCACTGAGAGACTCCTTTACACAGCAGTCATTAGTCATTCACAGTTTAAAATGCTTGTGAACTGTCTGTCAAATAAATAAATAAAATCTTTTTTAAAAAAATAAAAAATAAAATGCCTGTGAACTGATGTGGTCTTACCATGTTAATCAATGGAGTGACTTAGTAATAGAGAAACTTAGGAATGTTATAATAATCTTCTATAGTATCATTTGAACTTTATTTAGACCTATATGTCTAAAGGGTATATATTTTTTCTGGAAAATATTATATATATAGTTATAGCTATATAGTTACAGCTCATGCTGTCAAGCTACTAAAATACAACCCCCTGCTATCTTTCCATCCATTCATATCAAATACAATGGGAGGGAAGGGTATTTATATTCTAAGATTGTTGAAATTCACAAACTCCAAAAGCTGACATGAGGTTATTCAAGAATGAGTAGTAGCTTTGGCATGGGAAGAACCAAATGTGTCAATGCACCAAGAACTTAATGAAGAAAAAGCAAGACAAGCTGCCACATGGGCCAAAGACAAAGAGGAGCATAGACAAAGAGGAGAGGAACATAGAAAATCAATTCTTATCCAAAGGCATATAGAACCAAAAGGAGAATATCAACATCTTGGACAATATTTTGGTATACAAAATCCCTTAACACAACATCATTGGTTAAATATGGTATTACAGATAAATAATTAAGAATTCTGAATAATTAAGTATAAATTTTAAATTGAAAAGGATGCTTATTCTCAAAATCAAGAAGTAATTTTTTTCCTAGTTGTTAGGCTTAATCAATGTTTCATCATTCAAACTTACTTTTTCTCAAGTCAATGTAGATAATAATATTCTGAATAATAAAACATTCCTTCATTTTTTTCAATATCAGAATTATTGAAAAATTATCAAATATAAAATCAGAATTCGTTTCAATTGCAACAAAGAGAAAAGAGACAGAGAGAGAGAGAAAAAAAAGAACCTCGTGTGGATCACAGTGGTAGGATTATGCTGGTGTTCTAGCATCAAGGAGATTGGCTCTTCAATAAAATTTTCAACAGAGGTTATAATTCATTACTACTTGCTATAACTTTGTGAAACTAATTTATCTGGTTTGAAAACTTAATACAGGCTTAGAAAAGCTTATTTATGTATATTTTGCACTCAGATAAAATATTTCTTATATCATAATCAGTTGTTGAAATTATCTATTCTTCTGGCTAAAAATCATGGCTGTGTTTGCTTTTGTGAATTTTACTTCATTTTTGGTACAGGCTACTCTGACTGCAGTCATTAGAGACTATGTGGCTACGTCTCTTTCAAAAATAGTAATGACTTTAAAAGTGCCAAGAAATGTACTCTCTTTCCTGCCATAAAACATAAAGCCCAGAAATTTTGGGGGGTACAAGAAGAAAGAGGAAAACTTTTGCATTGTGCATTTGGTGAAAATCAGCCTAAAGATCCTGATGGGTTTTCTGTTTTCTTGTTTTTAATATATCTCTGGATTACTGTTTCTATCTAGCTTTTCCTTGTGAATAGCAGAGCTGTATTTTTTGAAGATAGCAAAGCTCAATTTTGATTCATGGAGAGTAATGGTTTGACGCATTGCCTTCTCTGGCTTCTCATTCCCAAAACTCATAAACTTCTTTTCAAAGACCTATTCTAGGTTACTTAGATGTTCTCTTGACAGAATTGGTCCAAATTGGTTCTGCTGAATTCCCTGAAGGTACACAGTGCATCATGACCTTTGCAGCTTTCTTGTGAATGCAGTAGTTCAAACTTCACTGAGACTTGACAGAATTAGTTCTGCTAACCCAGATGGGGCAGGTTTTCAAAACTAGCATGAAAAACTCCCCTGTTTTCCTAAAATAGTAACCTTCCTTCTCTCTCAGTCCATGTATGTCTATGATTTATGCTTTAATGTGCAGTAATACCAATGCAATGCATTCATGCAACTATTGCGATAAACAGAAAGTAAGTCATGTCTGTCTTTTCTGAAAAGGGAAAGGTTCCAACTGTTTTTTCATGTATTCATAAGGACTTACTAATCTCTTGATTAGGTTCACCTCTTAGGCAATGAACAAAAGGCTATATGAAAGTAAATGTAAGTAGGCAAATATTTTGTCAATCTTATTTGCCTTCCTCCAGGGGGTAAAAAAGACAGAACATGTTTGCATTGGGTTTCTATAGAAACAGAAAAGAAAAAAAGTACCTATGAACAGGAAAGGACTTTTAAGATAGAATGTTAGATACAATATCTCAAAAACATGTCTAAATGTTCCTACCAATAACATAGAAAAAGTAAGTTGTATTCATATCTTAGTCCCAAAGATGATGTAATAAATGGAAAACACATAACAGTATTAACTCTCATAAGCTATGAGTTCTTCAAAAGTCTTTCAGTTTCATTAATTCAGAGAAAGAACTTTAACTCAATTTTAACATCCATCCTTGATCATTCTTTCTTGTCTCCCAATCAGGCAAGGTAGATGTTTACTTTTAGACAATATTCGGATTTGGATGGTTTCTGTGAGTGATTTTCTATACTCTGCTTTAGTTCTCAGTCTCAAATATAACTTTTAATATAACATGGCAAATGTATTCTTTCCTTTGAAAGAATGGTCTTACTGTGCCATTGATTCTTCTTCAGCAATCTAGAATGTTAAGAGTTTTGTTTCTTCCCATTGACTTGTCAAGTTGACCTACAGTATGATAAGCAGTTTTATCTATTTGGTGTTGAATTAAAAAGAAAAATGGCCCAATTACCACTCCCCTCATCACACAGGTATCCTTACATGTGTGCCTATATTTCAACACTGAGAAATATTGTTCTAGCAGAGGGTTTATTTCCTATTCTACACATAGAAGAATGTATTTTGCAACTGTAGATAAAAGAGGAAAGTTAGTGTTTGGCAATGTCAAGTTATATAGTTGAGTAATTAAGGTGACAGGAGAGAAAGAAGAAAGAAGAAAAGGAAAAATTATATGGAAAGTGTCTGGTCCTTCCATTGATCCTTTGAACTGATTTTGAACCCCACTGAAGAGTAGAAATAGAGATATCTGTGAAAGTCTGGCTGTGTGTGTGTGTGCATGTACGCAAAATATTCCAGAGAGGTTGCTATACTCCTCTACCTCTGAGCAAAAGTCAACACAACTGAGCATCAAAATGATAACTAACTTGAGGAATACACCAGTACAAGTCTTTTGAAAAGATAACAGCATTCCAGTTATGGGGTATGGCATGAGACTGTACACAGCCTGACACTGATCTTGAGCAGGGGTAGGAACAGACTGAAATAAAAAATGTAACACCTGGGAAGACTGGGAGGCTCAGTCAATAAAGTGTGAGCTTTTTCTTGTGAAAAGCCTTCAGCTTAAGTCATGGTCCCAGGGTCCTGGGATCAAGTCCTTCATCGGGCTCCCTGTTCAGCAGGGAGCCTGCTTCTCCCTCTGCCTGATGCCCCCTCCATGTGCACTCTCTCTCCCTCTCTCTCTCTGACAAGTAAATAAAATATTTAAATAAATAAATAATAAAAATGTAATACCATTTACATTAGCACCCCAAAAGGAAATACTTATATATCAGTCTAACAAAATGTGCACAAGACCTATATAAGGAAAACTGCAAAAGTCTGATGAACTTCCTAAAAGAGAATGAATGCTTAAAAAACAAAAATTCTTAAGTGCTGTTTACTTCATACACACAAAATATATTAATCTTTAAATTTTTAATAAACTGAAAGTTCACTAACACTCTTCAGTGTAGTAAGTTCTAAATAAACTCCGTATTATTTTATACAGGTAAAGGTTTCTCCTACAGAAGTTTGAAAATCCAGATGATTACAAAATGTCAAAAAAGTGAGAAAGAACATAATATCTAATACCTAAATCTGTAGGACTATAATAACAAAGTCATTTATTTTTGCCATTCCTTTTTAATTTTGGCTGACCATATTTATCTTTTTTTTTCATAAAAATTTTGCTAGTTATAATATAAATATGCATTTCCACTCCCTTACAATCTCAAAAACAAAAAGCAAATAAAATAGAATTTCTTAGTGGTTCATTCAGTTAAGCATCAGGTTCTTGTTTTGGCTCAGGTCATGATCTCATGGGTGGTGAAATCAAAGTCAGCAGAGGTCTCTGTACTCATTTGGGAGTCTGCTTGAAGATTCTTTGCTCCCCCCACTCTTCTTGCTCTCTCTCTCTAAAATAAATACATTAAAAAAAATGGATATTTGTGCAACATATTAAAGAAATGTATGAATTAAAATGAGATAGAACTCTTCAAAAATACAATGAGATATCTTCATACCAATCAGAATCGCTAAAATTAATAAGTCAAGAAACAACAAATAGTTAGTGAGGATGGAGATAAAGGAGAACCTTCTTACACTGTTGGTGGGAATGTAAGCTGGTACAGCCACTCTGGAAAACAGTATGGAGGTTCCTCAAAAAGTTGAAAATAGAGCTACCCTATGACCAAAAAATTCACTACTAGGTATTTACCCCAAAGACACAAGTCTTATTATCCAAAGGGGCACCTATATCCCAATGTTTATAGCAGCAATGTCCACAATAGCCAAACCATGGCAGAAGCCAAGATGTCCATCGACAGATGAATGGATAAAGAAAATGTGGCATATAATGGAATATTATGCAGCCATAACAAATGGAATCTTACCATTTACAGCAACATGGATGGAACTAGAGGGTATTATGCTAAGTAAAATAAGTCAATCAGAGAAATTATTATCATATGGTTCCACTCATATATGGAATTTAAGAAATAAAACAGGATCATAAGGGAAGGGAGGGAAAATAAAAAGCCAAAATCAGAGAGGAGGCAAACCATAAAAAACTCTTAACTATAGAAAACAAACTGAAGGTTGCTGGAGGGGAGGTGGGTGAGGGTATGGGGTAACTGAATGATGGACATTAAGGAGGGTACATGATATAACACTGGGTGTTATATACAACAGATGAATAACTGAACTCTACATTTGAAACTACTGATACACTATATATTAATTAAATAGATTTAAATAAAATAAGTTTTTTAAAATGAGATAAAATTGTTGGAAAGATATTGTCATGCCCTGAATCCTCAAAAAATGCATTGATTTGGTTTCATACTACATATATCTAAAGCTTTGCCTTCTGGTTTGATAATTAAGAATACTTTCAGAGAATAAGGTTAAACCTTTTTGGAATTGATGGTGAGAAAGGAATGCAAATCAATTTGCTATATGGACATGGCTGAGAAGGTCCTAGTTATGAAGTCAGTAGAATCTGAGTAAATTCAATTAATTAAGCACTTCAATTTATCAAGCACATTAAAAATTCTTTCCAATATTAAAAAGTGGGTTAAACCTTGATTTTCAAACAGGTCAGAGAAATCATATAAAATTTTCACAGAAACTCAGTAAATTAAAACATCCTAAAAAAACTTTACTAATTACATTAGAAGTAGTTATTTTAGAAAGCTGAAAGACAAGATAACAAGATTTAGCATAGCATTCCACTTATATAGAAAACCAAGTATATATGACATGCCTGTAACAGAAAAGGCAAAGAGTTAATTACATTTATTGCTATTGCAGCCACTCTCTTGGAAGCAAAGTTGGTTTTTCTTGTTTTTTTTTGTTTTTAAATTCAACAGCAAAACTTGCTTATTTGCTTGTAACAGATCCCAACTGCACTGAAACTGCCTTCTAAGTTAAAAATTACAGGTTAAATTCTTCAGGATAATCATTATCCTAGTCAACTATGCCTTTTATTTCAGAAATTATTATAATAATGGAGCTTCTAGTGTGATTAAATATTATGACTCTTATTAGCAAATAAAAATTTGAAAATGTTTTAATAATGGGACTAAAATTAACAGGACATTAAAAATATTCAAGTCCAGTAATTTTAGGTATATGCAGAGGGCACTGATTTGCTGGAGAAGCATACTGGAGCTGGCACCTACAGGCTGGCAGAAGTTCATTGTTCACATCTCTTCCAAGTTCTTGTTCAATGGCTTTATATAGATTACTTGAGATCAGCCATGATGAGATTATTTATACAATGGAAATATGCAAACACTATAAATTAGACTCTTTTTGTGGTTTACTAGTGTACCAGTGGGGATGTAGAATATTGTTAACTAATAAAATCATATGCAGAGTTTTTATTTTGAATGCTGTGAGATCAATGATTATTACAATATTTAAATTTTGACTTCCTACTATTTTCTATTTTATGATTGCAACAATGAGGTTGAACTTTACCACTCCATACCTTACATTACTAGTAGTTTATAACAGCCTTTTCCATATAATTTGTTTTGGCAAAATGTTGCTTTATGTACACACACACATATGCACACACATTTGTTTTAGGTTTGTAACAAAATTTAAAAAGTACAGAGATATCCCATATACTCCCTGCCCCAATATTTGCATAGCCTTCCCTATTATTACCATTTCCCCCAGTGTGGTATATTTTTTACAAGTGTTAAATCTACATTGATACCTCATAATTACTCATGTCCATAGTTTACAGTATAATTCCCTTGCAGTGATGTAAGTTCTGTTGGTTTAGACAAATGTATAATGGCATGCATTCCTCATTATGGTATCATACAGAGTATTTTGACTGCCCTAAAAGTCCTTTGTGATCTGCCTATTCATCCCACACCCACCCAATCCCCAGGCTCCAGAAACCACTGATATTTTACTATCTTAACAGTTTTGCCTTGTCAGAATGTCAGATAGCTGGAATCACACAGGATATAACCTTTTCAGGGGCACTTGGGTGGTCAGTGGGTTAAAGCCTCTGCCTTCAGTTCAGGTCATGATCCCAGGGTCCTTCATTGTTATCACTGTCAAAAAATAAATAAAATCTTTTTAAAAAATGATATAGACTTTTCAGATTTCTTTTACTTAGTAATATGCATTTAAGCTTCATCCTGTCTTTTTATGTGATGAAAGCTCATTTCTTTTTAGTGCTAAATAATATTCCAATATCTAGATATGTACTACAGTTTATTTATTCATATCATAAGGAATCTTGGTTGCTTCTAGTTTTGGCATTTATGAATAAAGCTTCTATAAACATTAGTGTACAGGGTTTTGTGTAGACATTAGGTTTCAACTCTTTTTGTTAAATACCAAGGAGAGTTATTGCTGCACTGTATAATAAGATAATATTTAATTTTGTTAGGAGCTGCCAAACTGTCTTCCAAAGCAGTGTACCATTTTGCATTTCCACCACTCCACATTCTTGCCAGGATTTGGTGTTGTTATTTTTCTAGACTTTGTCCATTTGAATAGATCTGTAGTAGTGTCTCATTGTTTTAGTTTGCTCTCCCTGATGATGTATGAGGTGGACCATCTTTTTATATGTTTATTAACCATCCCTTTATCTTCTTTGGTGAAGGGTCCATTAAGGACTTTGTACATTTTTAAATCTGGTTGTTTTCTATTGAAGTTCTGGTAATGTTTCCTTAAGACTTCCATTTTATTTTTTAAAACACATATTTGGGGTTTCTGGACATCTGGGTAGCTCAGTTGTTAAGCATCTGCCTTCAGCTCAGGTCAAGATCCGAGGGTCCTGAGATTAACCCCACATTAGACTCCCTGCTCAGCAGGGAAGCCTGCTTCTTCCTCTCCTGTTCCCCCTGTTTGTGTTCCCTCTCTCCTCTTGCTGTATCTCTACTGTCAAATAAATAAATAAAATCTTTTTAAAAAGACATATTTTATTAAAGAGTTTGTATAATGTTGGTATTATTAATTCTTTTTTTTTTCTGTGTTCCTCCATAGGATCATTTCCTTTTTTTTATTAACATATAATGCATTTTTTGCTTCAGGGGTACAGGTCTGTGAATCAATAGTCTTAATTCACAGCACTCACCATAGCAATACCCTCCCAATGTCCATTACCCAGCCACCCTATCCCTCCCCCTCCAACTCCCCATAATTGGTGGATTTTGCAAAGGAATCCATCTAGACCTCTCTAAATAATGTTTCTTTCTTATCTGATTGTCTTCTAGACTTCCTCTTCATCTTTATTTTTTAACAGTTTGAATATGATGTCTCTAGGCTTGAGTTTTGTGGAGAAGAAGAAATTTTCCAACTTTATATTCTTTGAATTTTTTGGAAGTTCAGTTCAGTGTTTTTCATTATTTTGGGAAAATGCTCAGGCAATATCTCATCAATCTGTTGTTTTGTTTTGGTTTAATTTGGTTTAGTTTGGTTTTGGTTTTGGTTTGGGGAGGTTCTCTTTCCTCTCTCTTCTCCTGTAAGATCCTAATTACATTCATGTTCAACCTTCTGATGTCCTAAAGCATGAAGTGTTCTCTTCCCTATTTTGTTTCTTCTTTATTTACTTTCTCTATTTCACTCTGGGCAATTTCTATCGGCTTATCCTAAAGTTTACTAATTCGTTCTTTGGTTGTGTTAAGTCTACATATAACTCTATTAAAGACATTTTTCATCTCTTGTCACTGTATTTTCCATTTCTAGTGTTTCAATTTGACTATTTCTTATACTATTCCATCAATATGTTGAAATTACCTATCTATTTATGCACACTGTGAAATTTTTCTACTGGAGCCTTTAACACATTATCATAATGGTTTTAAATTCCCTGATTCTTTAAATTCCCATCTGGGTCATATATGAATATGATTATTTTCATTGGTTTGTTTCTTGACAGTGAAATATGTCTCTTGATTTGATTTTCTGTGGTCACAGAATTTTTGGTAGGAAGATGGACATCATGTGTAGGACAGTAGAAGCTGAGGTAAATAGCATTTTATGCCTAAAAATGGGCAATCCATTTATTTGGCTATGCCATTTACATTAGGGGCTCAGGAGTATATCTGGGTTTGTGCTCTGCTGTTACCATGTTTAACTTCAGGGTGCACTAGCCCTAAATTTCTCTTGCATTCTTTGTGTTTACTGCTTTCAAGGTTCTACATTCTAATGGTAGCCAAAAATTAAACTTTTCAAACTTGATTTCAATAGGCATCTCTGCCTTCCTTTCTTGCTTTTCTCTAGGCAAGTCAGTGTTTTCATGGCCATTTTGCTTTAGAATCACAATTCTATTTTTAGATATTACAGTAATTGGTGGTCTTGTGACTTCAGCTTTTTGATGCATCTAATGAATGTTATGACTTTGTGGATATTTTCATATTGTTAGGATGGGAGAGATGCTCTTTCCAACATTTCATATTGTAACCAGAAGCTAAAAATTCTCTTTTTTGCTTTTTGTATGCTTTGTACTGTTGGATCCATCAGGAAACCCATAACTACATTTTATTGTGTGAAATATTTTCTGGATAAAAAAAAAAAGTGATGGAAAGAAGCAGTTAGAAAAATGATTGTTCTTAAAGTTAAATGCATTATTAGCATACCAGGGAACCTACAACACATCATCTTCATTGAATTATGTATGGAAATACATATTTTATAAGAATGTGACAATTTGGTTATTTATCAGAAAAATATCTCTCATAGACATTAATCATATTTTACAACTGAAGTCATGAAGTTTTTAACCTTTTAAAGGCTTGGAACACTTTACAGACAGTATACAGATCTCAAATTTCAGTTTGCAGTTCTGCCAGACATAAGCTTGTCTTTAAAAAAAAAAAAAAAAAAAAAAAACAAGGATGAAAAAGGGAAAAAAAGTGTCAATTATCTACTGTGCTGCCATAAGAAATCTAGCTATTTTAAGCACAGCCTTCAGTGAGGAACAACTCTACTTATCTTCTTCCAAACAATTTCAGATTTAGAATACTCTGGTTCATTAAGTACTTTAAAATGTTACTGAGTTGAGAAAAGGCCAATTTCATGAATGATGTTTACCACCAGACAACTTGATTTTGCCTCTTTCAAATATTTCCTATTGAAATTTGTACTCTGAAATTTAAGTGAATATATAATAAAAATATATGTACTTAATAGCTGCTAGACAGCATAAAATTTCTATTTCTCCTCAGATGCCATTTTAAATTTTATAATTCTTCACATATAACCTAAATATGGGAAACACTTCCACAAGGAGATATTGGCTTGACTTTACCTTTAATAATACTTAAAATAATGTATTCAAATATGCAAATAATGAGTTTACATTTTTTCTGAATAACCAAGCAATAAATGTTACTTTTAAATAAAGTTTGGAAATTTTGTCTTTATAATCCTGGATCTAAAGCCATAAAAGGTAGGTATCACAATCACAATCTTAGTTAACCTTTAGTCTGAGATTGCAGAGTAAATTTCTCTCCTTATGTTTTTATCTTTTTCACCAAGCAAAGCTGTGAGAATGAGAATTCAAAATAGAAACTGCAATCTGATGACACTAGAAGACACCTTTGTTCCCCAATCATGATAAGAATAAGAGACTGTCAGGGGCAATAAAAATTGGACAATATTGGGAAAAGAGTCTAAGAGATAACTGTGACAACTATCTCTTTTGATCCTCTCCAGTTGCAGTGTACATATCATTAGATACATGTAACAAGTATTTATTAGTGAAAAGAATAAATGTTAAAGCTCAATTTATTTTAGACACTGTATCAAATATTAGAGACACTGGTATACTGTCTTTTCTCATTTAATTACTTGAAAAATAATTAAAGACCAATGTATAACCAGAATATTTTCACAAAATAGGGAACAGGAGGCTCTACTTAATACCTTTTATATGCACAAGTTTTACTTTTTAAATGAATTTGCAATCCACTTTAAACAATCCTGGCTGTTATTTTATCCTAAGAATAAGACATTTTCATCTGCCCAAGTATCTCAAGATGACAAATTTCAATTTACTTTAAGTAACTCAAACAAAGGTAGCCTTTTACTGGAAAGAATCATGATCTGAGTATCTTTAATTTATATGAGCCCATGCTCTCTATTCTCTTTATGACCTATTCAATAATATCAAGAAAAATAATCATTTTAATTCACTTTCTTTTCTCATTTCATCAATGCTTTCCAGAAATATTTTTAATGAAATGCTTCTTAGCATATATACATTATTTCTACTTTTTCATGAATTTATATATATTTTTAACTTCCAGGTGCTCTAAATACTCAGATCATTAACTTTTCCTTGTTCTGTTGACATATATAGTGGTTGTTTCACAAAGGAAATATATAAATAAAATTCATAATTCACCATAATACCAATGCCTCATTTATTATGGTCCAAGTTTGTTGAAATTTTTAATTCATGTTGGTTTTATTTTATAAAGTTGAAAAAGCAGTTATTACTCTAACAGAGAGAATTTTTAGTCATGATTTGTAAGTAAAATATTCTTTTCTAATTTATTCAAAAATATGTACTCAAGATTAAGTGAGAAAGTAGTGAAGAGAGTATTTAATCTAACAGAATACAGTTTAGAAAAAAAAATCACTGGTTACAAATAAAGCAGATAAATTTTATGAAGATGAAAAATTTTTGAGGGCAGAGTGGTATATTCATTTTTGTATTAACAAATCCTAACACAGTGACTGATACTTAAACTACCATTTAAGGTATTATGTTTAGTATTGTATCAAGTAAAACTATTACTGACTCACTAAATGACTAAATGAATCAGTGCATGTGACAATTTTCTGGGGAGCTTAATAATACTTAGAAATTTCCACATTGCTTCAATAATAACCAAAAGCACTCTGAGCTGGAAACTGCCATTTATCGTTTACCACTACTAATCACCTATTTGTACTGAGGCAAGATGCTCAGTACTTGAGGTTTTCTTTTCTTTTTTTTTTTTTTCATTTGTAGCCTAGAATGTATCACTTACCCTTAATAATAAATTTACCTAAAAGATTCTCATAAAAACTATACAGAGAGGGGTGGCTGGGTGGCTGGGTGGCTGTGTGGCTCAGTGGGTTAAAGCCTCTGCCTTTGGCTCAGGTCATGATCCCAGGGTCCTGGGATCAAGCCCCACATTGGGCTCTCTGCTCGGTGGGGAGTCTGCTTCCCTTCCTGTCTCTCTGCCTACCTCTCTGCCTACTTGTGATATCTGTCTGTCAAATAAATAAATACAATCTTTAAAATTTTAAAAAAAATCTCTACAGACAGGTTTTTCTATAATATTTTTAACTTTTAAGCTGATATTCTGTTTTTTCTCCTCTTACCTCATATATGTGGATTTTCTTTTATAAATATGGAAAAGAGTCAACCCACTCTATTTTTTTTTTTTTTTTTTTTACTCAGCATAATCATTACAAAGTGCACCTTTCTGCCTAATTAGTAAGGCATGGGCTCTACCAATAGAGAGAAGTTGTGCCTATATAAACTCTTCAATATGGTGAAGAGTAAAGAACATAAAATAATTCCTTTGGCCTGAAATAATAAGAACTATGAAGGATTGTTTTTTTTCCCATTACCTGTAAGGGTCTCTCATAAGTGATCTGTATTTTTAAATAACATCTCTTTCTTTATCATTTATTTGTTAAGTTAATCCATGAATCTTTAACAGGAACATGTGAAGGCTAAACTGTAGCTCAATGGTCAACAAAAATGATATATCAACAGTTTTGCTTCTGACAGGAAGGAAGAAATCCACTAGCAAAGTGACATTAGAGCTAAGGAAGGCTATTTGTAGTCTTTTCTCAGGTGTGCAATAAACTCTTCTAAAAGTGTATCACTGACACAAGGGGGAAAAAAACAGACCTTACCAGTACTTTTTTTTTGTCTCTTGAATTTAATGCCATAGGTATGATAAAACTGGTATTATAACCAATAACAATGAATTCAGTTTGCATGTATAATAAGTCCCTATTGATAAGTAAATATTTATCTAAGTAAGTTTCTTAAGATATATTTCTAGACTTTTTAAGTTAGTTCCTTGATATTTTCATGTCTCGTTCAACGATTCTAATAAAACACTTATTGTAATTACCTCTACTTGACACTTATTTGGATTTCTAATAACCTCAACATCATCTTAGTATAATAAATTAGTTCTTTGTTTTATCATAACCCACATTCAAAGAATCTTTGTTCCTCACTATACTTCAACTCACTGCTGTATAGCTGTTCTGCTGTGGTCTCCACAAATAATTATAGACATGATTTTTGGTAACTAAGTTTTAGATCATCAGCCACAACATATTGTAATTCATTAAATTAATAATTTATCCTCCTTTTTCTAATATCTTTAGATGTTTCATTCTGTTGTCTATAAAATGTGAATAATGGACCATAACGTAAGAAAGAATGTTAATCATCATTTCATATACCTATAATAAACTTCTAAATTTTTCAAAAAACCATGACTTGAATAGAATAGATTTATACCAACAAGGATTACAGACGCCAAAGAAATGTCATATTTTCCTCTCACACTTATTTTGTCTTGTCTTGCTATTTGAAAATGATAGTAATAACACTAAGTTCCTTTTTATATTCTGAATTCATCCAAAATTATCAGCTAAGTACCAACAATAGTCATATACTTGCCATTACTTTATTACAAAAACAAAAAAATGTCATATTGAGGAAAACACTCAAGAGACCATTAAATTTAATTCCTTCATTTTATTCATGAAGAAGTAGAGAATTGGAGGGCTTAAGATACTTTTTGTTTAGGGGCACCTGGGGGGTTCAGTGGGTTAAGCCTCTGCCTTCAGCTCCAGTCATGATCTCAGGGTCCTGGAATCAAGCCCTGCATTGGGTTCTCTGCTCAGCAGGGAACCTGCTTCCTCCTCTCCCTCTGCCCGCCTCCCTGCTTACTTGTGATGTCTGTCTATCAAATAAATAAATAAAATCTTTAAAAAAAAGGATGATTTCTGTTTAGTTTGTTAAAGTACTAACAAGGTTATCCTATCTACTTGATTATTGAAATCCTTCTCTTCTGGGTTATTTGTGTCTCCTCTGTTCTTTTGCCCTCAAATTTCTTTACCACCAAGTTTTCAATAATGTTCCTTACAATATCTTGACCATCCAGTCAAACCTTATAATCGCACATCTGACTATTTTTCCACCAAGTAAAGTGTTCAACAAAATACACTGCCTGAAGTTCCACCCATCAGGGAGGATTTCCCTTCATGACTGTCCTTCAAGAATTTTCCAAAAAAGGTCTGGAGTGTTGAGCTGTCTACTTTTAGATGGTGTCTACATATTGTATCTGTACTTACTTTTGCTGTGAAGTGAGTTATTTGATAAGATTTCCTTTTTCAATTGATAATAGAGAACGCTCTCTGAAGTGATAAGCACAGGCAAAGAAACAGAAGAAAAGTAGGACAACGTAGCCCAGGGGAACCAGGCATTTGGGCTGCTTCTTCATGTAGTTTACTTGTGCCTTGTGGGCCTGCTTGGCCCAACTGCATATATGCTACTTCCATTTGGTGAAAGAGTATTGCTCTGCACACTCAAATTTATGGCTTGGTGTGTCATATAACACCCACTTTATGACAGGCAGCTCAGGTCAGCTGGTAACTTGGTGGCCCATTGTCAGGTGTTCAGTCTCTCCTAAGGCTCAGGAACAGGCCAACAGCTGTTTCTCAAAAGGAGAGTATTTCTCTGCAGATGATGGCAGGATGTTGCTCTGAAATCCAAAAGTCTTGTAGTACAGTTTACATATAGGGGCTTGTCAAAAGCCTCAACAGCAACCCTTCAGTACCATTGGATCTGCTGGATTGTATGGCCAAAGTGGTAGAGCAGCTTGCACAGCAGCCTAGACCTGTGTCAGAGCCTTCTCATGTACTGGCCCTACAAAATTGGTGGCTTTGGGGATTTTTCAGTAAATGGGCAAGAGTAATCCACCCAAATGAGGAATATCTTCCTTCCAAAATCTAAAGAGGCCCACAAGGTGTAGTACTTCCATTTGGTTGTAGAAGGGATCAGGTGCATCCCTTATCCTTCACATTGGACATGCCCCACACCTCTGGAGTCCTAGAAATTTTACTGTGGTAGAAAGCCCCTGATAGATAGATGATGTCTATCTATCTATCTAATCTACCTGTTTATCTATCTATTTATCTAAATCCATTATGTTGAAGATACAGAGGCTTCTGTGTTGGTAAAGTGCTAATGAAGTGAATTCTGATTCTGAAATGAGAAATTTATTAATGCCATTTTGGAGTGAAAAGAAAGGGGAAAATAAATATGAAAGAAAATCTTAAGTTTTGAACTAACCGTGGTTTTTGCAGAGTACCTTGCATCATATTTGTCCTATTTAAGCAAAGGATAAAAGGAACAAGAACCAAGTTAACACAGTGATAATGCCTTAGGTGTGAGGAAGTAGTATGTATCAGTGGTAAAGCACTTTGAATGTTACTCATATTGTACACAAATATGCATCTCAGTGATTTCACCAGTTTCTGAAGCTCAGGTTGACCCAAGCAGCAGCAATTTTGGAGGGAAATTTGCACATGGCTGTAGTTTCTCCATCATCTGAAGAAGTTAAAATAATGAATCTGTGAAAAGGGTTAATAATTGATGTGACCTCATCTGTACACTAATAGGTAAGCGCATTCTCTACCTAGTAAGTAGAGCTCCACTAATACACAACTCAGCTATTACTGGTGCCCTTATCATTAATACACAGAATACTTGTACTAGAAGGAAACTTACAGATCCTCTTTAGGGAGAATCTTAGTACACACATTAGGAGATGCACACAAGACAATTGGCCACTATCTTTTCATGTCTAACAAGCTGACCTATATCCAAATGGGCATTGAAAACAATAGAAACTCAACTGCTAAAGTATAAATAATTAATATAAGATGAATTATAAGACCTAAATCATTGTCTACATTTCTCACATTCTGTTGATTATTACATATATTTCTGTATTTAATTATTTTTGTCTTTATAACACCATACCTACCCCCAGGTATTTTCATATAATACTTTTATTTTACAAACCAAACTTACTTAAGGGTTATATTTTACTCATCATTGCCTGCTAGGGCTTAGTATACTGATCATACTTCTGGAGCTTGAACAATATCATAAGGTTACAAATATTTCCATTAATTAGCACAGAAATACATTTCTTTCAAATAATAAATTTTCATCTGCATCCATAATCTCAAATTTATAAATTGGTTGAAATGGAAGGACATTTGCCAGCAGTGTTGGTGGTGTGTGTTTTAGAATATAAAAATGAGTCATTCTACTAAAATAACCTGTTGCAAAATCAGAACTTTGATTAGAATTTTAAGAAGAATTTTTAGTTGGTCCCAAATCAACCAATTATTTCCTTTTAGCTCTTGGAAACAACATATGCTTGGCATAAAATGGGTCTAATCTAACACTGATTTCAAATAAAAAAATAAGATGAATAAAATTTGAGAGGAGAGTTCAAGATCTTATATGATGCCATTCCATTTTATTTAAATATGCTTTATTATTTTTGACCAGAGATTTTATAATGGTAATCCTTATTTTATTGCCAAGTAAACAGAGAAAATATTTTGAAAGCATCATTATCACAGTAAAGCTTAAGTTCAACCAGTTAGTCACATCAATAAATAATTAATGCTATTATCCATTCAGAATGTTTCTTTGAAGTATCCCTTTTCTATATCTACTCTCTATTGGTTACTTGGGAAGTCTGGATTATTCTTCCAAAAAGCTGTATCTAGTATAATTTCAGTTGGTTCCTAAATAAATATTCTTAGAGGAAATTAAAAAATGCATGTATTTAGAATTCTTTCATCTAAAAAATCTTATATTGTATTTTATACTGTAGAGGCAAGTGTCTTTCTCTCAGTGCCTTTCTTTCTCTATTTTCTGCATACTGGATTTGTAATGTTTAAAGTTGTTTATGAAACAGTGTGCTATGTTAAGACTTGGTTATCATCCTAAGGGCTTATTGGTTCTCAAGCTCCTCAGGAGCCTCTCAGTTAAAACCTGAAACTGTACCTCATATGCAGAAAGCAACGAGAGACTGAAGAAAGATGAACCCCACTTGAGATTGGTGGTGGCAGGTTTAAGAACCAAGAAAACTTAAATAGGAAGCTTTCCTCAGTAGCTGCAAGATGAGAAGTTCTCTACACTAGCTTGCCAAATCTTAAAAGCTTATATAGGTGATATCTTAACTGCGTTCACTTATATATATCACCACATCATTATCTCAAGGCTTTCTAAGGGGTGGTCTCGGAACAAGAAGAATTCACATTCTGAGGACAGGGGAGGGGATGAGGAGCCTTTTATTGTCCTGATTCAGTTCACAGGTGAACCAGAGGTCATGTCTGCCCATGTCATCCCAAAAGAGCTTTTTAATATAGAGTGCTTCTCATGGATTTTCTTTCTCAAGTGCTAACACGACTAAAGGGTCAGTACCTTGCAACTTTTAATTTCTAATTTCCTAATGTGTGTATTACATAAGAGAACATAGATGAATGCTGATGATGGAGAATATGACCATTTGATTTCTTAAGAGCTTTCTTGTAGGAAAAGCATCATCACTGTTCTGTAATTCTTCTTATTCTTAGGTGCCTCTTTGTCTTTAAATTTTAACATTATACTAGGATTTACCACTATGGCTATTGCTTCCTTGAAGGAAAAGTCAAGATATGCAGACTCAATTTGCCAACTGTCCTCTCCAGATCAATTAGAGGTGAAAAAGTAAAATTTTCTCATAGGATTATAGTCAAATTTTGTTCTTGCTAAGACAGCTGTCCTGGATCAATTAACCTTCAAACATCCTGCCAAAACAATGTTTGTATATTAGCATATGATAAGAGAACATTTATATGGGGAAAAGGCCCCTTTTTGAGAGTGCTTGTTAATAAAGTTTAGTACCTTAAAATCTGGTTGTCTGAATGTGGAAAATGTGTTGAAATAAAATGAGTGCTTATAGCTAAATGTAAAACCTAGTTATGTTAGCTTAAGGACACATGTGGTCAAAAGTGTCTGAATACTCTCTTCATCATGATTAAACTTTAGACAGGGTGCTTCTTGACTTTCCTTTTCCTAAGAGTATTTACTTTAGAAAACAGGCAACTATAAATTCCTTCTCAGCTAACTTCCAGGTATACATCTTCTCCCAGCCTCTTATCAATATTACAACCCAGTAGTCATTTTCAAGGGCTGGAAACTACCACTTGGTAATGTAATCATCAACAAATTATCCTTTTCTTCTAGTTTCTGTGGGAAGATAGTAGCCACACTTCAGTGAGCACCAATTAGCAAATGCAAATGGCCTACCTAGTTGGCCAACTTCTTTCCTACAGTCCTCCATTACTTTTCCAGTAACTCATTTCAGCACTTAACATTCTCTTGTCCTAACAGAACTGAATTCAATCTCTCTCCTATTGCAGTAGTCTTGAATAAATCTTCCTTGACTGTTTAACTTGTCCAATGCAATTTTTCTTTGACACATGTATACCATTATTATTTGAACAGTTTCTCAATAGCACATTCATTAGAATTCTAGTATTTTTTAGGCCCATAGAACATTGAAGTAAAATAAATATCCTTGATAAAGGACAGAGAGACACTTAAGTTAATCAACTATACCAATAATGTAAGAGACTCTCTAACTCCCACCTGTATATCTATACTGATTATAACAATCTACACTAATTATAAGAATTATATAGAAAAAGCAATGCTCAGATGAGGATAAAGAGAGAGAATCACTCTTATCTTTGCAGAACCACTCTAACTCCCTATACCTCGGGGGAGGGGAGGGGACTAAAATTAGTTATCAAAAACCTCATGTAGATAAGGAACAATGGAAAAAGGGTGGCTCTCCAGAGGAGGGAAAAAATGCAATCTGAAAACTATTAATGTGTGAATCATACTTATTACAATAACCTGAGGTATGTCCCAGTGTTCTGAAGAGGATGTCTCTAAACAAAATGATAGAACAGAAGACTTCCAAAGCTAGAGTACTTTGGGCTTCAGGCTGCTAACGAATACATTCTCATAACTTATTGTGATATTGGAAACTTTTCTTTCCCAGAGAAATTGATACTTAAAAGATTCCTTTAGAATCTTTCTGGTTGTTGCTAGGTAAGTTGGTTGGCCTCCAAAGTAGTGTTTTGGGTTCTACTGTAAGAAGCAATATGACAAATTGGGATTTAGCTCACCTCTTTGAGGCCAGATATTTAAGATGAAGAGATTTCATCACTCCCTGTATGCCTGATTTCATCACCTATATTTGAATCAAAATGGATTTGAAAGAACTCTAAAAGAAGCAAGGAGGTGCACCTGGGTGGTTCAGTCAGTTAAGCATCTGACTCTTGATTTCAGCTCAGGTTATGATTTCAGGGTCTTGAGATAAAACCCCCAGTTGAGTTCTACACTCAGTGTGGAGTCTGCTTAGGATTCTCCACTCTGCCTCTGTCCCTTCCCCCACTTGCACTCACTCTCTTTCTCTCAAAATAGTCTTTAATAGAATTTAGGATTATGACTACATCCCCTACACTAAAAATATGCAACAGAGTGGAGCAGTTAATAATACCTGAAGATTTGCTTCTTTGGAAAAATGTGTCCCCCTTAGGTACCAATGTTCACTGCAGAAAGTAATACTTCTTACAGATACAACATTTTCATCACCAAGGTCAACTTTTTCCTCTGGTGTTATTGTCAATATTTGATGGCAAAACCAAACTGGAATGCACAACTCTTAATGACTCTTTCAAGAATTATTCCAGGACAGAACCCAGAAAGGGGAGCAGGTCTTAGAAAAGGAGTAGATTAAACTTCGATTTCCAGAAAAGGACACAAGTCTTACTTGGGATAGACTGGAACATATTATCTGTAGCTTAAGCTATGTAGAACAATCTGATGTTACGTATGACTTTTACCTTTATTGATTTTTAATGTCTTAAATTTTGTTAATCTCTCCTTAACTTTACTTGTTATATATAGATATGATTAATATCCTTCATTGTTGTAGCCTTTAACAGGCTGTTAAAAGTAACACCTTAAAAGATCATTTTGATGTAGCTTAGTTTTTTTTAGTCTTTGTAAAACATTGTAATCTGGCTACCAAGACCATGACTTTTTTTAGGGAGCTTAGCTGGGTTAGTGGAGCACCTATCTCTTGGTCTCAGGGCCCTGAATTTGAGCCCCATTTGGGGTGTTAAGATTACTTAAAAGATAAATTAACAAAAATATGCCTTTATTTACTTTCTTTAAGAAGTCTATATAGTATGATAAGATGTAATGTTTTTATACGGTTTTTCTTGTTTTTTTGTTTGTTTATTTTAATCACATTTATTGTTTTTTTAAAAAACTATGTTTTAGGGGCACCTGGGTGGCTCAGTGGGTTAAAGCCTCTGCTTTCGGCTCAGGTCATGATCCCAGGGTCCTAGGATTGAGCCCTACATCGGGCTCTCTGCTCAGCAGGAGCCTGCTTCTCTTCCTATTCTCTCTCTGCCTACCTCTCTGCCTGCTTGTGATCTCTGTCTGCCAAATAAATAAATCTAAAAAAAAATCTAAAAATAAAGTTTTTAAAAAACTATGTTTTAAAGAAATTATATCAATTTCATTTCATGTTTTCATCCTTTTATAAGCCCCTCCACTCCATATACATGAATGAATGAGATATAAAAAGATAAAAATAAAATGACATAGCTGGGTTCAAATACAAGCTAAATATTTCTTTGGACCAGAATCAGAGCACAGATGCAGATGTTAATCTGTCCAGAAGCTCTGAGTTTCTGGCATGGAGGTTTAGAATTTGGCAAAGTAGTCTAGATCTTACATAGGAAAATGATTTAAAGTGCTCCACTGGGAATTAATTCAAGACTCACTGCTAAAACTACCTTTGGCAATCACCAGATTTGTTTTAAGGAGTTCTAGTTTGGTTATTTATTATAATGCTGAAGATTTCCCATATAAAGAAAAGATTTTTTTTCTATAAAGTCAAAGGAAAACATTTTAAAAAAGTAAATAAAGTCAAAGGAAAGCAAAATTATTATATAACTTTTGTACTTCCTACTTATCTTTGGAGATCACTATACCATTATTTTTTTTATCTAATTAGGGTCTTTTTCTTCCTTGAAAGATCAGTTTTGAAGAATTTAACTGATATTTATTAAGTTGTACTTTTTCATTTGCTATTGATAATACTCTTTTTGTAAAATTTCTATTTCATTAGCTTTTCTGATACATTTTCTTTATGTGTGTGTAATTATATATATATATATATATAAATTATGTTCAATTTTAAAATTTTCTTCTATGAGTATAGAGTTATCTGTAAATATTATGTTTAAATGCTTTACATATATCATTTACTATCTTTGGTATATTAAAATAGTTCTTAAAGCTGTCTAATGAAAGTACCCTGGGCCTTTTAATATGAACGTGAATTACTTTTGGTGGTCTTCAGCTATGAAATTGCAAAGAACATGATACAAATAAATTGCTGATGGTACTCCCTGTGGTGATGGAAATCTTACAAATTAATTGTCCTACATCTCATAGAGATCTGGCCAATTTTGTTACTTTTTTTTTTTTTTTCATTTTTAAAGTCTATGAAACTTTTTACTAGCAAGCAAAATTTTGAATTATATTGTGAAGTGGTCAGTTTGATTATATCTTCTTCTAAAACACTCTATATTATTTTTACTATTTCCTTAAACATTTTACTACTTTGCACTGGAGACTATTTGCATTTTGAGAGGAGTTAGAGACAGAGAAACAGGTTCCCATCTGGTTTTTCCTACCTTCATAGACTTATTAGATTTATTTTCTCCCCATGTATTCTGAAAAGCAACCCTAATAATAATCATTGCTATAATGCATTCATTTGTTGGAGTAACTATTACTTTACATTTTCTTATTGGCCATTTCACAATCTGAATCTATTATTTTACATGCCATTTAATTATATTCCTATCATTTCCTAAAATTTTAAACATATTGTTTGTGGACATTCCATCCTTTGCCTCTTTGGGGATGCCCCTCTATAAGTGGGCCTTCTAAGTAGGCTTTCCATTCAACTTAAAATAAATAGTGCCTAGCTCAGTATATTTACTCTGTTCATTTTCTTTTGTTTTTCAAGCTTAGCTTTAAAGCACAGTTTTTATCTTATGGCATCATTCCCTGGCACACATTAAGCCTTCAATGTCTTTAGCAGCTGTTAGTCTACCTCGAATCTTTATTTTTAATTTTTTCCTTCTGTTAGTTGTATGGACCTTCTTAGTGTTTACTTAATTTATGCTTGCTGTTGTCCACATATATAAAGGTTCTGAATATCCATTTAGGCTTTGTTGATATATTCATTTAATCATTTTTGATTTAATTACTAATTTGATATTTTCTGATATATTTTTTCCAAGGTCTAGATGTTTAGTTACACAAGAAACTGGCTACACTTCAAATATCCATTTTAAAAAGAAACTTCTTTATTCAAAAGCATTAACTTTAATCCTTGATCAAATACTTAGGCTTTACTTCTGGGGTTGCTAGAAAAACTATGTCTACTGTTTTCTGAGGAAGGAGTCACTGAGTCTGACATTCTTGGCTCTTGACAGAGATATTTTTGTAAGTGTTCTTATTCTGTCCTATTATGTGCCCTAGTTTCTCTGACTTCTTTGAACTTCCTTCTGTTTTAGTGTTGTTCTTTAAAATAATTGGTTTACCTGAACCAGGACCACATAGAACATCACCTGGCATTGAGCTTTTTTAGTATTAAGAAGTAAAACTCCATGCAAAGAGCAAAAACACATTTTGTTTTAAGCCACTTTTAGATCTGTTAAACATAATAGTTGTAGTAATAGCTGATGATACATTCACATTCTATACCTGTTTGCACATTTTAAACAAAAACCATGCATATTAGATTTAAGGTATTTAACATTAAATATATTCATTTGTTTGCTTTATATTTACTAATGTGTTAATTTATCTGACCTAAGTTGTATTAACGGCACTATTTTGTGGGGACAATGCATACTTGAACTATTCCTTTTTTGTTTGTTTGTTTGTTTGTTTGTTTTAGAATTTACTTATTTATTTGACAGAGAGAAAAAGAGAGAGCACAAGCAAGGGAAGCAGCAGTCAGAGGGAGAAGCAGGCTCCCTCCTGAGCAAGGACCCAAGTTTGGAGTTTGATCCCAGAACCCTGGGATCATGACCCAAGCTGAAGACATATACTTAACCAACTGAGCCACCCAGGAACTCTAAACTATTACATTTTTTTTCTTAAATAAGGTGAATGGTTGAGAAATTAAACTGAAGACAACTTAAACAAATTTTGTAACATTCGTTTAAAAACTTTATTTCAAACCACAGTAAGTGATTCCATATTTTCAAAATTTCTGATCATTTATCCTATACAATTTTAAATAAATTTAAATTATGTTTTGATAAAAAAGTGGATTAAAGATACATAGATTTCTTATTCTCTGAATCTACTTTTAATACAAATTCTAAATATTTCTATCAAATTTGTAAAATGTTAAACAATTACTTTTCTCAGATGTGCAATACGATGAATTTTACCTACTTCAGTAAAAATTATTGTAACATTATGAAACATGTCATAACAACCTATAGAAACCATTCATCCAAGCTTCCTACTTTTACTGTTGTCCTGTGATTTTAACTACCATTGAAAAACATACTGAATTTTTTCTTACATGGCAGTAAAAATATCATTAAAAATACCCAAGACAATAGACAACTAAGCAACTCACTGTGCAATTCATATCTTAAAAAAAAAAAAAAAAAAATAGAACAAGTTGATTTCTGGTCTTATAGAAATACCAAAAGTAGGTCTCCATAAACTATTTCCTTCAACAAACATTGCACCTCACTGAGCTGTGATGGTTGTTTTTTTACCAGCTTCCATATTAAATAACATAGAGAATATTCTCTACATTTATTGCATTGGCATTTAGTTCATTCAGAGTTTTTATTCTGCTGCTCAATTCCCTGTTCAATTTAGCTAACTTTTATTTTTATAACAATACTTCCTTGATGAAGGAAGTACAAATTCCCTAATCTAGGTAACTACCCAGAATGTTTTCATACTATTGCAACAGTATCATCCAAACAGACTCCAACACATAATTTACATTCCAAACCACTTTTTTTTTTTTTTTGGTCAATATAATCTTTCATAGATGAACATCATTTAGTTGTGTTTTTAGGAAATAAGGCTGAAAAAAGAAATCCTTACTTCATATAACTATCACTCTTGAATTGTACATATACAGAAAGAATTGTTATGTATTCCAAAAATAAGATTTTATTTTTGTTATTTCTATGTATGATGTCTACATTGGTTATCCGGTCTACTGAAATCTACAATATGGTCCTGATGTTCTGCACTCACTGTTACTGAGCTACCACAAGATGAGTACATAAATCTCAGGTAAACATTAGATACTTTTATATTCATATAGCATGTGATTAGCATACTCATCTCGTTCAAACATTATAGGTTATGGGCCAGTTCAGGTCTTACACAATTTGCAGAGTTGTCACACAGGAAGAGAGCTGCATACTCCTTGCTGGCAGGAAATAGAAACGTATTATAATGTGTGATAGTTCAGAGATACCAATAAGCTGTAACCCAAATGTATATCATAATATAAGAAAAAGTGAACCCATAGTTATTTTGTGATTTCTTATTCATAATTTTGATTTTTAATCCAGTCTGTTTTTTGTTAATTTGCTACCATTGCCTAAATTAAGAAAGTAAAATGTATGTTATAATTTTTAATCCTAATTTAATGATGACAAAATAAGCTTCACTGGAATTTTGTGTCAAGAAAAGATAAAATTGCTCTGAGTCTCCTATACGTGTTTCTTCCTTTGTGCAAATTCCTTACTCTAGTACCCTATCAACTCCAGTCATCATATTAATATCAGACTCCAATTTCTATCTTCTCTGCTCAGAGACCACTTGTTTTGTGCAGTCTTACATCTGCATACTGAAACCTAGAAGTTCTGAGGAAAAAGCCAAGAACATCACTTTTTTCCATATTTCCAGATATTAAACTCCTTATCTTGTTGTCTAAAGTCTGAGAACAGTATTTATTGTATTTATATATGTATTAAACATATATTTCATTTTTTTGTCCGGATAAAACTTGGATATGAGATTTTAATAGGTAGTAATGACATTCCTATAAAGGAAATTATTATATCTGCTTATATAATCAATGTAATTATTTATTTCCTGTTTGATTTAAACCATCTAATTGTTATGGTTAGTAATTTCACAAGATTTGCTTATTTTCTACTTCATGAAGAACACTGTGCAGAATATAAAAATGGAAATCCTTATAAACTAATTTTTTGTTTATTCTGTATCTATATAACAATCTATCTGATCCAAGTCCTGGCAGGACTTGCCAGGACTGCTCTTTAAACTTCATGAAGACCCAATTATATGAATTCATTTTTTATTTCAATTTTATCTGCATTTTATAAAATATATGTGACTATATATATATATATATATATATATATATATAAATTTGGGATATTTTCTGATATGAATCTAATTGGTATGGATGAGGAATAAAAGTAGCTAACAGGGATGTCTGGGTGGCGCAATTGAAGCATCTGCTTTTGGCTCAGATCCTGATCCCAGGGACCTAGCATCAAGCCCCACATCACATCACATGAGCCCCCTGCTCAGAGAGGAGCCAGCTTCTCCCTCTCCCTCTGCCACTCCCCCTGCTTGTGTTTTCTCACTCTCTCTGCCAAATAAATAAATTAAATCCTTAAAAAAAATAGCGAACAAACTACCCCAAAGTAAATATTATAGGAGTAGAAAATATAGGAGTAGAAAAATATAATAATTTTTAAGGGCAATCTTACATGAAATTACACTGATTCTGAGTAGGAAAGCACTCTATACTTATATTTGCAAAAAGAAATATTAATTTCTTTTTCTTTAATTTATACCTGCTCACTTTATAGCTGTATTTATAATATTTTAAAAGTATGGAATTGTTAAAACTTTAATTTGTATAAAAAAGAATACTAAAGGTAGTAAGAATTTTTTTGCCTCTATCAAGAAAAAGAATCTATAATATATCAAGAAGAATAACATTTAGGAAATATTAGAATTATTATATAACTTCAAAAGAGGAAGAAATATAAGGGCAAAGTTGTAATTGGATGCCTGACAATGCACTTAGTAATTTATTTGACATGTAATTTCATAATATATGACACTGTGATTAGTCTGAACAATTTGATACTAAGTAATTTATTGGAATCCTTTAATTTGAATGTGTGATGATTAATGGCATTGTAGATGTGTTTATCTAAGATGTGTTCTACTTTAGGTCATTCTAACACAGTGTGATAAGATCTTTTAATTAACTTATAATTTATATCTATTAAATCAATCCTGAAAGTATCTTAAATCCAAATAAATTGCAATCATGTAAATATCAATAGATAATCTATATCAGACAAGTAGTATATCAAGATATATTTGAGTTATAGAGTATGTATGTAGAGAAAGGAAAAAACAAAGCATTTATTATTTTGACTTTTGTTAATTAACAATAAATTTGAATGTGAACATTTAATTGTTTTCCAATCAATGATAAATAAGTTCCCTGTGACCAGGGGATTGCATGATTCAGAGTAAAAAGGCATCCGTACCTATGACTTAGGGCTCCAGATTTTTCTGAAGGAAATAAAACTTTTAACAAAAAAAAGATAACATAAAGGACCGTAAAACACCATGAAAGCTCAAAATTTTGTGGAATGCTGCAACTGAGTATGAAGTTTTTGTTAAATTAATATTTGTTGAAAGTCTTCTAAGAAGCAAGTAGACCTCTAAATACCCTCAGACTCATTGTGAATGAGTGAAGTGTCTCTTCCTACCAGCCAGAAAACTAGAGATAAAGGAAAGAACACTGTCTTTGTAATGTAAGACATCAGACATTTGGGGAATATGATACTAGAAATGGGGGAACTGGGAGTTTACATATACCATGCTAACCTAGTCATATCCCCAAATGAGATTAGTTGTTTTTCTTTTTTTTTTAATTTTCTGAAACACATTTTAAATTTATTTTTTATTTTCAGCATAACAGTATTCATTGTTTTTGTACCACACCCAGTGCTCCATGCAATTTGTACCCTCTCTAATACCCACCACATGGTTCCCCCAACCTCCCACCCCCCCACCACTTAAAACCTCTCCAATTGTTTTTCAGAGTCCATAGTCTCTCATGGTTCACCTCCCCTTCCAATTTCCCCCAACTCCCTTCTCCTAACTCCCCATGTCTACCATGCTATTTGTTATGATCCACAAATAAATGAAACCATATGATAATTGACTCTTTCTGCTTGACTTATTTCACTCAGCATAATCTCCTCCAGTTCCGTCCATGTTGCTACAAAAGTTGGGTATTCCTCCTTTCTGATGGAGGCATAATACTCCATAGTGTATATGGACCACATCTTCCTTATCCATTCGTCCATTGAAAGCCATCTTGGTTCTTTCCACAATTTGGCGACCGTGGCCATTGCTGCTATAAACATTAGGGTACAGATGGCCCTTCTTTTCACTCCATCTGTATCTTTGGGGTCAATACCCTCTATAATACCCACCACCTGCAATTGCAGGGTCATAGGAAAGTTCTATTTTTAATTTCTTGAGGAATCTCCACACTGTTCTCCAAAGAGGCTGCACCAACTTGCATTCCCACCAACAGTGGAAGAGGGTTCCCCTTTCTCCACATCCCCTCCAACACATGTTGTTTCCTGTCTTGCTAATTTTGGCCATTCTAACTGGTGTAAGGTAATATCTCAATGTGGTTTTAATTTGAAACTCCCTGAGGGCTAGTGATGATGAATATTTTTTCATGTGTCTGATGGCCATTGAACATTTTTTCATGTGTCTGATGGCCATTTGTATGTCTTCATTGGAGAAGTGTCTGTTGATATCTTCTGCCCATTTTTTGATATGATTGTGTGTTTTGTGTGTGTTGAGTTTGAGGAGTTCTTTATAGATCCTGGATATCAACCTTTTGTCTATACTGTCATTTGCAAATATCTTCTCCCATTCCATGGGTTGCCTCTTTGTTTTCTTGACTGTTTCCTTTGCTGTGCAGAAGCTTTTATTTTTCAACTGTAGAACAGTCTTTCTTGAAGATTCTGATCAACTCTAGTGAAGCCCATGTTTGACCAGTGGTATTTGTAAGCTCAGAATTCTAATAAAATTCTTAGTGCCTCATTCATAAGTATGAATAGAGCACCAGTGATTACCAGACAATGAGAAAAACCTCTTTTGTAAAAGAGGTTTTAGAAGATGAAAAAACTCTTTTTTTAAAATTTATTTTTTATTTATTTTCAGCATAACAGTATTCATTATTTTTGCACCACACCCAGTGCTCCATGCAATCCATGTCCTCTATAATACCCACCACCTGGTACCCTGACCTCCCACCCCCTGCCCCTTCAAAACCCTCAGATTGTTTTTCAGAGTCCATAGTCTCTCATGGTTCACCTCCCCTTCCAATTTCCCCAACTTCCTTCTCCTCTCTCATCTCCCCATGTCCTCCATGCTATTTGTTATGCTCCACAAATAAGTGAAACCATATGATAATTGACCCTCTCTGCTTGACTTATTTCACTCAGCATAATCTCTTTCAGTCCCATCCTCTGTTTTAAAAAAAGCTATTTTATAACAGAGAACAAACCAAATAAATATAAAAAATCAACTTGAGGAAACAAATTAAGAAGTTTGTAGAAAACTTAAAAAAAAAAAACTAGGGGGGGAGGAGTCAAGATGACAGAGAAGTAGCAGGCTGAGACTACTTCAGCTAGCAGGAGATCAGCTAGATAGCTTATCTAAAGATTGCAAACACCTGCAAATCCATCCGCAGATCGAAGAGAAGAACAGCAATTCTGGAAACAGAAAAAAAAACCCACTTTCTGAAAGGTAGGACTGGTGGAGAAGTGAATCCAAAGTGACAGGAAGATAGACCCCAGGGGGAGGGGCCAGCTCCTGGAAAGCAGCAGAGAAACGGAGCACAAAATCAGGGCTTTTAAAAGTCTGTTCCGCTGAGGGACATTGATCCAGAAGCTAAACTGGTGCGAAGCCCACGCGGGGTCAGCGTGGCCTCAGGTCCCGCAGGGTCACAGAAGGATCGGGGGTGTCTGAGTGTCACAGAGATGGGGGTATTGGAATGGGAAAACGGGTTACAGAGACAGAGCTGACAGTAAGCTCACAGCTGGTGTGACCTTGAACCGGTCGCAGGCTCGGTGAGCTCGGAGCGCGACCGGAGGTCAGGCAGACGGGAGTAACTGGGCGCTATTCTCTGAGAACGCACTGAGGAGTGGGGCCCCGGGCTCTCGGCTCCTCCGGGCCAGAGACCAGGAGGCCGCCATTTGTATTCCCGTCCTCCAGAACTCTACGGAAAGCACTCAGGGAACAAAAGCTCCTGAAAGCAAACCCGAGTGGATTACTCAGCTCAGCCCCTGATAAGGGTGGTGCAATTCCACCTGGGGCAAAGACACTTGAGAATCACTACAACAGGCCCCTCCCCCAGAATATCAACAAGAAACCCAGCCAAGACCAAGTTCACCTACCAAGGAGTGCGGTTTCAATACCAAGGAGAGCAGCAGAATTCCAGAGGAGGAGAAAGCAAAGCACGGAAATCATGGCTTTCTCCCTGTGATTTTTTTAGTCTTGCAGTTAATTTAATTTTTTTCTTTTTCATTTTTTTTCTCTTCTTCTGGTAACATTTTTTTTTAACAATTACCCTATTCTTTTTTAACGTTTTTTAACTAGTTTATCTAATTTATATATTTTTTCTTTTTTATATAATTCTTTAGTCGTTTTCATTTTTTAATTCTTTTATTTTCTTTTTTTTTTCTTTCTTTCTTTTTGAACCTATTTTTATCCCCTTTCTCCACCCTCACGATTTGGGATCTCTTCTGATTTGGTTAAAGCATATTTTCCTGGGGTTTTTGCCACCCTTTTAGTATTTTACTTGCTCCTTCATATACTCTTATCTGGACAAAATGACAAGACTGAAAAATTCAACACACAAAAAAAAGAACAAGAGGCAGTACCAAAGGCTAGGGACCTAATCAATACAGACATTGGTAATATGTCAGATCTAGAGTTCAGAATGACAATTCTCAAGGTTCTAGCCGGGCTCTAAAAGGCATGGAAGATATTAGAGAAACCCTCTCGAGAGATATAAAAGCCCTTTCTGGAGAAATAAAAGAACTAAAATCTAACCAAGTTGAAATCAAAAAAGCTATTAATGAGGTGCAATCAAAAATGGAGGTTCTCACTGCTAGGATAAATGAGGCAGAAGAAAGAATTAGAGATATAGAAGACCAAATGACAGAGAATAAAGAAGCTGAGCAAAAGAGGGACAAACAGCTACTGGACCACGAGGGGAGAATTCGAGAGATAAGTGACACCATAAGACGAAACAACATTAGAAAAATTGGGATTCCAGAAGAAGAAGAATGAGAGAGGGGAGCAGAAGGTATACTGGAGAGAATTATTTGGGAGAATTTCCCCAATATGGCAAAGGGAACAAGCATCAAAATTCAGGAGGTTCAGAGAACGCCGCTCAAAATCAATAAGAATAGGCCCACACCCCATCACCTAATAGTAAAATTTACAAGTCTCAGTGACAAAGAGAAAATCCTGAAAGCAGCCCGGGAAAAGAAGTCTGTAACATACAATGGTAAGAATATTAGATTGGCAGCTGACTTATCCACAGAGACCTGGCAGGCCAGAAAGAGCTGGCATGATATTTTCAGAGCACTAAACGAGAAAAACATGCAGCCAAGAATACTTTATCCAGCTAGGCTATCATTGAAAATAGAAGGAGAGATTAAAAGCTTCCAGGACAAACAAAAACTGAAAGAATTTGCAAATACCAAACCAGCTCTACAGGAAATATTGAAAGGGGTCCTTTAAGCAAAGAGAGAGCCTACAAGTGGTAGATCAGAAAGGAACAGAGACCATATACAGTAACAGTCACCTTAGTGCAATACAATGGCACTAAATTCATATCTCTCAATAGTTACCCTGAATGTTAATGGACTAAATGCCCCTGTCAAAAGACACAGGCTATCAGAATGGATAAAAAAACAAAACCCATCTATATGTTGCCTCCAAAAAACTCATTTTAAGCCCGAAGACACCTCCAGATTTAAAGTGACGGGGTGGAAAAGAATTTACCATGCTAATGGACATCAGAAGAAAGCAGGAGTGGCCATCCTTATATCAGATCAATTAGATTTTAAGCCAAAGACTATAATAAGAGATGAGGAAGGACACTATATCATACTCAAAGGGTCTGTCCAACAAGAAGATCTAACAATTTTAAATATCTATGCCCCCAACGTGGGAGCAGCCAACTATATAAACCAATTAATAACAAAATCAAAGAAACACATCAACAATAATTCAATCATAGTAGGGGACTTTAACACTCCCCTCACTGAAATGGACAGATCATCGAAGCAAAAGATCAGCAAGGAAATAAAGGCCTTAAATGAAACACTGGACCAGATGGACATCACAGATATATTCAGAACATTTCATCCCAAAGCAACAGAATACACATTCTTCTCTAGTACACATGGAACATTCTCCAGAATAGATCACATCCTCGGTCCTAAATCAGGACTCAACCGGTATCAAAAGATTGGGATCATTCCCTGCATATTTTCAGACTACAATGCTCTGAAGCTAGAACTCAACCACAAGAGGAAGTTTGGAAAGAACCCAAATACCTGGAGACTAAAAAGCATCCTTCTAAAGAATGAATGGGTCAACCGGGAAATTAAAGAAGAATTGAAAAAAATCATGGAAACAAATGATAATGAAAATACAATGGTTCAAAATCTGTGGGACACAACAAAGGCAGTCCTGAGAGGAAAATATATAGCGGTACAAGCCTTTCTCAAGAAACAAGAAAGGTCTCAGGTACACAACCTAACCCTACTCCTAAAGGAGCTGGAGAAAGAACAAGAAAGAAACCCTAAGCCCAGCAGGAGAAGAGAAATCATAAAGATCAGAGCAGAAAATAATGAAATAGAAACCAAAAAACAACTGAGCAAATCAACGAAACTAAGAGATGGTTCTTTGAAAGACTTAATAAGATTGATAAACCCCTGGCCAGACTTATCAAAAAGAAAAGAGAAAGGACCCAAATAAATAAAATCATGAATGAAAGAGGAGAGATCACAACTAAAACCAAAGAAATAAAAACTATTATAAGAACATACTATGAGCAACTCTATGCCAACAAATTTGACAATCTGGAAGAAATGGATTCATTTCTAGAAACCTATGAACTACCACAACTGAACCAGGAAGAAATAGAAAGCCTGAACAGACCCATAACCAGTAAGGAGATTGAAACAGTCATTAAAAATCTCCCAACAAACAAAAGCCTAGGGCCAGAGGGCTTTCTGGGGGAATTCTACCAAACATTTAAAGAAGAACTAATTCCTATTCTCCTGAAAATGTTCCATAAAATAGAAAGGGAAGGAAAACTTCCAAACTCATTTCATGAAGCCAGCATCACCTTGATCCCAAAACCAGACAAGGATCCCATCAAAAAAGTGAGCTATAGACCAATATCCTTGATGAACATAGATGCGAAAATTCTCACCAAAATACTAGCCAATAGGATTCAACAGTACATTAAAAGGATAATCACCACGACCAAGTGGGATTTATTCCAGGGCTGCAAGTTTGGTTAAAATCCACAAATCAGTCAATGTGATACAACACATCAATAAAAGAAAGAACAAGAACCATATGATACTCTCAATAGATGCTGAAAAAGCCTTTGACAAATTACAGCATCCCTTCCTGATCAAAACTCTTCAAAGTGTAGGGATAGAGGGCACATACCTCAATATCATCAAAGCCATCTATGAAAAACCCACCGCAAATATCATTCTCAATGGAGAAAAACTGAAAGCTTTTCCGCTAAGGTCAGGAACACGGCAGGGATGTCCATTATCACCACTGCTATTCAACATATACTAGAAGTCCTAGCCTCAGCAATCAGACAAGGAAAGGAAATTAAAGGCATCCAAATCGTCAAAGAAGAAGTCAAAGTATCACTCTTCGCAGATGATATGATACTATATGTGGAAAACCCAAAAGACTGCACTCCAAAACAGCTAGAACTTGTACAGGAATTCAGTAAAGTGTCAGGGCATAAAATCAATGCACAGAAATCAGTTGCATTTCTCTACACCAACAACAAGACAGAAGAAAGAGAAATTAAGGAGTCAATCCCATTGACAATTTCACCCCAAACCACAAGATACCTAGGAATAAACCTAACCAAAGAGGCAAAGAATCTATACTCAGAAACTATAAAGTACTCATGAAAGAAATTGAGGAAGACACAAAGAAATGGAAAAATGTTCCATGCTCCTGGATTGGAAGAATAAATATTGTGAAAATGTCTATGCTACCTAAAGCAATCTACACATTTAATGCAATTCCTATCAAAATACCATCCATCTTTTTCAAAGAAATGGAACAAATATTCTAAAATTTATATGGAACCAGAAAAG
Source organism: Mustela lutreola (assembly GCF_030435805.1). NCBI lineage: Eukaryota > Metazoa > Chordata > Mammalia > Carnivora > Mustelidae > Mustela > Mustela lutreola. Next base: position 127,994,008 of record NC_081290.1, on the reverse strand, counting down.
ACCTCGAATAGCCAAAGGGATATTGAAAAAGAAAGCCAACGTTGGTGGCATCACAATTCCGGATTTCAAGCTCTATTACAAAGCTGTCATCATCAAGACAGCATGGTACTGGCACAAAAACAGACCCATAGATCAATGGAACAGAATAGAGATCCCAGAAATAGACCCTCAACTCTATGGTTAACGAATCTTCGACAAAGCAGAAAGGAATGTCCAATGGAAAAAAGACAGCCTCTTCAATAAATGGTGTTGGGAAAATTGGATGGCCACATGCAGAAAAATGAAACTGGACTATTTCCTTACACCACACATGAAAATAGACTCAAAATGGATGAAGAACCTCAATGTGAGAAAGGAATCCATCAAAATCCTTGAGGAGAACACAGGCAGCAACCTCTTCGACCTCAGCTGCCTCAAAATCTTCCTAGGAACATCGCCAAAGGCAAGGGAAGCAAGGGAAAAAATGAACTATTGGGATTTCATCAAGATCAAAAGCTTTTGCATAGTAAAGGAAACAGTTAACAAAACCAAAGACAACTGATAGAATGGGAGAAGATATTTGCAAACGAAATATCATAAAGGACTAGTGTCCAAAATCTATAAAGAACTTAGCAAACTCAACACCCAAAGAACATATAAACCAATCAAGAAATGGGCAGGGGACATGAACAGACATTTCTGCAAAGAAGACATCCAGATGGTCAACAGACACATGAAAAAGTCCTCCATATCACTCGGCATCAGGGAAATACAAATCAAAACCACAATGAGATATCACCTCACACCAGTCAGAATGGCTAAAATCAACAAGTCAGGAAATGACAGATGCTGGCGAGGATGCGGAGAAAGGGGAACCCTCCTACACTGTTGGTGGGAATGCAAGCTGGTGCAGCCACTCTGGAAAACAGCATGGAGGTTCCTCAAAATGTTGAAAATAGAACTACCCTATGACCCAGCAATTGCACTATTGGGTATTTACCCTAAAGATACAAAGATATAGTGATCCAAAGGGGCACGTGCACCCGAATGTTTATAGCAGCAATGTCCACAATAGCCAAACTATGGAAAGAACCTAGATGTCCATCAACAGATGAACGGATCAAGAAGACGTGGTATATATACACAATGGAATACTATGCAGCCATCAAAAGAAATGAAATCTTGCCATTTGCGACAACATGGATGGAACTAGAGCGTATTATGCTTAGTGAAATAAGTCAAGCAGAGAACGACAATTATCATATGATCTCCCTGATATGAGGAAGTGGTGATGCAACATGGTTGCTTAAGTGGTTGGGGGGAGGAATCAATGAAACAAGATGGGATTGGGAAGGAGACAAACCATAAGTGACTCTTAATCTCAGAAAACAAACTGAGGGTTTTCGGGGGTAGGGGTGTTGGGAGAAGGGGAGTGGGGTTATGGACATTGGGAGGGTATGTGCTTTGCTGAGTGCTGTGAAGTGTGTAAACCTGGCGATTCACAGACCTGTACCCCTGGGGATAAAATTATATGTTTATAAAAAATTAAAAATTAAAAAAAAAAACTATCACCAATTAATAAAGAGAGACAAAAAAAATAGAGAGAAAGAAGGTGTTCCATCCATGAAACAAGAAGAGAATACAATAAAAAAAGAAGAGAACAAACAAAACAAATTGCTCTTGGCAATTAAAAATATGATAAAAGAAATAACAAACTCAAATGAATGAAAAAGGTAAAGTTGAGAAATCTTCCAGAAAATAAAGTAAAAACAAATTAATTTTTGGTTGTAAAATGGAGAAAACACAGTAAGAAGATAAATTAGTGGAAGAACAAAATCTGAATAATAATTTTGCAGAAACTGAAAATTATTAGTACAAAAAATTAAGAAAAAAATAAATTTGATAGAAAAGAGTATCTAGGGGTGCCTGGGCAGATCAGTGGGTTAAAGCCTCTGCCTTCAACTCAGGTTATGATCCCAACCTCCTGGGATCAAGTCCCACATCTGACTCTCTGCTCAGTGGGGAGCCTGCTTCCCCCTCTCTCTTTCTCTGCCTGCCTCACTGTCTACTTGTGATCTCTGTCTGTCAAATAAATAAATAAAATCTTAAAAAAAAAAAAAAAGGAAAAGAACATAGTATCCAAACTGAAAAAATACTGCTTATCTAACACAGTAGATAAAAATACACATATATTAAGTACACATAAATGTATAAAATACATATATATTAAGGCATATATATACACACATATATTAAGGCATATCAAAACACTGGACACAAAGAAACTATACTACAAGTCTTCAGAGAAGAGAGAAAGAGAAAGAGAGAGAGCAAGCATTTCATCACAGAAAAATGTGGTTAGTAAGTAGGCTTTCAATTATTGCATGGCTTATTTCTGTTACACAGAATAACCTTATTATTAGAATTTTAATTAAAATCCAACCATATCATACCTGTAGGAATGGCTAAAATGAACAACTCAGGAAATCACAGATGTTGGTAAGGATACGGAGAAAGGGGAACCCTCTTACACTGTTGGTGGGAATGCAAACTTAAAACTGGTGCAGCTACTCTAGAAAATAGTATGGAGGTTCCCCCCAAACGTTAAGAACAGAACTACCCTATGACTCAGCAATTGTACTACTCAGTATTTATCCAAGGGACTTAAAAATACTGATTCAAAGGGACACATGCACCCCAATGTTTACAGCAGCATTATCAGCAATAGCCAAATTATGGAAAAAGCCCAAATGTCCATCAACTGATGAAAAGATAAAGAGGCAAGACATATCTATAGATGATATAGATATAGATATATATACCCAACAAGAATGAAATTTTGCCATTTGTAATAGCAAGGACAGAGCTAAAGTATATTACACTAAGTGAATTAAGTCTGTTAGACAAAGACAAATATCATATGATTTCACTCATATGTGAAATTTAAGAAACAAAACAGATGAATATAGGGGAAGAGAAGAAAAAATAAAATAAGATAAAAATAATGAGGAAAGCAAACCATAAGAGACTCTTAACTATAGAAAGCAAACTGAGGGTTGCTGGAAAGGAGATTGGGGGGTGGGATAATGGGTGATGGGCACTAAAGAGGGCACTTGTGATGAGCACTGGGTGTTATGTGTAAGTGATGAATCACTAAATTCTACGCTTGAAGCTAATACTACACTATATGTTAACTAATTGGAATTTAAATCCAGTTTTGGAAGTTCACCTACTAGAAAAAAAAATCCAATAGATTTTTTCTACATAGGACTTCTACAAGTGTCCTATGTGTCTAACAGTGTCACCTTGTTAGAATTTCATAATCTATTCTTATTCTTGCACAATAAGGACACATGACACTGAATGGTGTTAATGAGTCTATTGGTCTGTAACAAAATTAATAGAAGAGATACAACCAAAGAATAAGAAGGAAGGAGGAAATTTAGATGCAAAAGTGATATATTTTAGTTCAAGCTAGAGTGGAAACTGTGCATCAATATTTACATTTGCTCTAGTAATTAGAAAGTATCCTTGATGATTTTAAATGAATTCAAAAACTACCTGTATAAAAAAAATATTCTGAAATCTTCATGGGCAAAAATGCTATATTATAGTCACTATGATTATCTGTATAAGAAAGAAATAAAAGAAAGAAAGAAAAATAGGTGAGTAGGAAGTGGTGAAGGAAGGAGGGGAATTTACTTTTCACAATGAGATTTTATTTTCATTCATTTATTTCATTTCATTCATATTTATTTTCATTGATTTTGTTCCTACAGCCCTATTACAGAACAACCAAGAGAAAATAAAAGTTTTTGCTTAAATATTATATGATTGTCTATGTAGAAAATTCTAAAGCATTGGCAAGAAGTAAAACAAAATACCTCCTGAAAGTAACAGCAAATACAGCAGGTATATTGAAGATATCTGTGCTTCTGCTTCCATTCATAACATCCAAAGTATGGAAACAATATATGTGTCCATCAGTGAATGAATGTATCAATAAATAATTATACATTTTTATGATGGACTATTAGTCAACCTTTAAAAAAAGAAAATCCTGTCATTTGTGACAACATGGATGAAACTAGAAGGCATTATGCTAACTGAAATCAGCCAAACTGAAAGACACGTACCATACGGTACCATACAGTAACACATCTAAATGGAATCTAAAATAAATTTGAACTAAGAAACAGGAGAAATATTGTTGTGAGGACTTGGAAAGCATGGATACAGGAAAAGTTTGGTGAATGCGTACACATTTTCAGTTATGAGTAAGGTCTTAGGATGCAATGCATAATGTGGTACTTTAGTTGATAGCGTTGTATTGTATAATTTAAATTTGTTAAGAGAGTAGAACTTTTATGTTCTTCACAAAGAGAGATAAAGTTAAATGGGTGAAATATATAGAATTTGGGGGATAATAAAACTATTCTTTATGATATTATAACAGTAAATAAAAGACATTAAATTTGTCAAAAACTGTCAAAACCCGTTGAACTTATAGCACAAAAAGTAATAAATCATGCATGTTAAGGTTTGCAAATATTTTGTCCCATCCCATAGGTTGCTTTTTCACCTGTTGATGATTTTCTTTGCTTTGCAGGTTTTTAGTTTTATGTATGTGCAAATTTTTAATAAAATCATTTAGGAGATTTGGGGATCTTAGGATAGAATGTAGAATGTGCCAAAAAGAATCTAAATGTGGTGGTTCTGGGTGGCTCAGTGGGTTAAACCCTCTGCCTTCAACTCACATCATGATCTCAGGGTCCTGGGATCAAGCCCCGCATTGGGCTGTCACTCAGCAAGGAGCTTGCTTCCCCCCAACTCTTCCTGCCTCTCTGCCTACTTGTGATCTCTGTCTGTCAAATAAGTAAATAAAATCTTAAAAAATACATTTAAAAAGAATATAAGTGTGTTACAAATATATGAAACAGCCTCCCTGAAGTAGGTGGGAGAATAAGGTGCTGGCCTGTCTGAAAGTGAGTGCAATCTCTGCAATCTGCAATCTAAGTGCAATCTTTTTAAAGATAAAACTAATACAAACCTGTACATAGCACTGCACTCTATTGATAAAGCCATTTACTGTGGAACTGCAAATTAAGAATTCTAAAACCAACACATAGAAATACTTTTATTGAATGTCAATTGATGGCAGATGATGGGAATCGGGTTTCTCATTGTTAGAATAGAAGGTTACATATAAGGAAGGAAAGAAATCTAGAATGATCCATGTGATTAGAGTTAGAGACATCAGTATAAAGTCATGTTTAGTGTATGCATAAATACACATAAGTAATCTATAACTGATATACACACAATATATAAATGATATATATACAACATATGTAAACACACATGAATATACATATAAATAATTATAGATATACATGTATATACAGCTTAGATGTACACACATATTTCCAACTTCTGTTAGTTAAGTAGGGCTAAAAGAGAAAATAACTCAGTAACAACAAGGACAACTAGCACCCAGATCTTGGGTTTAAACCATATCATTATCCAATTTAAGTAATAAGCACTCTTCAGAGAAATGACTGATTCTAGGGTTGGGGCACAAGTTAAGCCTGGAGCATAAGGTGGTGCCATAAAGTAATAAACTACTAAAACATACACAAACACAGGCGGACACATGCACACACAAAGAATGATGGGAGTATATCAAAAGAACATGGGAGCTAACTGAAAACTCTCAATGGCCAGAGGTGAGACAATTTGAGAAAAAAAATTAAAGTATTTGATTAAAACCCAGAGTATAAAATAAAATGTGCATGAGTTCATGTTGATGTACAGAAGTGAATAAAATAAGTGGGGGAGAAAACTCTAATAATAATAAATAAATGGAGAACTATGTGAGGAAGAATTCCAAATAACTTAAGTATATATTCTGCCATTAAGAGGTGCAATGTAACTCCAACTTCTTGAGTGGAGACTACACATAGTGACCTTCCTCCAAAGAGTAAAGTAGGTGAAGGAAGTTTAAAAAAAAAAAAAAAAAGAGTAACTCCACAGAGGGAAAATTGGACAATCATGAACTCAAGGCAGATGATATAGATTAACATCAAGAGTAATGTTATTTATTTATTTATTTATTTATTTATTTATTTATTCATTTTAAGAGAGAGAGAAAGTAGATGTGCATGAATGTGGAGGGGGTACAGAGGGGAGGAAGGAGAGAGAGAATCCCAAACAGACTCCATGTCCAGCATGGAACCTGATGCAGAGCTTGATCTCCTGACCCCAGGATCATGACCTGAGCCAACAGGGACCAACTTAAGTGACTGAACCACCCACAAACCCCAAGAGCAATGTCCTATTGACATGTCCTATTGAATGACACTTCTACTCTCTGTGTGGCCTTCTTCCCAAAAACATATTATTCTAGTCAAATCATAAAGAAAATAAGAGAAAAATTTCATTAGAATGGTATTATATAAAATATATGGTCAGTAATCTTCAAAACCATCATGTTGGGGGAGGAGTCATGATGGAGGAGAAGTAGTAGGCTGAGACTACATCAGGTAGCAAGAAGTCAGCTAGATAGCTTATCAAACCATTGCAAACACCTAAAAATCCAACAGTAGATAAAGAGAAGAAGAACAGCAATTCTAGAAACAGAAAATCGACCACCTCCTGAAAGATAGGACCAGCGAAGTGAATCCAAAGCGACGGGAAAATAGACCATGGGGGGAGGGGCCGGCTCCTGGAAAGGAGCAGTGGAGCACAAAATCAGGACTTTTAAAAGTCTGCTCCACTGAGGGACATTGCTCCAGAGACTAAACCGGGGTGAAGCCCATGCAAAGCCAGCGTGGCCCTAGGTCCCGCAGGGTCACAGAAGGATCAGGGGTGTCTGAGTGTCACAGAGCTCGCAGGTATTAGACTGGGGAAGCTGGTTACAGAGACAGAGCCGAGAAGTGAGCTCCCAGCTCAGGTTACCTTGAATCGGTTGCAGCCTGGGTGAGCTCAGAGCGCGGCCAGAGGCCAGGGAGATGGGAGTGATTGGGCTCTTTTCTCTGAGGGCACACTGAGGAGTGGGGCCCCAAGCTTTTGGCTCCTCGGGGCCAGAAACTGGGAGGTCACAATTTTCATTCCTGTCCCTCAGAACTGCACGGAAAGCATTCAGGGGACAAAAGCTCCTGAAAGCAAACCCCAACAGATTACTTAACCAAGCCCCTGGTAATGGCAGTGCAATTGCACCTTGGGCAAAGACACTTGAGAATCACTACAACAGGCCCCTCCCCCAGAAGATCAATAAGAAATCCAGCCAAGACAAAGTTTACCTACCAAGGAGAGCAGCAGAATTCCAGTGAAGGAGAAGGCAAAGCACAGAACTCATGGCTTTCTCCCCATGAATCTTTAGTCTTGTGATTAATTTAATATTTTTTATTTTTTTTTCTTCTGCTAAATTTTCTTCAATTTTTACTCTTTTCTTTTTAACGTTTTTTAACCAGTTTATCTAACATATATATATATAGATAGATAGATAGATAGATAGATAGATTCTCTTTTTTATATTTTTTCATTTGTTTTCTTTTTTAAATTTTTTTCTTCTGAACTTCTTTTTATCCCCTTACTCACTCCCACAATTTGGGGTCTCTTCTGATTTGATTAAAGTGCATTTTCCTGGGGTCCTTACCACCCTTTCAGTATTTTATTTGCTCCTTCATATACTCTTATCTGGACAAAATGAAAAGGCAGAAAAATTCAACACAAAAAAAAAGAACAAGAGGCAGTACCAAAGGCTAGGGACCTAATCAATACAGACATTGGTAGATGTCAAATCTAGAGTTCACAATGACGATTCTCAAGGTTCTAGCCAGGCTCAAAAAAGGCATGGAAGATATTAGAGAAACCCTCTAGGGAGATATAAAAGCCATTTCTGGAGAAATAAAAGAACGAAAATCTAGCCAAGTTGAAATCAAAAAAGCTATTAATTAGGTGCAATAAAAAATGGAGGATCTCACTGCTAGGATAAATGAGGCACAAGAAAGAATTAGCAATATAGAAGATCAAATGACAGGGAATAAAGAAGCTGAGCAAAAGAGGGACAGACAGCTACTGGACCACGAAGGGAGAATTCAAGAGATAAGTGACACCATAAGATGAAACAGCAATAGAATGATTAGGATTCCAGAAGAAGAAGAAAGAGAGTGGGGAGCAGAAGGTATATTGGAGAGAATCATTGGAGAGAATTTACCTAATATGGCAAAGGGAACAAGCATCAAAATCCAGGAGGTGCAGAGAATCCCCCTCAAAATCAACAAGAACAGGTCCACACCTAGTCACCTAATAGTAAAATTTACAAGTCTTAGCGACTTGAAATGGGTCAACCAGGAAATTAAAGAAGAATTGAAAAAATTTATAGAAACAAATTATAATGAAACACAATGGTTCAAAATCTGTGGGACACAGCAAAGGCAGTCCTGAGAGGGAAATATATAGCAGTACAAGCCTTTCTCAAGAAACAAGAAAGGTCTCAAATACACAACCTAACCTTAAATGTAAAGGAGCTAGAGAAAGAACAACAAAGAAAACCTAAATCCAGCAGGAGAAGAGAAATCATAAAGATCAGAGCAGAAATCAATGAAATAGAAACCAAAAAAACAATAGGACAAATCAATGAAACTAGGAGCTGGTTCTTTGACAGAATTAATATGATTGATAAACCCCTGGGCAAACTTATCAAAAAGAAAAGATAAAGGATCCAAATAAATAAAATCATGAATGAAAGAGGAGAGACCACAACTAACACCAAAGAAATAAAATTATAAGATCATACTATGAGCAACTCTATGCAAACAAATTTGACAATCTGGAAAAAATGGATGCATTCCTAGAGACATATAAACTACCACAACTGAACCAGGAAGAAATAGAAAACCTGAAAAGACCCATAACCAGTAAGGAGATTGAAACAGTCATCAAAAATCTCCAAACAAACAAAAGCCCAAGGCCAGACAGCTTCCCAGGGAATTCTACCAAACATTTAAAGAAGAACTAATTCCTATTTTCCTGAAACTGTTCCAAAAAATAGAAATGGAATGAAAAGTTCCAAAATCATTTTATGAGGCCAGCATCACCTTGATCCCAAAACCAGACAAGGATCCCATCAAAAAGGAGAATTACAGACCAATATCCTTAATAAACACAGATGCAAAAATTCTCACCAAAATACTAGCCAATAGGATTCAACAGTACATTAAAAGGATTATTCACCACGACCAAGTGGGATTTATTCCAGGGCTGCAAGTTTGGTTCAACATCTGCAAATCAATCAATGTGATACAACACATTAATAAAAGAAAGAACAAGAACCATATGATACTCTCAATAGATGCTGAAAAAGCCTTTGACAAATTACAGCATCCCTTCCTGATCAAAACTCTTCAAACTGTAGGGATAGAGAGCGCATACCTCAATATCATCAAAGCCATTTATGAAAAACCCACAGCAAATATCATTCTTGATGGAGAGAAATTGAAACCGTTTCTGCTAAGGTCAGGAACACAGCAGGGATGTCCATTATCACCGCTGCTATTCAACATCTACTAGAAGTCCTAACCTCAGCAATCAGACAACAAAAAGAAATTAAAGGCATCCAAATTGGCAAAGAAGAAGTCAAACTTTCACTCTTCGCAGATGATATGATACTATATGTGGAAAACCCAAAAGACTCCACTCCAAAGCTGCTAGAACTTGTATAGGAATTTAGTAAAGTGTCAGGATATAAAATCAATGCACAGAAATCAGTTGCATTTCTCTACACCAACAGCAAGACAGAAGAAAGAGAAATTAAGGAGTCAATCCCATTGACAATTGCACCCAAAACTATAAGATACCTGGGAATAAACCTAACCAAAGAGGCAAAGAATCTATACACAGAAAACTATAAAGTACTCATGAAAGAAATTGAGGAAGACACAAAGAAATGGAAAAATGTTCCATGCTCCTGGATTGGAAGAACAAATATTGTGAAAATGTCTATACTACCTAAAGCAATCTATATATTTAATGCAATCCCTATCAAAATCCCACCCATTTTTTTTCAAAGAAATGGAACAAATAATCCTAAAATTTATATGGAACCATAAAAGACCTCGAATAGCAAAAGGAATATTGAAAAAGAAAGCCAAAGTTGGTGGCTTCACAATTCTGGACTTCAAGCTCTATTACAAAGCTGTCATCATCAAGACAGCATGGTCCTGGCACAAAAACAGACACATAGATCAATGGAACAGAATAGAGATCCCAGAAATAGACCCTCAACTCTATGGTTAACGAATCTTCGACAAAGCAGAAAAGAATGTCCAATGGAAAAAAGACAGCCTCTTCAATAAATGGTGTTGGGAAAATTGGATGGCCACATGCAGAAAAATGAAACTGGACCATTTCCTCACACCGCACATGAAAATAGACTCAAAATGGATGAAAGACCTCAATGTGAGAAAGGAATCCATCAAAATCCTTGAGGAGAACACAGGCAGCAACCTCTTCGACCTCAGCTGCAGCAAAATCTTCCTAGGAACATCGCCAAAGGCAAGGGAAGCAAGGGCAAAAATGAACTATTGGGATTTCATCAAGATCAGAAGCTTTTGCACAGCAAAAGAAACAGTGGACAAAAGCAAAAGACAATTGACAGAATGGGAGAAGATATTTGCAAATGGCATATCAGATAAAGGGCTAGTGTCCAAAATCTATAAAGAACTTAGCAAATTCAACACCCAAAGAACAAATAATCCAATCAAGAAATGGACAAAGGACATGAACAGACATTTCAGCAAAGACGACATCCAGATGGCCAAGAGACACATGAAAAAGTGCTCCACATCACTCGACATCAGGGAAATACAAATCAAAACCACAATGAGATATCAACTCATACCAGTCAGAATGGCTAAAATCAACAAGTCAGGAAATGACAGATGCTGGCGAGGATGCGGAGAAAGGGGAACCCTCCTACACTGTTGGTGGGAATGCAAGCTGGTGCAACCACTCTGGAAAACAGCATGGAGGTTCCTCAAAAAGTTGAAATTAGAACTGCCCTATGACCCAGCAATTGCACTACTGGGTATTTACCCTAAAGATACAAATGTAGTGATTTAAAGGGGCGCATGCACCCAAATGTTTATAGCAGCAATATCTACAATAGCCAAACTATGGAAAGAATCTAGATGTCCATCAACAGATGAATGGATAAAGAAGACGTGGTATATATACACAATGGAATACTATGCAGCCATCAAAAGAAATGAAATCTTGCCATTTGCAATAATGTGGATGGAATTAGAGGGTATCATGCTTAGTGCAATAAGTCAATCAGAGAAAGACAACTATCATATGATCTCCCTGATATGAGGAAGTGGAGATGCAACATGAGGGGTTGGGGAGTAGGAGAAGAATAAATGAAACAAGATGGGATCGGGAGGGAGACAAACCATAAGTGACTCTTAATCTCACAAAACAAACTGTGGGTGCTGAGGGTAGGGTGGTTGGGAGAGGGGGGTTGGTTTATGGACATTCGGGAGGGTATGTGCTATGGTGAGTGCTGTGAAGTGGGTAAACCTGGTGATTCACAGACCTGTACCCCTGGGGATAAAAATACATTATATGTTTATAAATAAATAAAAAAATGTTTAAAAATATTTAAAAAAAACCTCAAGTTTATCATACCAAGGAATATGAGAAATGGTCACAACCAAGAGGAGCCCAAGGACACATAAGAACTCAATGCAAATGATAACATGGATATGGCATCCTAATACAGAAAAAAGAAGACAAAAAAAAAAAAAAAGAAGGAAAAGAAAAGAAAAAGGAAAAAGAAGACATTAGAAAAAATTAAGGAAATCTGAATAAAGTATGACTTTTAACTAATAATAATGTGTCAATATATATTTATTAATTGTTAGAAATGTGTGGTACTATCATAAGATGTAAGTAATAAAGAAAACTGGGTATGGGATATTAGAGAACTATATCTTAGTTTTCTGGACTATCTGTACAATAATTCTGTACATCTAAAGGTAGTCTAAAATAAAGTTTATTTTAAAATGAATGAAATAGAAGCAAAACATAAAATAGAGATCAAATTTAAAATGTAGCTTAATGAAACAACACATAAACTGAAAAATGTTTTGTTTGGGATGAATCATATAAAGCAAAAAACACAAAATATACCAGGACTTTCAAAGAAGGCAGTGATACTGATACTTAAAAAAAAAAATAATGGGGGGCGCCTGAGTGGCTTAGTGGATTAGGCCTCTACCTTCGGCTCGGGTCGTGATCCCAGGGTCCTGGGATCGAGCCCCGCCTGCGGCTCTCTGCTCAGCAGGGAGCCTGCTTCCCTGTCTCTCTGCCTGCCTCTCTGTCTGCTTGTGATCCCTGTCTGTCAAATAAATAAATAAAACCTTAAAAAAAAAACTTATAAGTAAAAAAAATAATAATAATAATGGAAGAATCTGATGAATAATTTGCTACATTTAACATCCTTTGAATAACTTCATGTCGCTACTACAGGTAAAATGAAAGAAAGTACAAAACCAGCAAAACTAAACAAGGTCATTTAGAATGTAGATACTTATTGAAGATGTATTCATATTGCTTAGAAGTGAAGACAGAGGTTGAAGCCATAAACACATCTAGCATAGCCATTTTATCTCAAAAGTTAGGATCACACGATCTCGATAAGAAGAGGAATTGATTCATGAGGAAGTAGCACCCTATGTTACATGAAGAGCTGGCTATTTTGTTTCTTGACATGGGTGATCATTTTGATGGTGTTTTCTTACTTATTTTTAATTCCGTATATGTTTTTGCAGTCTAATATATATAGGAAACATCTCAGCAGAGAAAAAAAATATCATTCTGGCTATACTGTGTAATATCAATGCAAACTATGCACAACTAGAGGCACACACATTATTTGGGAAAGTTTTACACTGATCCAGAGAGAACTATCAGGTTGTGAGCAAGGGTAAGGCTTATGCCCAAACCCACACAGGCCATACATGTGGCACCTCCAGCGGGAGTCATTATCTGGGAACTGGCTGAGCTTGGCTAGCCTAGCTGGACAACACAGTCACCCCAGCCAGGGGGATAGATATTAATTTGTTAAAGAGAACAAACAGCTTAAGTTGCATTTAATAAGCATAATAAACTTTATTGCGTATTATGTGTGGGCTTAAGAAAATAGTGTAATATTTAATTGACATAAGGACAAAATAAAAAATAAAAATTTGCCTTACCTAAATCCTGATTCTCTTTTTGGGTACTTCTGCTGCTCACTAAAGGATGCTTTCCTGAGGTAATTTTATGTTTTGTTTTTTTTTTAAATTTTTTATTTTTTATAAACATATATTTTTATCTGTAAATTGCCAGGTTTACACACTTCACAGCATTCACCAAAGCACATACCCACCCCAATGTCCATAATCCCACCCCCTTCTCCCAAACCCCTCCCCCCCAGCAACGCTCAGTTTGTTTTGTGAGATTAAGACTCACTTATGGTTTGTCTCCCTCCCAATCCCATCTTGTTTCATTGATTCTTCTCCTACCCACTTAAGCCCCCATGTTGCATCACCACTTCTTCATATCAGGGAGATCATATGATAGTTGTCTTTCTTTTTTTTTTTTTTTTTTTTTTTTATACATACTTTTTTTTTTTTTAAGATTTTATTTATTTATTTGACACAGAGAGATCACAAGTAGGCAGAGAGGCAGGCAGAGAGAGAGAGAGAGAGAGAGAGAGGAGGAAGCAGGCTCACTGCTGAGCAGAGAGCCCGATGCGGGACTCGATCCCAGGACCCTGAGATCATGACCTGAGCCGAAGGCAGCGGCTTAACCCACTGAGCCACCCAGGCGCCCGATAGTTGTCTTTCTACGCTTGACTTATTTCGCTAAGCATGATACGCTCTAGTTCCATCCATGTTGTCGCAAATGGCAAGATTTCATTTCTTTTGATGGCCGCATAGTATTCCATTGTGTATATATACCACATCTTCTTGATCCGTTCATCTGTTGATGGACATCTAGGTTCTTTCCATAGTTTGGCTATTGTGGACATTGCTGCTATAAACTTCGGGTGCACGTGCCCCTTTGGATCACTACGTTTGTATCTTTAGGGTAAATACCCAGTAGTGCAATTGCTGGGTCATAGGGCAGTTCTATTTTCAACATTTTGAGGAACCTCCATGCTGTTTTCCAGAGTGGTTGCACCAGCTTGCATTCCCACCAACAGTGTAGGAGGGTTCCCCTTTCTCCGCATCCTCGCCAGCATCTGTCATTTCCTGACTTGTTGATTTTAGCCATTCTGACTGGTGTGAGGTGATATCTCATTGTGGTTTTGATTTGTATTTCCCTGATGCCGAGTGATATGGAGGATTTTTTCATGTCATCTGGATGTCTTCTTTGCAGATATGTCTGTTCATGGCCTCTGCTCATTTCTTGATTGGATTATTTGTTCTTTGGGTGTTGAGTTTGCTAAGTTCTCTATAGATTTTGGACACTAGTCCTTTATCTGATATGTTCTTTTACTTTTTTTTTAAGTCTAATACTGTGTTCTTTTCCATTATAGTCCATCAAGCATCTGTAGAGAACATTTTTAAAGATTTATTTATTTATTTGAGAGAGAGAGGGAGAGAAAGCAGGGGAGAGGGAAGGACAGAGAGTCCCAAGCCAACTCCATGCAGAGCACAGAGCCCAATGCCAGGAGATCATGCCTTGAGCCACAACCAAGAGTCAGACACTCAACCAACTTGCCACCCAGGCACTTCCATACAGGACATTTTATTAAGCCTTCAGTCATATATCATGATCCAGACATACTTATTATTGTTCACCGGTACTTCCTCTCTGCTTCATCTGTCCCATCTTAAAGTTTCTTATGATTTATTTATTATAATCCTTACTTGAGTATTTTCTTCTATAAGTAATGAAACTCCTATAAGCTTCAGATATAGGTAGAAAAAATTCATGAAGTATAAATGATTATTTCTATGTTTCTGATTTGGACATCAGCATGAATACAGGCAACACAGGAAAAGAGTCCTGTTTAGACGAAACAGTGGATTTAGTCTGGGTCATTAATTCAGTGATTCTCAACTATGACTGATTTTTTTCCCCCTTAGGAGACACTCAACAATGTCTAGAAACATTTTTGGTTGTAACAACGGAGAGGTATGCCACTGGCAGCTAGTGTGTAGAGGACAGATACACCATTAAACATCCTACAAGACCCCGGACAACCTCCTATCATCAAAAAAAAAAAAAAAAAAAAATTATCAAGATGCCAAGAGTGCCAAGATTTAGAAACACTGATTTATTCTGAGGTAATTGGAGAAGTCCAGTATGAAATATGGTATGCTTATTTGAAGCTCAATGGAGAAACTTGATAAGAAACTGTATCTGTGAATTTTTAGAAAAGCTCTTGCAATAATTGAGCCCTTCCTTATTTTCATGTAATACTTTGTAAATGTTTATTGGCAATTCTGTGCCCTAGTCTAGATGGTGAAATCACTCAATTGATGAATAGATTTTGAAGAAATATTCTGCCCTTCAAATATATTTTTTCTGTAGGTTTGTTTTGAAATAGCAGCAAAGGAAAGTTCTTCAAAGAGCTTTGAAAGAGACTACATAAAATTGTGAAAATTCATAGTGCAATACAAGGCATAATTATTGAGCATTTAAGTGAATGATTTTTGCAAGTGCATGATTATTTTGGTCCTGGCATTAAAAAATCCATTCTTCCTGAGAGAAATCATAATCATTTTCACCATGTTCTGTTTTTCTATTGAATCAGAAGAGGGGGTCGCAGAAATACTTATAAATGCTTTTAAGGAATATTCCTGTTAACATGCAATCATGATTTCCTTTGCACATGATGTTCATTCATGGTAAAATGATTTGATTGGAGTCTTCAAGAGCTAGCCAAAAAGAGAATGTTGAGATGCAACACATTCATCTAACACATTTCATATAATGCTCCAGTTGGAAGTCAGTCTCTTTATGTAGATTTTCCCTGCAGGTTTTCCCTGGTGAAAAATCTACTTCATCATTCCCCCCAGGTGTTGTCTGCTCAGAGGGTTTTGGTGTGTGAGTGATTGTTTTCTCTCATGTACAACAATAAAAAGCTGTTTCAAGACTTTGTTTTCCTCATTATTTTGTTCATCCCATTGTGTGAAAATAGACATGCTTGTTGCCATTCAGAAGCTCAAACACTTCTGGAAAAAAAAAAAAAATCCTTGAGAGGGAGATATGCCATCCTTATGCTACCTCATCCTGGGTCTCAAACTCTTCTAGAAAAGGCTCTTTATTACGAAATTTTAAAAAAAGAAAAGAAAAGAAAGAAACCAGAGCTATTTCTTACAGAAGTTAGTCTCAGAAAATTCTCTTGGAATAACCCTTGATATATTTAATAGAACTCTTGTTTTATTTGATCTACTCTATTAAATCTTCATCCTAGAGTCAAATTAAATCAATTTGTGCTTTAGAAAATAACCAAAGATTTGCTCAAAGATTTCTGGACAAAGATGTCCATGGTGGGCTGTGTGCATTTATGTACATGCACACAAATTAATCTAAATATCTAACAATCAGTAAGGGAATGGAAAAGTAAAATAGAAAATTCATCGACTATTTTATAATTTGTTTCTATATAGTTCTAAATTAACTTTTATAGATGTATAATATACACATACAAAGGTGGCAAGTTATAAGTATACTTCTCATGATTTACCACAAAGTACATTCCTATAACCACAAAAGTTTTTGGGAAAAACTTGATTATGAACCAGTATTTTTAATATAAGAATTTACCATCTTAATACAGAATGTACAATTTGTAGTGCAGATTTTATTTTTCCTATGTAATTTTGTAAAGTTCTCTTTCTTTTCCTGTTGTCTTAATTTTCCTAGTTAAGTAAATTACTGTTTGCTTATTCTTCTTATCTGAGGAATTTTTTTCCATCCTTTGCAATTCCATCAGTGGTTTCCTTGTTTTTCTATGCTTCATTACCAAATGCATATACACCAAGCACAGGTATCTTTATCTTTCTGTAAATAATGTAATTCAAGGCATAGTAGACAATAACCATGTATAGAATTAATTAATGTATCACTGTCACTAAATAATTTTAAAATACCAATTATTTTCCCTCACCAAAAAGCGATATTCTCTTCATTCCCTTCTGGAATTCATTTATTTTGCCATTTTTGCCAATCATCAGATTATGCTTTTCCTGAGGTGACTTTATACTTCCACTTTTAATTATTATTCTACTTTGCATTATGTTCTATCTGCATGAAGCATCTTTATGTAACATATTGTTACACCAGTCTAGTCACTAAGATGACCCATGTATTCACTGTTTACCAGTATTTCCAATTTCATCTGAGCCATCTTGAAGAGTCTTGATTAATTCACTATAATCATTATTTGGATAATTCCTTCTGGGGGTGAGATAGTTTGCAAGTCTCTGTACAAGTAAATCTCTATCTCCTTCCCTGCAGCTGATAAATGATATCCTGGTTGGAAATAGGATCTTTGGGTGGTACCCCTTATCCATCAGTAACCTCCAACTCTCTCCCACAGCATTCTTCCAGCTTCCACAGTTACCAAAGAGAAGACTGATCACAAACTAATTCTTTGTTCCCTTTTTAACTAGCTTCCTTTGTCTGAAAGATTGTAACATCTTTTTAGTCATGGAATTCATGAATTTATTTCAGAATAAACATCAATCCCACTTAAGATGAAATTTTCCTCTTTTCTAATTTTTAACTTTTCTCCTTTAGCTTTCTTTTTTTCTTTTGAATCATTATGGATCCATTTTACAAGTCCACATCTTTACCCTTATGAATTCCACTTCTTTGCATTTTTCTGTTTGAGAAACTTCTATTTTGTCAGTTATGGTCCAGGTCTCAACTATGAAACTAGTCCTTTAAATGATTTCTGAAATTGTAATGTTCAAAAGGCATATAATATTTTGTTTTCCAATAGTCTTGGTTTCTAAAATCAAATCTTCTAAGATAGTTTATTTGTTTATTTACATTCTAGCCTACACCTTCACCAAATCTAAATCACTAGGAACAGAATGTTTCGCTTGTTGGTCCTCTTGTTGGTTCCTGATAATTCCTCATTCAATTATTTTTTCCTTACCTGTTTAAGAAGTCAAATTCAAATATGTGTTTGGCTTTATCCAAAATAACAGCAAGGCTGAATTTACTCTGTAATTTGGCAATGGACATGCCCATTCTCTCCTGGTACACATAAAACTTCTCTATCAGCCTCAGGAGTAGGGAAGATTCAGACACAGGGTCAAATTCTCAGCAGCCACTCTGAGACCAGAGACCAGGCTAGAAATCGTTTCCTCTGGGGGACCATGAAAGTCAGAGTACCAAGCTCTCTACAGACTCTACGTAAATCTCATTGTTGCTGCTAACTTCTTCACTACTGATCCTTACTTAAGCTCACTTAGGCCCAGAAAAGATTAAGACCAGTCAGTGCCTTTTCCTGTGTCAGGACCCTGTTCTCAAACCTCACAGTCCCGATTGGCTGCCCCAACTCCGCTTAATAGAGATGGGGAGGGGCTATGGCAGGACTGGAATTGGATGAGGAGAGCAACAAACTCACATTCAAGAAAGAATGTGAGAAAGAAACTCACCTTTCCAAACGCTTTCGCAATATATTAAAATGATCACTTAATACCTTTGTTATGAAAAAAAAAGTGTGATTTTATTGTTATTGTTGCAATAATGATAATTTTACAGGAAAACGTTATGCTGCATAGAGGGAAGTATTCAGGATTTGGCTTATCATGGCTAGAATTATTTCTTTAAATTATTCTAATACATTCAAATGGAATCCTTAAGCTTCATAGTAAGATTAGTATTATGCCTCTTAAGTGGAATAGAAGTAAAATGTGTTAATTGTTCTATGTCCTTACTAAAATAAGAACCATTCATTTCATTATCAACAAAAACAAAATAATGAAGTAATGAAAAAAAAATCATTTGAGTCAGTACAGATGCCAGAGAGAATAACAATGCTACAGCATTCTAAATACAAAAAGATGGCTGTAAAGCAGATTTCAGTATTTGCCTCTTATTATTCATTCTACTATGTGTGGCATTCTACTATGTGTGGTTTGGAAACAGAGTTGACCCTCCAGTTGTTTAAACTGTACAAAAGAGTTCGGTAATATCTTCATAAAATAGAGATGTTGAAAATGAATCTAGGATAAAGCTAAATAGGCCTCTGATTTTCAGTATTGAGGCAATATTAAAATATATTTTTTAAAGATTTTATTTATTAATTTGAGAGAGAAAGCACTCCCACAGGCCACTAGTGGAAGAAGAGAGGACAAACAGACACCCCAGTGAGCTGGAAGCAGGAGCCCAACTTGGGGCTCTATCGCACAACCCTGAGATCATAACCTGAGTCAAGGGTAGGTTGCTCAACAGACTGAGCCACTCAGGCTCCCCAACAATATCATAATATTAGTACTTTTGAAGACCAAAGACCAATGTAGTAAAAGAAAAATAATACACCAAGGACATCACTGTGTTTATACTTCAATAATTAAAGCTTATCTTTTGATTTATAAATATAATATAGCTTGTATTTTTAGAAAGAATACTATATTGGAGTTAAGTAAACCAGTAAGCAATCATTTTTAGCAACTTAATTATTTCTCAAAATATAAAGATTCATAATATTATCTTGTAGTAATATTTCTAATGCTTTATTTGAAAAATCCAAAGCTTTGTAAACATTTAAAATATTGATATTTGATATTGATATTGATATTTAACCCTCCATATCTGTACTTTTAGAGCACCCCAGCCATCTTTTCCTAGTTTCTAAGTCGGTTATATAGAGCCATGTTTCTCCAATTGTAATGTGCACATGCACCCAGCCCCTTTTAAAAACATAGATTCTTATCCTAGCAAGTTCCCTGGTGATGTTGATACTGCTGGTTCATGAAGCATTCCTTTCAAAACAGAGGACCCTTTGATCCTACTAAATATGGCTGAACTCAATGTTCACAAAGGTAAAACTGGTAGTTTAGGAGTATGGCACTTTCTGTGTAACTAACAGCCTTTATGTATAAGCGCTGTTTGAGTTTGGAAAGAAAAATCTAGAGCCAATAATAGTCGATCTAAATCATTTTAACCTCTTCCGCATTGCAGCTAATGAACAAAAAGAGCAGGATATTAATTTAAAACCAGAGTGGAGAACAATTGAAGGAAATGTCGATTGTGGAGTTGATCATTTTCCTACAATTTTAAATAGAGTCCTTTTTGCTAACAAATAGTCATAATAAAATGTAAAGTCAACTGCCAATTAGGGGCAATTGCACTATGGAAAACGTGTAGGCAGTTCTTGTCAAATCCTTGATTTTCACACTAAGACTGGTACATGAAAGGTGAACACTGCGTGATTTTTCTTTTTCTTTATCCTCAGTACTCTGTGTTTTCTCTACTTGTGCTGTAGAAGTTGAAGTCTGCACAAATCCTTCCTCTAAGCATTGCGTGATAAACACCAGCCTCATCATTTCCCAGCAGCAGCTATGTGCTTAAGCGGCAGGACTCTTGTTTCCTCTAATCGGAGTCACAGTTTAGATCCCCCATGATTCTTTGAAAATCATGTAAAGAGAAAGCTGCACTTTCTTTTTTTCTGCCAAGTTGTGCTAAGATAGTCTATTATGCATTAACATTTGAGTTGGAAACCTAGATGATAATGTGTCCTGTAGGTGTGGTATTTCAAATCCCACTTGGTTTTGGAGTGCCCTGGGGAGCTAAGGGTATTATTCACTGAGCATTTCTGAAATGGTTCCCTGCAATGCATTGTCCTGGGTACTTTTTCTTTCTTACCCATCTAGTGAAATGTGATTTGTTTTATAGTAAAGATATATTAAAATAACCTTCCAATCCCTATTGGTATATAAAAAAATTTTTTTTGAGGTCAGAAAAAACCATTTAACTACTTAAGTGATGTCGCCTTCTGTTTATTTTTGCCTCCTCCATGGGGCAAAGGTCTTAAATGTTTTCTCTACCTGCTTCTTTTGTTTCTTGTTGACTATTTCAGTTCTTGGATTATCTTTTCTTATTTTAATGGATATAAATATGTAAAAGACTTCTGATGTCTTTCACTTTATTCCTTCTCCACACCCTAGATGTTTATTCTGCTATTAGTAGAATTTTTTCAGAATTTTCCAATATGCAAATACACACAAACTAAAATAAGAAAAGGAAGACAAGAAGACATTTTCTTTTCTGAAAATAGTTTGTCATTTAGACTGTCCTGAGAAATCTATATCCTAATGTAGAACTATGTTGATATAGATAGATGATAGATGAGTAGATAGAGGGAGAGAGAGAGAGAGATTAGTTATCTGGATAAAAAAAAAAATAGCAGAAGCAACCTTTACTATCCCATTATTAAAGTGACAAAAAATCAATGCAAAAATCTGTCACTAAAATAAGAGCTACCAAATGTACCTATAGCTGGCGCAGGGATGCAGGACCACCTGGCTCCAGGGATCCCAAACAGACCAAGCTCTGCCAATACTGCTAAGAAAATCCCAAGAGAGAGAAATGAGTGGTGGTGAAACAGCAAAGAGTTTATATCAGTGACACCAACACTGGGAAGACAGCAGTCTAAGGTCTCAGTGATGGTCTCTAAAGTGCTGAAAATACTTCCCTGTTTATATAAGGAGAATGTGGGGCACAGATGGTTGTGTGTGTACAAATCAAACTGATCTATCATCTTGGAATCAATCATGGGTGATGTCTTGCTGGCTCAGGTCAGTCCACAGCCTTGAAGGGGTAGTTTCTCTTCCCATCAGGGGAGTCTTTGTCCTCAGGGTCTTCCCCCTGAGCCAGGAGACAGGTTGGAAAGAAAAACCCAAAAAGAAAGTTTGAGGTCAAAATGGAGACAGCTAAAGTCCTTTTTCATACCTAACATCAGAAAAAAAATGTTTGGAGTCTCTACCATAGGTAAGCGTTGTGGTAAATACTGCCAAAACACAGAAATATGTACATTGTCTCAAACACTGTGGTTTGTTTTGTTATAGAGTCATCTAGTAAATTCCCCAAAATAAACTGTCATTGAAGACATTTATTTCTCTTTCTGTGTGAAATTATTTATTCTTCCTGCTGTAAGAAAAATACAACAGAAATGCTATAAACCTGGCATAAGGAGAGTTAAAAAGAAAACTGCAAGCCCCAAATGGTGTTATATAGGTCAAGGCCCCAAGTCAGTAAATCGAGACTTAATACCTAAGCTAAATGCAGTTTCAACTCCCGGGAAATAGAATCTTTCACCAGTCAACATGGGAATTTCCTGATCAGCACGAGAAATTCACTGATAGACCCCCTTCTGTTCCCGTTAGGAGAGTGATCTTTCCTAAAAGAATGAATTCCTTGCTAATAACTTCCTTTTTTCTGTACTCTCTCTACTTGTGAAAATCTTTCCTATTCTGTAGCCCTTTGAAGCTCCCATCTGCTTGCTAGATGGGATGCTATCCAATTCATGAATTAATTAGTAAAACCAAATAGATCTTTAAAATTATTTGGTTGAATTTTTCTTATTTAACAGTGAGATTAGTAAGATTTATATATATATATATATATATATATATATATATATATATATATGATGAAAATGTTCCAGTTTGCTAGAGTATATCTGTGCTCTGCATCAAACCTTGTAATCTTGAGTTTTTTGAGCTAGAAAATTCTAAAACATAACTAACTCAGCGTTTTCCAAAGGATGGTTCCTAGAACAATGGCAATGACATCACCTGGGAAACGATCTTAGAAACACATTTTCAGGCCTCAGCTCAGATACACTGAACCAAACACTCTGATGGGACCCAGAAACTCCTATCTAATAAGCTTCCTGGTGATTCTGATAAACATTGTTTCCTCTAGTCTAGCTCCCTCTTTATCAAAGGAGAATATTAATTAAAATCAAAGGAAATAAACAAGGTCATAGAGCTAGCTAAAAAGTTGAAGAACATAAAATATAGTACACAGTAGGTATGCAGTTATACAGCCTGATCCATGGCATAATTAAAGTCACAAAATAATTAAATGTAAAAAATAAAATCATTCTATATCTGAATTCTTTCTGAAATTTAGGTATACTGCATTATTCTAGTACCAACACTGAATCAAAATTAAACCTAATCTTTAAAATCACTTTGTATAATTATTTAGATAGCTCATGATGACAAGATGTCTTAAGCCAAAGATTAGGTTTTAGTCCTAAGAGGATCAGTTGGATTTATTAGAGAAGTTTGTTTGTTTTTGCCTTAGTCTAATTCTAATGTGAGCCTGAATTTAGGAGCTTTTTTGTTTGATTGTTGAGAAAGGATTGTAGAGGACACGGAACAGAAATGTCACAAGGGTCATTCCTCAGAGAATTAATCAAAGGAGTATCTTTTATTGTATCTTTTTGTGTATACACTGGAGAAAAGATCGCCTTTAAGTAAATTAAATATATAGATTTTGGTGTCTTCAGCTGTCATTCTTTCTTCATTACTTCCCATTTGCCTACAAAAATAACTAGATGAACACTACCTTAAAAAGAAATTTGACTTTTCTAAATTTTGCTAATCTACACTGCTAACTTTATTAATTGGTTTGCTGCAAATTTTTTATAACTACCAAATTAATACAGATTAAAAGTTGAAAACTCAGAAACCACAGAACAAATTAAAGATAAAACATAAATTTTCACTTGAAATATCTCCAATTAATGTTTTCAGAGAGTGCATATATACTCATTTGTTAGCCAAAGTAGTATGATGTGATAATTGTTTTGAAGCTTTTAAAAAAATAAACAAATTTTGTAATTTTCCACTTCAGTAAATAGTCTTTTGAGGGCGTAATTACAATGAGTATTTAATATTGCATTATATAGACATGCATTAATTTTCCAATCCTCTGTATTTAGATATTTGGGTCATCCCAACTCTTCATCATTATGCTTGATTCTGTGACGACAAACATCCCTGTAGTAGATAAAACAAAACAAAACAAACAAACAAAAAAACACCTTCAAGCAGTTTGTCTCTGATAATATTTTAGCAGAATTCTAAAAAGTAAAAATCAAAAACATTTGGAATTATTTTATGCATTGCAAATTGCCTTTCATAACTTCTAGAAGGCATGGGTGGTTCAGTGGTAGAATTCTCGCCTGCCATAACTTCTAGAAGTATACAATATTTACATCCAACAAGTAGTATATGAAACTATTACTTCTTGGGACACCTGGGTGGCTCATTTAGTTAAGCATCTGCCTTTGGCTCAGGACCTGATTGCAGAGTCCTAGAATGGAGCCCCACTGGTGAGCTTCCTTTTCAGCAGGGGGTCTGCCTCTCCTTCTGCTCCTCCTCCCTGCTGTTCTCTCTCTCTCTCTCTCTCTCTCTCTCTCTAAAATAAAGGGATAAAAAAATCTTTAAAAAAAATTATTACTGGGGCGCCCCGGTGGCTCAGTGGGTTAAGCCTCTGCCTTCGGCTCAGGTCATGATTCCGGGTCTTGGAATCGAGCCCCGCAATGGCTCTCTGCTCAGCAGGGAGCCTGTTTCCCCCTCTCTTTGCCTGCCTCCCTGCCTACTTGTGAGCCATCTGTCTCTCTGTCAAATAAATAAAATCTTAAAAAAAAATATTACTCTTTTGGGATGCCTGGGTGACTCAGTCAACTGGGATGCAGACACTTGCTTATGGCTCAGGTCATGATTTCAGGGTCCTGGGATGGAGGCACGCCCTGAGCCCCACCTTGAGCCCGAAGTGGAGCTCTGAGCCCAGCAGCTGGATGGGAGTTTGTTTGAGAACTGTCTCTCTCCAACTCCTTCTGCCCTTTCCCCTGCTGACACACACACCCATGCTCTCTCTTTAAAAAAAAAATAAATAAATAAATCTTTAAAAACAAACAAAAATTGTTACTTCTTTTATATCTTTAAAGATTTTATAAAACAAATACCATTGTTGTTTCTGTTCCACTAAAATTATGTTAATATTGTGGTAGATTAATATTTTTAAATAATTATTGGCCATTTGTAGTTCCCATTCTAGTACTTTGTCCGTTTTCGAATGAAGACTTCATATATTTTTTTATTGATAACGCAAAAATCTCTATAAGCATTAAAAGAAACTTTTTCATTTCTGTTATAAATGCCTATTGTCAATATTTTGGAAAGAAAAATTTAAAAGCACTGTAAAATTTTATTTGCATTCTTTTCTTCTCAAGTTTTAAAAATCTACTTTTCTCTCCTCCTGCTACAAGACTATTCTTGCTAAGGGCATCCTCGTGTTCAAAATACATTTCATTCTTTATATGTCTGCTGCTGTCTGCAGCATGAGGTCTTGTTGCCCCTGCCTACACTTTAAAATTTTTTTACTTCGATTTTCCTGGTTCTACTTCACTGTTCTGGACTGTCCTTATTTCTTCTTGAGCTCCTCTGATCTCCTGAAAAGAAGGGATCCTCTGAGTTCTTCCCTTGGTTCTATGCTTTTGTTTCAATATATTCACAAAGAGTGTTTTTCCCAAGGGGATTTGGGGTTCATATTCCAAAGAACTTAGTTTTGTCTTGAATCTCCAGCTCTAGCAGCGTTTTCTCACTTAGCAGATAATCCATTCTACAAATAATAACCATAATGATTGAAGCCATCAGACTCTCAATATCTAAGCACACTAAATTACCTATGTTCTTACAAATTTTCTTTCCCTCTTCTGTTAGAAAAGAAAAATCCAATTATTTGCCTTGGCTAAGATATTTCCTAGACTGCTGAAAGTTGCTTAAAATAAACAAAAACAATATAAAACACCACCAACAACAAAGCTCCATCAAGAAACAAACAACAACAAAAATAGAAATAGACTCAAATGCAGAGAACAAACTGGTGATTGTCAAAGGGGTTGGGGGGTGGGCAGGATGGATAAAGGGGATTAAGAGATACAAACTTCCAGTTACAGAATAAATGAGTAAAGGGGTGAAAAGTACAGCATAGGGAATATAGTCAATAATATATTAATTATTTTGTGTGGTGATAGTTGACCACATTTATCATAATGAGCCCTTTATAATGCATGTAACTGTCAAATTAGTGTGTTGTACACCATAATGTACATAATGTTATGTGTCAATTATACTTCAGTTAAATTTTTTAAAACAGGAGTAATAAATTAACATTTGGCAGCCCTAAAAACATTGAAATCCTGAATTTTCCACAAGAGCAAGTTCTCTTCCATCTCCTTCTCTCTTCCACAATGACACCTTCATAACTTACATGCTCACGAGTCAGATTGCTTCTGTCCAAATCTTCATCTACTCTGGCATCTAGGCCAAAATTGCAGTGTATGATACTAGGGCACAAGTCATGGCAGTAGCTGGAAGTAGAGGTAGAGCCCTAAGAAGGTAATTTGTAAGATGATTATATTTAAACATATTTCAAAGATGATAGGAAGGGAAACTTTTTTTTAATGTAAGTTATATTCTAGACTCCCGTTTCACTCTCTGAACAATGATGAAAATTTAAAAAATAACTCTCAGAGTTGTGGTAAAAATTAAATATAAAGATTATGTCAGTTGCCTGAAAATTAAGGATTTAATTTTTAAAACCCTATATATATCTTTTCTTTCATCATTTTAAAAATGACATCAACAGTAATTTTTTCAATAGAATTATTTCTCTGACTCCCATAAACTCCTCAACCATCTGGAAATCGGAAACAGACAGAAGAGGTTACTGGATGTTTTCCAGTGCTCTGCTAAGCTTGACATTCTATTGACAGGACAATTTAAAAAATCTATCAGGGCAGAAGTTAATGTGTAGAATTTTGTCTTCTCAAATTTCCAATTATTGCTGCCTGGTGATATTGATAATTTTAGAAATTAGATTTATGGTTCTATCAGACATTAACCAGTTTTTTAAAAAGATTTTATTTATTTATTTGACAGAGAGAGACAGCAAGAGAGGGAATACAAGCAGGGGGAGTGGGAGAGGGAAAAGCAGACTCCCCACTGAGCAGGAACCCTGATGCTGTGCTCCATCCCAGGACCCTGGGACCATGACTGGAGCTGAAGGCAGACACTCAATGGAATAAGCCACCCAGATGCAGATGCCCCTTAACCAGTTTTTTGGTTTTTTGCTTTTAAATCTAATCAAGGACTCCTAAGATTTCTTTGTTCTCTACATAGATTTACTTCTCAAATGTTCTCTGGACCATTCATAACATTTTTCTTATGATGAGCGAAATAAAATTTTGGTAAGAGTTCATTTTATTTTTACATGAATTGTGATTTTACTTTTTAAAAAGATATATACTTGAATTCACTGTAATCTAGTATTTATTCCAGTATTTACAATTATACAGCAAAATAAGAATATTTGTCTCTGTTCATACATTGAGAAATGTATGTAGAAACTCATACATGTTAAATAAGTGGCCCAATGTCATAGCTGTTGAGGTTTGGACCATGAAGTAAAATATAACTTTTCTTCTATGTCATGTTTCTCAAATTATTCCACATGGCTCCATGCTAGAGGCATGCAGAGTCTGGGATAAGTTAAAATGGTGAGGTGTTTCAGCATTATTAATTTTATTGAAATATATTTTGACTTCTTCTTTGCCGATTTGGATGCCTTTAATTTCCTTTTGTTGTCTGATTGCTGAGGCTAGGACTTCTAGTACTATGTTGAATAGCAGTGGTGATAATGAACATCCCTGCCGTGTTCCTGACCTTAGTGGAAAAGCTTTCAGTTTTTCTCCATTGAGAATGATATTTGCGGTGGGTTTTTCATAGATGGCTTTGATGATATTGAGGTATGTGCCCTCTATCCCTACACTTTGAAGAGCTTTGATCAGGAAGGGATGCTGTACTTTGTCAAATGCTTTTTCAGTATCTATTGAGAGTATCATATGGTTCTTGTTCTTTCTTTTATTGATGTGTTTGATCACATTGACTGATTTGCGGATGTTGAACCAACCTTGCAGCCCTGGAATAAATTCCACTTGGTCGTGGTGAATAATCCTTTTAATGTACTGTTGAATCCTATTGGCTAGTATTTTGGTGAGAATTTTTGCATCTATGTTCATCAAGGATATTGGTCTATAGCTCTCTTTGTTGATGGGATCCTTGTCTGGTTTTGGGATCAAGGTGATGCTGGCCTCATAAAATGAGTTTGGAAGTTTTCTTTCCATTTCTATTTTTTGGAACAGTTTCAGGAGAATAGGAATTAATTCTTCTTTAAATGTTTGGTAGAATTCCCCTGGGAAGCCGTCTGGCCCTGGGCTTTTGTTTTTTTGGAGATTTTTAATGAAATATATTTTGAAAATATATAATTTAAATTACTAATTTAAGTCACAAAATATTTTTGTAGTGAATCCAAAGCTATATGAATTTTTGTATTTGCTCACGCAACCACATGTTCTGAACTGAATTCCCTAACTTCAGGATATTCTTTGAATATCTCAGGATACATTGGTGAAAAAAATACTCAGAAGCACTATTGAGGTATGGCTTCTCCCAATGCATAGGACAAATAACTTATTATTCCTATACATAATGAAACATAATTTGATATCCCAGATTATTTAAATTATTTAAATCATAAGCTATGATTCAGATCAGAATTGCAATATACAGACTTTGCAGATTGATGATGTTATTGCAAATTTTATGGTTCAGTTGAGCCTTATAATATAGCTATTAGTTAAGTAGCCTTTAGTTGAAAGACTAAAACACATATTATAAATATAGAGAAGGATGATACAAGAGTGAACAGACCTTCACTGATGAACACAAAATTTTGAAATTCAATAAAATTTTTAATACATAATATTACATGTATATTTTCTTTCTCCTTATGAAAATGTAAATCATAACCTCTTTCTAACTATATATTTATTTATTTAGTATTAATCCAAGTAGATATGACTTGTATTATATTTAAATACTAGGATATCTTTCTTAGTAGGACTTTAATATTAAATACTTGCTAAAAAATCCATTTATTAAATGACTGTACTTGAATGTCTATTATGTGCCCCCAAAAGTCTAATGATTATTTTGTTGATGTGGAACACAAGGAAAAAAAGTATGCAAACAAAAAATATATGTACATGATATTCTAAACAGATGTCATTTGCATTGCTTAATTATTGATTTTCCTATAAAATTCACTCAGAGATTTTATTCTTTCATTCAGAACAATTATTCTACTTAAATAAAAATTTTCATATGTGTAGCAAGATTAGGTCATCCAAGGAAAATGAAAAAAGGCTACTAAATGTACTTTCCTATGAAAACTGACTAGAGTACTTGACACAAAATAAATTAAGCCAAAGTTTTTAGCTGTTGGACAATAGGCAGCATGGCACTGTGATATCTAAAAGAAAAGGAGTTAACAAGGTGGGCTCTGTGGTTGCCCCAGTTAATAATACCTGGAGATATTAACATCTAAGCAAATATAGTAGATTTTTTTTCTTTGCATTTTAACCTCTTCATTTTTTTTAAAGATTTTATTTATTTATTTGACAGAGAGAGAGATCACAAGTAGGCAGTGGCAGGCAGAGAGAGAGGGGAAAGTAGGCTCACCGATGAGGCAGAGGCTTAACCCACTGAGCCAACCAGGTGCCCCTATTTTAACTTCTTTAAAGGATAAGTGACTGTTTAGGAGGAAAATAAATAACAATGTATTTTGAACTTTTTAACATACACGGAAGTATAATGTATGACACAAATAGCCAAAAAGATGAAGTAGAGGAAAGACGTAGGTCATTGTAAGGATCATTCAGTATACATGAAATGGAAAAATATTATTTAAAAATAGAGTGTGACTACCAAAAGGAGAGATATATAGACAAAGATAGAGATAAAGGAGAGAGAATCAAATAGTGGGGAAGAGAATAAATAATTGAAAACTCAATTAATGCAAATGATGGCAGGGAAAGACAAAAACGACTGAAAAGCAGATGAGCCAGATAGAAATTATATAGAAATGATAGTTTTTTGTTTTGTTTTGTTTCTTGGAGAAGGTATGGGAGAGGCAGAGGAAGAGAGAGAGAATCTCAAGCAGACTCCTTGCTGAGCACAGATTCCCATATGGAGCTCAAGCCCACGACCTTGAGATCATGACCTAGGCCAAAGTCAAGATGCTTAACTGACTGAGCCAACCAGGTGTCCCAGAAATTATAGTTTTAAGCTCAATGATAGTTTTAAACTCAATATCAATAATTATAATAAATTAAATTGGCTTAAACATTCAATACAAATACATCATCATATACTATATGCTATCTGCAAGAAACTCATTCTAATTTTGTATATGTAGATGGTATACACAACACAAAAATAAATGGATGGGGGGCACCTGGGTGGCTCAGTGGGTTAAGCCTCTGCCTTCGGCTCAGGTCATGATCTCAGGGTCCTGGGATCGAGCCTCACATCAGGCTCTCTGCTCAGCGGGAGCCTGCTTCCTCCTCTCTCACTGGCTGCCTCTCTGCCTACTTGTGATCTGTCAAATAAATAAATAAAATCTTTAAAAAAAAATAAAAAAGTAAGTGAATGGAAAAAAAATATATAGAACATTAGAGTTTCCCAAGTTTGAGATTTCTTGCCTGGAACAAAACTTAAAGTGTGTTCAACCATAGGGCCCCATGGCACTTGAGGCTCAGGGAACTAGAGCAAATGCTGATACTCCATGGACTGCTAATGTAGTGAGAAATACATTGTCTTCTGTCTCTGACCCAGGAGTTTCACGTCTTTTGCCAGAAACCATGAAATTGTGGTAGGCTAAATTGTTAGATTGTAAGAAGTATAAAGAGAGGATAACAAGGGGGCACCTGGGTGGCTCAGTCATTTAAGTATCTGACTTCATCTCAGGTCATGATTCAGGGGCCTGGGATCAAGGCTCCCCATCCCCCAACCCTGGCCTTGGGCTCCCTGTTCAGTGGGGAGTCTGCTTCTCCCTCTGCCCCTCCACCTGCTCATGTTCTCACTTTCTCTGTCTCAAATAAGTAAAAGTCTTAAAAATGCAGGATAGCAAGTAGAAAAAAATTTCAAACCTTCATAGTCTCTGACAGGATCCATTTGCAGTCGTTACATGACTGACAATTGTGGAATGATTTAGCATGAGGCCTTAGTTTCTCCATAAGCAGGACTTTCCACAGGCTGCTTGACTTCACAGCATGGTAGCTATCACCCCCTCAAAGAGAATGACCCAATGAGTTGGAAAGCCAAGTGGAAACTAACACTTTTATTACCTAACCTCAGAAGTCAATTAGCATAATTCTACAGCATGCCTATTCATTAAAAGCTAATTAGCAAATTCAACCCCTACTGAAATGGAGAGGAATGAAGCAACCTCTTTTGAAGGGAAGAGTGTCAAAGAATTTTCTGGACATATTTAAAAACCATGGTACAGTATGTTCCATTTATATGATGTTCTAGAAAAGGTAAATCCATAATGACAGAAAACTGATCAGTAGTTGGCAGTGATCAGGGGTGGGAAATAAGGAAACACACAAGGGAACTTTATGAAGAGACAGAAATGTTCTACATTATGATTCTTATGCCCATTATATAGTTAATAAAATGTGCCCCTAAAATTGATGAATTCTACTGTATGCAAGTTATCCCTCTTATGAATGTGATAAAATTTTGAAAATAAATGTATGGGATTCATGAAATGTTAGTTATTATAACATGGGGACATGGTGTCTTGACTCTGAGAAAGAATACATCATTAAGGAGGGTGACAGTACAGGTGATTAATTCAATGACATGAGAGGGAACTCATAATTTCCAATAGAAATTTATGTCCATCACACATTTCTAGCCCAGCTTCTCTAAATTAAAGGATGAAAATAAGAACCAGTAGGAATTACTCTGGTTTTTCTTCACCATCTCTTCTGTGGGATAACAAGGTACAATGAATCCAGCACTGATACCAACAGCTTCAGCAGTGATGGAAAACTTCCTATAGAAATGTCAGGCAACACAATTGGAATTGGGTGGTGGGAGTGGTCAGCAAGCAATACTATCAACAGCTGGCACCAGTTACAGTGTTGTTAGTCACTGACAATGGCAGCAGAGGAAATAGCCTCATGATAAGTCAGAGCAAGAACAGGAGAGGAGGAGTTCATGAAGGGGCAAGGAGACCAGGTCTTCAGAGCACAACAGAGACTTTGGTATCTTCCCAGGCTATCTGGAGATTTTAGGGGGATCTGGATTTTTCAGAAAAAAAATTTCAAGGTAAATTCAGAGAAATGGAACACTATTTTAATCTGACTGATAGGAATTCAGAAATATGTAATATAGGTGGAGTATAGAAATTCCTTGGGAAAAAAAATTGTATCTATTACAATAAAGTGTCCTTGAGTTTACTAAACAACCTCTTCTCACCATAAGGTGGCCTGGGTTTCTGTTATCTTTTGTAACAGAAATAATCCAATGTATCAAAGTCCAAAGTGAGTACTAAATTATCTAGCACTGACAAGGAATTAGAGTTTATCTTTAAACAAACCCTTGGGAGAGTTCTCACAAATCAAAGAAAAATTATCTACTTTAAAATAACTTGATTAGAATAACCCAAGAGGTTTCAAACTATTAACTTTATAACAATCACTTACAGCTCTTGTTAGAATGAAATTTACTGGGCTCAAGAACAGATATTCTATTCTATTTTGGGTAACATCCAGGAATCTGATCTTTAAACAAACATCCTGAGCGGTTCTAAAGCAAGGGGACCTCAAAGCACTCACATTTTGAGAAACACTGAAAAGAGTAATGCCAATACTTAATAGGACATAATCTCGGTGTTTGGAAGCAATGGAGGCAACACATTACATTATACAATAAAAAGGCTAAACCATCAAAAGCTTAACCCTACATGGGTTTTGATTTATTTTTCTCAGTACATTTGAAAAAGAATGTCTTGGTACTTGGGACATTTCTATTAATACTTTTCAAATCTATGAACTAATTTTACATGAAAATGTTCTCTTTCATTATCTTCTTGGATCACTGCCATATAATTATTTTTTTTAATTTTTCTGATTTAAGGATCTCTTCTAAAAATTACTCTTGTTCTATAGCATAATCTTGTTTAGAATTTTCTAGAAAGCAATTAACTGAAACTTCTTTGTATCTGATACCAAATTGCAAATAGTCTAACATTCACACAGATTTAATTACTATTAAATCAATATTAAATATTTAAATCTAATTATAGTGTAAGAATTAAGATTCTGATGAAGAAAAGATCTCATGGCTAATTAGAAATTCAGTTAGCCTTCATTAAAACTAGCATATTCTACATCTCGACTATATTGATAAACTACAGGACATTAAAAACTAGTTTAAAGAAAATTAATTGTCATAACAATAGTCATTATAATTGTACATTAGGCATACATAGAGCAGGTTTTTTTCCTAACAGGTATACAATTTGCAGTCAGGACTTTCCTTCACCTTACCTCCGGCTAGGACTTAGCTCCAAAAGAGAGAAAACTGGTCTCTTTCTTTGAAGTTATGTACAGAAGTTCAAATCTTGTAACTGCTGTTGTCATTCAGCACCAATGTTATATTATAAACCTAAATACAGACGCCTCCTCTCCCCCCTTTATCTGTGGGGAATATGTTCCAAAACCCCTAGTGGATGCCTGAATCCATGGCTAGTACCGAGCCCTATGTATCTTGTGTTTTCTCCTATTCAGACATATGAAAACTTGTAATTTATAAATTAGGCACAGTGAAAGATTAACAACAATAATTAATAATAAGCAGAGCAATTATAATATACAAAAGTAGTTAAGATAATATGAATGTGATCTCTCACACACACAAAATCTCATGCTGCTTCTGTATGATGAGAGGAAGTGTGGTGAGTGCTAGAGGCACTGTGACATAGTTAGGCTACTACTTCTCTTCTGACAATGCGTCAGAAGGAAGATCATCTGCGTGGGCACTGTACTTGATTGTGAGTAACTGCAACCAGGAAAGTCAACCCTCATATAAGGGAAGACTACTATATTTCCCATTACTTTTCACTTCCTTATTCGTGATCTTCTGGGGAAACAGAAGAGATGTTCCATTCTATTTACATAATCAGTCA
Source organism: Mustela lutreola (assembly GCF_030435805.1). NCBI lineage: Eukaryota > Metazoa > Chordata > Mammalia > Carnivora > Mustelidae > Mustela > Mustela lutreola. The sequence goes on along the minus strand of NC_081290.1, from coordinate 127,959,889 downwards.
TCATGTATTTGAAACAGACATTACTCCCATTTAACTGTATAATGTTAACAATTGAACCCATAATGCCCAGGAAAACGCAATCTTACAGTGTAGAGATTTTACAACAAATAAGACTCAGTGGTGTGTTGTGAATGAAAATAATGTTTTCAGGTATCTCTTTTAAACAGTAGATTATTTTTTTTTTTTTTTTTTTTTTTTTTTTTATTTTTTTTATTTTTTATTTTTGGGAGACAAACCATAAACAGTAGATTATTAACAGTTGTGTAAGATTTGAATCTGAAAAACACTTCACCTTGAAGGCACAAATTCTGTTTTCCCTCCTCACACATCAGATTGTTCTTTTACATGATTACCTATTGCTCAGTGCACCATTTCCTGAAAAATCTGTCCATTGTGTAGAAAAAATCAAGATCTCTTTTTCTTAAACACTTTTTAAAAAGATGTTATTTATTTATTTGACAGAGAGAGACACAGCAAGAGAGGGAACACAAGCAGGGGGAGTGGAAGGGGGGAAGCACACTTTCCACTGAGCAGGGAGCCCAATGTGGGGCTCCATTCCAGGACCCTGGGATCGTGACCTGAGCTGAAGGCAGATGCTTCACAACTGAGCCATCCAGGCGTCCCTTCTTAAACACTTTTAATGCATTTATGGAGAATAAGCTCACTCTACTGTTGTGTATCTATATGCATACACACCTGGTATGCTGTCCTTGCAGGCATCAGCTTCAAAAGTATTTAGATTTTTTTACAACTCTCTGCCTAGAGATAGGTAAGCTCCTTGAAGGCAGGGGTGCTTGTCTTAGCCAGTGAGTAACTGACATAATGAGTTTTCATAATGACATAATGAGTTTTCAATAATTCTTCTGACCTAATTTTCAAGTTATTTTCCTTTTTTGTCATCAATTCACATTATTCCTTTTTTCTTGCGTAAGTTTTGTTTGTTTGTTTGTTTTCATTTGTTTTTTGTGTTTGTTTGTTTGTTTGTTTCCATGAGAATTTGTTTTCCTACTCTGCAAGAGTGCTATTTCTTCATTTGTTTGCTTTTTTTCTTTTTTGGCTCTCACTTATTGTTCCTATATGTTTTTTAAAGACGCTGTTCTGTACTGTTTCAATTTCTGTACTACCTTGAAAAAAAATTATTTGCATTCTTTCCTAACAAAGGCTATGAATAGAAATAATTCCTCATCATTTTCAACAACCTTGAATATGAAATAAATACATATCTGAAAAGTATTAAAGTATGCTAAGTAGAAAAGGAGTTGTATGAGAGAAACTAGAAGGGAACCTTAGGTGAAAGTCTTCTTTGAAGAGGTGACACTTAAACTGACACCTAAGGAATATAATGTAGTTGAAGCATAGATTAAAGAGATACTTAAAGTCCCCGAAGGCAAGGAAGAACATGACATGTTACAGGACAAATAAGGATGACTCTGGGTCTGAAATATAGCACAGAGGAAGGGTTGGTTACGTTGGCAAAAGATGATGCTTAAGACAAAGCTGGAGCGATCAGGCAGGGCTTTGCAGGATGAAATTAGGATTTGGGATTTTTAACTTAAATGTAATGAAAAGGCATGAAAGAGTTTAGAGTGAGAGGATGGCATGATTTATAGTCTAAGAAAATTTCATTATAATATAGTGATCGATTAAAGTAAATGGAGCGAACGAAAGTAAAAATGTAACCCTTTACAGATGTAGGAAATAGGAGACCCCTAGACTCAGCAACTGAAACTTGCTTGCTGGAGACAGTTCTGATTTTCTGATTCTGGTGTTAGATATTATTTCTGATTAACTTCAGTTTGGAAGAGATTCCTACTAACAGTTCATATCTGCAAGGGGGAACAAAAGGAGAGTCATTTGCAGGCATACCCTTCATGCCAATCTGGGAAGGCACTGCATAGGGATCACTTACAGAAAAGAAGTTAGTTAGATATTTTTGTTGTCTAATATTCATCTTGTCTCTCAGATTCCTTTGGAAATGAACACTGAGAGCAGCTTTGGAAGAGTCCCTGATGAGAATCACATTTGAAATTAAAATGAACAGCCTGCTGCAGATGCAGAGATCCATAAACATTTGACATTTTAAAAAAGTAAATACAATTACATTATTTTATTGATAATGATTTTTAAAATATAGATGGTTTTGGTGCCATAAATTATTTATATGTGTTATTTCCCCACAAATACATTTAAGTAATAACTAGTTTAAAAATTTCTATTACTTTCTATTCCACTTATTTATAAAATTATGTTTATAAAAAATAAAAAATTAAAAAAAAGAAAGTAAAATTTCATTTGTCTTCACTGTCAACTCCATCGAAAAAGTAGCCTAAATTCACTACTTAGCATCATGAAAACAAGTTTCTCCCCTATTACTACTGATAAAACCATCATCAAAGAGCATTTATTATTTCCTAACTGCCAAATACAACAGCTTTTTCTATGTTCGTAAACTACCTCATCTCTTTACATTTCTCTACATCTCTTACACATAGTAAACTTTCTGTCTTCTATTATTCGATTTTTTTCTGTACAGATTTCTTAAATTTCAGTTTTCTTGCCCTGCCTTGCTTCGTCCATTCCATAGCTTTCCCTCTTCATCTTACGGCTTCCTCTTTACGTCCACAAACAAATTTGCCAACTTGCTGCCCAGGCAACAAATTGCGTTTAAATTAAGATTCAATATTTTCCAACAATTCCTTATTCCTTTTTCTAAGACCATACTGTCCTCCCGGTATCAGAGGCTCCTCCACCTAAAACCCACTTTTAAATAAGCAGCCATAATTGAACAATTCTTAATTAACTATATGAATCTTTCTTCTTGCCACTCACCCTACCTAAAAGGAATTCCCTCATTGATTGCCCTTGCCCATAACCTTTCTCTTTTTTTATTTCATCATGTACGTAGCTTTCATATTTATTTTTCTATTATTGGTGACTTGATAGGAGCACCCCCTTCATAGAAAATGTGCTTTAAAATACATTCTAAATTTTTCATAGAAACTTCAAAGCTGTTGCAATCGAGTTATAAATTACTTTTTCAACTTCATCTACTAATATACTTTTCACACACACATTATGTTCTCCATCATCAAGGTTGGTTGCCATTTTTAGAATGCACTATACATGTTTCTGGTTCCTCCTTTAGGTCAGGTGCCTTACAAATAGAGCCCAACACTAAGATTCCTGTGAGAGTGATTTATTGAGAGAGTCCTCCCAAGAGGAAGGAAGTGCTGTAGACTGAATGCCTTATGCCCCAAATTCTTATGTTTGAACCTAATCCCCACTATGACCTTGTTAGGTGGCCTTCCAGAAGAGGACTCAGAAGCCTCTCCTGCTCCTTCTCCTTTCCACCATGTGAGGACAGTGAGAAAACAGCTATCTATAAACCTAGAAGTGGACTCTCACTGAAAACTGAATCCTCCAGAGCCTTGATTTTGGATACCCCAGGCTCCAGGACTGTGAGCTATAAATTTGTATTGTTTACAAGCTACCCAATCCATGGTATTTTTAATATAGCAGCCTGAATGAACTACAAGAGTAAGAGAAATAATAAAAATGCCTCACTCCTGGGGCGCCTGGGTGGCTCAGTGGTTAAAGCCTCTGCCTTCAGCTCAGGTCATGATCCCAGAGTCCTGGGATCGAGCCCCGCATTGGGCTCTCTGCTCAGCCAAAAGCCTGCTTCCCCTTCTCTCTCTGCCTGCCTCTCTGCCTACTTGTGTCCTCTATCTGTCAAATAAATAAATAAATAATCTTAAAAAAAAATGCCTCACTCCTTCTTTGTCTTTAAGAGCATATTCTCTTTATCAGCGTTTAACACTTTTCTTTTATATCCTTTTGCAATGAGTTTCTTATCCCTAGTAAAGTCCTTGAGAACAAGGACAGGTTTTTGTTCATTATTTTTATACTCACTCTACCACAGCTTCTAGTAAAAAGCTCTATAACATAGTCAAAAATTTAAAAGTATTTCTTGAAATGTATTGTCAGTAAAAGTGAATATTTTACAGGAAATATTAAGAGTAGTAATTTCATTTTCTGGAAAAAAGCCATTATATACTTTATATTTCGACGTTATATTTATGGTTATGGATTTAAGGTTCTTCTTTTGTATTTCACGTCAGACCTTTCAAAAAATCATCATTATTTTTGTGACTGAAATGCTATTTGGTATTGTTCCAAGATTAATTATACTGGCCATTCTTTTTTGTTTTTCTTTATAGCAAAACTGAAAGCTATTAGACATAAAATTCATAGACCTAAAAAGAGTCTCAGGAGGTCACATTAGTTCAAGTCTTAAATGGACCTAAACACTGATATCACATTAATCCCAAAGATAGATGTCTACATGTTCTATTTATTATTTTTTTTGTAAAGAACAAGCCACCATTCTAATATTTCATTACTTTTATAACCTTTCTTTTATTCATACAAAAATATAGTGGGTGTATTTTTATCTTCTTATTGGGCCTCTCTTACAAAGTCCAGGATCCCACTTACTTGCTTTTATAATTGAAAGCAAGAATTATTTTCATATAGCTTTCTCGATTGACTTAATGTTTTTATGATAGGTATGTAGTAATATTTCATTATTGTTTTAATTTGCATTTCCCTAAAACAGCAATGATACTGGGTATTTTGTATATGTTTACCTTTTTACTGTTGAGTTTTCTGAGCTCTTTCTATATTTCTGATACTAGTCCTTTATCAGATATATTTTCAACCATTTTGTAATTTGTTTTTTTCATTTTCTTTGTAAAGTTCTAAATTTTTGCAAAGTCCAATTTTCCATTTTTTATTTTGAACATATTTTTGTGTGAAGTTTAAAAATTCTTGCCTAATCCTATATCCTGCAGTTCATTTTTTTTCCAAAAATTTTATAGTTTTACATTTAATTACACAATTTTTTGAGTTATTTTTTTTTAAAGATTTTATTTATTTGACAGAGAGAGATCACAAGTAGGCAGAGGGGCAGGCAGAGAGAGAGAGAGGAGGAAGCAGGTTCCCCGCTGAGCAGAGAGCCCGATGCGGGACTCGATCCCAGGACCCTGAGATCATGACCCGAGCCGAAGGCAGCGGCTTAACCCACTGAGCCACCCAGGCGCCCCTTGAGTTAATTTTTGTACAAACTGTGAAGCCTAGGTAACAATTACTTACTTCTCTCTATGTTTTATTCTCTGTCTCCTTTTTTTTAACTTTTTAGTCCATGAATAGCTAATTGCTTTAGTCCCATTTGTTGAAAAGGCTATCTTTCCTCCACTTAATTACTTTTTCACCTTCATTAAAATCAATTGAGCTTATTTGTGTTGGTCTATTTCTGGATACTCTGGATACTCTGTTCCATTCTACTGAAGTCTATCCTTCCACCAATGTCACAGAGTCATGATTACTCTTAGTTATAAAAATCACTCAAATTGAGTAATTGGTTCCTGTAACTTTTCTTTTACAAAATTCTTTTTCCTATCCTAGGTCCTTTGCATTTTTATATAAATTTTAATATGATACTCTCTATTCTACAGAAACTCTTGCTAAGATTTTAATAAATACTATATCATCTGTGTATTAGTTTGTGGAAAAATGACATTTTTATTGTGTTAATTCTTTCAATCCATGAACATATTATGTTTCCTCATTTATTTGGATCCTTTTAAAAATTTTCCCTTCAAAATTCTACCATTTTTAACTTACAAATTCTTTATATATGTTGGATTTATATCTAAGTATTTAATTTTTGAGCAACTACAAATTATACTTTTAATTTCAGTTTCCACATAGTATACAGAAATACAATTAAATTTTGTGTGTTGACTTCTGTCTTGCATCTTTGCTGGACTCATTTGTAAGCTATGGGAGGTTTTCTTTGAGGATCTTTTATTTTCTGAGAGGGGTACATTCCTTAAAATTGAATTTTTTTAACATAATCAACCATGCTCTCTGCAAATAGGGTAAGTTTTAATTTCTTCCTGATGTGTATACCTTATGCTTCCTTTTATTGCTTAAAACTTCCAAAACTCTGTTTTAAAAACAGTGGTGAAGGTGAACATCTTTGCCTTGTTCTCAATCTTGGAGATAAAGCATTCAATCTTTCAGCATTAAGTATAATGTTAATTATAGGGTTTTTGTAAAACATTCTCTATGTAGTTGAGGAAGTTCCATTTTTACCATCCAGTTTACTAGAACACCATTCACTCTTTTCCAAAAATTAAATCATTGAATTCACCAGACTTACATTTGAGATGAAAAATAATATAATTTTGATATCTATATGAACCCCAAATTAGAGGAATTAGTAGGTAATGGGACATAAAAAGATGAAGTTGAAGAAGTAGATGCATTAGTCATCATCATAGAGTTTACACTATATAACATTTGTATCATATTATATCCATTATATCTAAAGCGTCAATAAAACATATGGAAATCTATAGTATAAAATGTATGGATCAAGGGAAACTATGATAAACAGCTATAATATTAAATGTGGGAAATAAGTTTTAAAAAAAATTAAGAGACTCTTCCCTTCAAAATTAAATATATTTATGCACAATCACTATTGCAAATATATGTGGATTAAATATATTTGTAGTTAAGGAGTGTCTTCGTCTTACTTTAAAAGGGATAAAAATTCCCCCTTGTTTCCTTGTTTATGGTTATAAATTTTATTTCAGACAGGGAGATCCTTTTTTTTATTCAACATGAAATATAAATATAATCAATATAATCAACCATATATTACTGTCTTGTGATAATTTTTTTTTCCTTTGAACCAATTACCTAGATTCCACAAGGCAGAAGAGTGGAAGCACAAATTATGTTTCAAGTTATCAAAGACTGGAAATCACACAACTCAATCATACTTAAAATATTAGGAAATTAGATACCTCTTAAATATTTGTGGAGTAAATAGACGGTTATAATCTTAAGTATTATTGTAGGAGAAAAACATCCTGATTCTCATAAGAATTAAGATGTTAAAATGTTTCCTTAATATGGTAGATCGGTGAAAGGAGAGCAAAACTGATAATAGAAAAACAAGAAATCTTTTGTTCTAGGCAGATTCACAGTTATCAGTGTACCGAGTGCAGTGAGTGGGCACCAATAACATTTGACAGTCGAGTCAGCAGGAAAAAGAAAATGACTGGACCCATGTTAACAATTCTTTGCTTCAGTTTCCTGTTAACTATGACTGCAGCTGTCTCAGCCAGCTGTCCAGTGGTAGTCTGATTCCCAGCGTGCATCTGTGGGTGGTGGAAGAATGCCAATAAAGAATAGGAAAAGACTAAATATGCCAGTGGAAACCAACTAACCATGGTGAATCTGCCACCTCTATGTGTGCTGAGGGAAAATACTAACTGCACCTCCTTGGAATGCAAGCGTCTCCTCACTCACTCAGTTGATTTTATAACCCTTTCTTTGCTATATTTTAGTCATCTTGTTTTCTTAACTCCAGTTGGGTTTCCAAAGCCTATTTTCTTTGACACAATTTATTATACTGTTCCCTTACTATTTAGAATTTATTTTGCTTCTAGTGCTGTCTCTTTAGTTTGCTAATATCAGGGAATGTTATGAGTGGGTATTTATCATGTTATTTAGACTTCTTGAAATCTTCAGAGTGTTTGTGATCAGCATTTTGGCTAAATTTTCACAAAAACCTATTAAAAGTGAGCTTTACAGTTGAAAATCCTTCTGACAATGATGGAAAAATAGGAATCAGATTCACTTTCATGCCTTAAAAGATTAAAAATATGGATAAAATATGAGAAATAAGTTCATAAGACACTTGATATCAAGGAATGAAAGACAGTTATTCCTAAAAAGAGGAAACACATGAGATGAGTTTCAGCTTACTGATTGTAGAAAACTTCCAGGACAGAGAGTAGACTGGAGGATTCTAGCAGAGTCCAGACAGTCTGAATTGACAATACAGAACAGGAAGTCCAAAGAGGTCAAGGTGGCTAAAATTCACACACACACACACACACACACACACACACACACACACAAGTACTGGAGGGAAGAGGAATACACAGAAAGAAGACTCCAAATATCTGCAGAAGAATTCCCTTTTGTGTTTACTTGTGTCCCAATAAACACACATGTGTGAACAAACTACCCAGAACCAGAAAGAACTACCCAAAATAATTAGAAGAAAATAATGCCTGGATATCACACAGGGCTGAAATTAGTGCCTGTTCCCACTAGCCAAAGTGAAATATTTCATAATTCATGTAGTATCACTCAGAGTTCTAAGAAGGGTCTTACTTCAGTAACATGGAAAAAAATTTAGTCTAGACTTAATTATGCCCTGATATTGCCAACAAAGCCCAAAACCAAGACCCAAGGGGATCAAACTGATCCCAAGTAACGTAACTGTGTTGTAGAATACAGATCAACATACTTACAAAACAAAACAAAACAAAACAAAAACCCCCAAATCCCTTCATATTCAACAATGTAGAATTTACAATGTCTGACATTTGATGAAAAATTACCAGGCATGCATGCAAAGAAGCAAGAAAATACAATCCACAATGAGAAAAAGTATCAAGCACTTATAACTGCTCCCAATATGACACAAGTCATAGTATTAATAAGCAACACCATAAAGAAATGTTATAACTGTATTCCATATGCTCAAGAAGCTACAAGGAATGCTAAACATTTTAAGCAGAGACGGAATAGATTTTTAAACAGGATCTAAATTGAATGTCTCTAGATGAAATCTACAATGTCTGAGATGAAAAATACACTGGATGACATTAACCCCAGATTAGACATTGCAGAAAAAAGTACCAGTGAATTGAACACATAGCAAAAGACACCACCCAAATGAAACAGGGAAAAAATAATATGAAAAAAATATCAGTGAACTTCATCAAAACTTCAGGTGGCTAAGATGTGTTTAATTGGTGTCTCCAAAGTAAAGAAGAGTGACAGAAAATATGGGGTTTACAATTAATGGCTTATTTTTTTCTTCAAAATTTGGTGAAAACCGTAAATTGGCAGATCTAAGAAGCTCAATGAACCTAAACATAAGGATGTGAAGTACTATATACTAAAGCATATCATAATGAATTGCTTAAAATCCATGAGAAATAGAAAAACTTTAAAGTAGTTAGTCATGGACACATTACATGTAGAGGAAAAAAGATGAAGGCAACAGATTTCTGGTCAGAAACAATGTAAGTTATAAGACAGCTTGGAAAATTATGTTCAATCTACCAAATACAAGTAACACCTAGAACTTAAACTCATAAAAAAGATACTTCTAAAAGGAATGTGAAATAAAGATGCTTTGAACATAGAAAAGGTGAAATAATTCATCACCAGTAGACCTTTACTACAATAAACATTAAAAGAAGCTCTGCAAAAAGAAAAAAGCAATGCAAGATAGGAATCTGTATCTATTCAAAAAAGCAAAAAGCAAAAAGGACAGGAAATGATCACTAATGGGCAAATATAACTTTTTTCTAATTATCAAAATATCTTTAAAACACATAACATAGTGCTTGTAACATGTACAGAACGAAAACGTATTTCAACAAATAACACAAGGACTAGAAAAAAGAAAAAGAAATAGTATAAATAAGGTTTTTATTCTATACATGAAAAACTATATTATCACTTGAAGGGTGGACTATGATAAATTACAAATGGGTACTCTAAACCTTAAAGCCATCACTAAAGGAACACAACCAAGAATTGTATCTCAGAAGTTAAAAAGGAAATTGTTTTATAATTTCTCTATTAAGGCAGTAGATTTAAATCCACCATATCAATAAATCTATAAAATGTCTGATGATCTCAAGTAAAAGGTAGAAAATATCAAATTAGCTAAAAAATCAAGACCCAAATAAATGCTGCCTACAACTGACCACTTAAAATATAATGGCACAAATAAATAAAAAATAAATATGGAAAAGACATGCATGTTTATACTAGGCAAAGAAAATTGGAGTGGGTATATTAATATCAGACATGATAGATATCAGGGCAAAAAATGTTACCAAGAACAAAGAGGGTCAGTTCATCAAGAAACATACTGACCATAAGTGCTTATATACTCACTAACAGAAATCAAAAGACATGAGACAACTTATAAACCCATAAAAAAAACTGTTCTCCTGAGCTTGTTTACAGAAGACCAGATCACATTTCTGTTTTTGTTTTTGTTTTAACTAAGATGATCAAGTCATGTTACTGCTAAAATGCAACATTACTGTCTTGGCAGCTACAGTTGGTTAAATCTTTGTGGAGGCTCTTTTGTTTGGTTTTCTATCATGACTACACTATTAAAAAATGTATCCATGAAAAAAAAAAAAACTAGAAAAATTCACAATGATAGTGATTTGAGCACCTCCCTCTTACTGACAGAACAACTAAATGGACAATCACTGCAAATATAGACAATCACAACCCACTTAGCCTTGTTGATGTTTATAGATTACTCATTAACTGATGAATATATATATATATATATATATATATATATATATATATATATATTTTGTGAGTGCACCAGAAACATTTGCCATGATAGACCAAATACTGGGACTTAAAACAAATCTCAGTCCGTTTAGAAGTATTCAAGTCACACGAAATAGGAATTCAGATCACAAAGAAATTGAATTTGAAATCTGTTACAAAAAGGCAGAATAGCTCCCACATATTTGGAAATGAACACACTTCTAAATAACCAGTGGGCCAAGAAAAAGAATTAAAGGGGGAATTAGAAATTATTTTAATTGAATAAACACCAAAACAGAATATGTCAAAATTTGTGGGATCGAGTTAAAGTGGTACTTAGAAGGAAATTTGTAGCACAAAATATCTCTATTACACAGAGGAGAGATCTAAAATTAATGATTTCAGATTCCTACTAAAGAAACCAAAAGGAGAGCAAATGAAGCCAAAGGTAGCAGAAGAAAAGAAATAAAGGTTAGAGCAGTAGTCAAATAAATAAAATAATAATAATAATATCAACTACCAGTAAAATTAAAAACTAGGATGTTTTGTTTTGTTTTTAGAAAATCAATAAACTTGAAAGACCTCTAGGCAGACGGATGGGGATAAAAGGGAGGAGACAAACTACTAACCCACCAACATCAGGAAGGAGAAAGATATTAACCCGAGAGATTTTCCAGATATTAAATATTTAATAAAAGAATATCCTTATGCTAATAAATTTGACACTTTAGATGAAATAGATACATTCCCTGAAAGATTCAAATGACCAAAATCTATTTAATAAGTAATAGTTAAACTGAACAGCCCTTTATATATCAAATAAATTGAATCTACAGTTCAAAAACTTCTGACAAAGAAAACTCTACATACTTTTGGCTTCACTGGTGAATTCTATCAAGGATTTTAGAAAAAAATTATTATCTATTGTATATCAATTCCTTAAAAATATCTGGGGAAGTAAGACCAGTACCCAAGTTATTTTCTGAGGTCAGCATTATTCTGATACAAAAATAAGAGATATTTCAAAAATTAGAAATTACAGAAGCAGTATTCCTCATGAACACAAATGCAAAACATTTTGAAAAAAAATTGACAAAACAAATCCCATGATACATAAATGTAACACAGAAAAATTTTTTTAAATAAAAATAAAAATAAATTCCATTAAAATAATAATGTACTATGAGGAAGCAAGATTTATTCTAGTAACACAGGGACAGTTTAACATCAAAATGAATCAATATAATTCTTATGAGCTGACAAATTTTACACACACACACACATATTCCTCTCAACAAATGCAGAAAAAAATTACAAAAACCAACTTCCAGGGGCACCTGGATGGCTCAGTGGTTTAAAGCCTCTGCCTTCGGCTCAGGTCATGATTCCAGGGTTCTGGGATCAAGCCCCGCATTGGGCTCTCTGCTCAGCAGGGAGCCTGCTTCCCCATCTCTCTCTGCCTGCCTCTCTGCCTAGTTGGGATTTCCATCTGTCAAATAAATGAATAAAATCTTAAAAAAAAAATCCAATCCAGGAAGAAATAACAACAACAACAACAACAACAAAACCCTCTTAGCTAAGTAAGAATAGAAGGGAATGTCCTTAAACTCAGATATGCTAACTCCAAAATTCATTTGTAAATCCTTTACCACCTCAGCTATGAAGCAGGGTCTAGGTTCTGTCAAGGATTGCATTTATACATTCATCAGAAATACAAAAACAGTCTCAAGCTCATCACTCTATTTTCAAAATACCTGGGAATCTGTTAGCATTCTCTCCAATCTATACATTCTATACAGTAGTGGCACAAAACTCTCCCAAAAGAAGTATGTAAAATGGTATATTCCTGTTAGAGCTTTCAGTTTGCTGCCTTTTATCTCTTTTTAGTAAATTTTACTGTGTTTCTCTTATGTACCAACCCTAGCCAAACTTCTTTTATGCTGTTGTGAAATGTTTTCAGTGGTGACGAGGTAGAGGACAGACCTCTCTCAAGTAGAATATGCCATCAAAGGACTTCATAAGTAGCCCATTCACCCCGGCATTTCATAAACCTACTGTTGCATAGACTCTCCCTGGGACCTCAGCAGCTGTGTGCTTTAGATTATGGATTCCAGAACAAAAGCTGAGAAAACTCAAGAAATGTTTATGGCATATTGTTTTCTTCTATTATAAATGCCCACTTAAGAAAAAGCTGTTTCACACAAGTGGGTCTTAGGGAATTTTTGGATCAGAGAGTATTTTTGTCATTATTAATAATTGGAATTTTTAATTAAAAAGGCCATATTATGGTTTGTCTCCCTAAGTGACTCTTAATCTCACAAAACAAACTGAGGGTTGCTGGGGGGAGGGGGTTTGGGAGAAGGGGGTGGGATTATGGACATTGGGGAGGGTTTGTGCTTTGGTGAGTGCTGTGAAGTGTATAAACCTGGTGATTCACAGACCTGTACTCCTGGGGATAAAAATATATGTTTATAAAAAATAAAAAATTTTTTAAAAAGGCCATATTAAATTTATTAACAGAATCACTTTGAGAGCTATTTGGAGGACAAGGACCACATTTTACATCACTTTGTATACCTAACACCTATAATAAATAGGTTTATAATGAATATTTTTCTCCCAACTGCAAGCCAATGATTTCTCCATAGCATCAGAATACCATCAGATAAATATAAAATTCTTATTAATAAAATACCAGTCAAAATATATTAATGATTAAAGATAATTACACATTACACTTTCTCGTCCCTCATAAATGTTTAATTTATAATATAAAGCAATAATGACAGATTTATGAACACATAGATTACACCATCTATCCAACAAGTACTAAGTAATAATATTTATACAGAAGGCTAAGTTTATTGTTCAATTTTCTGAAGAAATGGTATTGAGATACTTCCACCTAAGGTAGCAACACACACTGGAAATTGAGTAGAAGGATAAATGACAACAACTTCAATCAAACATTTACCCGTGTGCAACATAGCGGAGGATGTCTATATTTATTAATCCTCCACATTTGAGTAGTTACTATCTGCAAGACACTGTCCTTTGTGCTAGAAACACTATGGTGCATGGAACAAATCAGTCCCCTTATTGACATGTTTCAGTAAGGGAGAGAGATGCAGTAAACAAGAAATTAAGTAAATAAAGTATTGGTAGTCGGCAATAAATGTTAGCAGAAAGTAAAACAGTGTAATTTAATAATGACTGGATGGGTAGCTCTTCTAAATTAGATGTCAGAGAGGACCAAAACATAAATGACAAGGGCAGGCTTAAAGGCAGATGTAGGGGGAAAGAGATATTGAAGAGTTTTTCAACTGCGAGAGCATGGGCAGAGGCCCCAAGGCAACCATAGCTTGGCCTCCTCAAGGGAAGGCAAGAGACCAGTATGACAGAATCAGAGTGAGGGAGGAAAAAGTCAGGGAGATGTAGAAACTTGCTGTAGGCCATAAGAGGAAGTTTGGATTATTCTGAGTAAGACAGAAATTCACTACAGGGATTTAAGCCAGGGATAAATATGATATTTTTTAAAGATTTATTTATTTATTTATTTGACAGAGAGAGAGAGAGAGAGATCACAAGTAGGCAGAGAGGCAGGCAGAGAGAGAGGGGGAAGCAGGCTCCTGCTGAGCAGAAATCCTGATGCAGGGCTCGATCCCAGGACCCTGAGACCGTGACCTGAGCTGAAGGCAAAGTCTTAACCCACTGAGCGTGCAGGTGCCTCTAAATGTAATATTTTATCTGTATTTTTTAAGAGATCTCTCTGGCCAGTTGGCAGATCATACATATAAGGCTAGGACTGAGGAAGCAGGAATGAAAGCAGAGTGACCACTTGAGGGATCATTTCTGTACTTCAAAGAAATAATGGTTGTTAAACTAACGTGAGAACACTGAGGAGAGAGAGTCGGTTGGGTAGATTTGGAATATAATTTGAAGGTAGAGATGACAGTTTGTGCTAATTTCTTGGATTTAGGAATAGGAAGATAATGAGAAAAGGGCAGTCAATAATAATACCTCAAATTTTTAGCTTAATATGTATTGATCCCATACAATGTTTCATTAATTTCTCATTATAAACTTGTCAAGTAAACATTAAAATTCAAATGTCAGGTAGAAGAGACTTGCCCACACAGCCAGGGAATAGCAGAATTAAGATTCAAATCCAAAGAACAATATGTTTATTTCTATAACATCATCACATTTGGTGACAATGCACATTTAAATGTTTCCTGCCAACTTTGACTAGAATAGAAAAGAAAGACCTACAAGTTACAAACTGAACATTAGAGCATCTAGTATGCAAAGACTAAAATTAGCAGAAGTATCTGAAATTTGCTTGTTCAGTAATTCACCCAACACAGTGGTTCATTCTACCAAGCAAGTACAAGTGGGTCATTCTTGAGAATTTCAATTTGTGGGGAACTTGTGGCAGACCATTAGATGTGGCATCATTTTTATAAATTGTTGCCAAAATCTACCTTCTGACTTCCTCATTTGTGCTGTTGGAACATTCACATAAGATGTAATCTCTCAGCTGTATAAAACCATTAAAATACTTGAAGACAGAATTGTTTCCCCATAGATTTTAACTCACTGTACAATATTTTAAAAATGGACTTAAAGAAAACCTGATTTTGAGTTGGTTGTATTTTTTTTAGTAGAAGATAGATATTCTTTTAAGAGAATTATTTAATTTTTCTATTGTTAGTATGGGTTTAAAATTTTCTACATGTATGCTCGACTAAAGAGCTAATATTTATTCCTATTCCTGAGGATTTTAGGTTATAAGAGCAGTATCTGATATCTGCTATAGGTAAATTCTATACCATTAATGGTAGTTATATTGCCTCTTTATGAAGCTTCCTTTCAGTGCTTCAAATAAAAACAGAAAGGAAGAGTGGTATGTAGAGGCTGTCTCTCTAGACCACGTTGGTCTTGGAAGCAACAATCAGGTCAGAATCTTAGAGTTAGGCCTACAGCAGACATTTCTTATTTTCCCATTCTGAGACATAAGCAGAGGGGAAGTTCAACAGTGGTGTGACTTCGGAAGCAATTCAGAGAGACATCTCACCTGCAACACATGCAAGTCTGATTAAATTATCTTTGGCAAGAAATAAAGAAAAAAAGAGACAAGGAGAGAGAGAGAAAGAGAGGACAGAAAGAGTGAGAAAGAAAGAAAAGAAGGAAAAAAGAGGGGTGCCTGGGTGGCTCAGTGGGTTAAAGCCTCTGTCTTTGGCTCAGGGCATGATCCCAGGGTTCTGGAATCAAGCCCCACATCAGGATCTCTGGCAGGGAGCCTCCTTCCTCCTTTCTCTCTGCCTGTCTCTCTTGACTTCTTGTGATCTCTGTCTGTCAAATAAATAAATAAAATATTTAAAAAAACAAATAAAGAAAGAAAGAAGAGAAAGAAAGAAAGCAATGAAAAACACTTTTTTTTTTTTTTATTTTTTATTTTTTATAAACATATATTTTTTATATACATATATTTTTATCCCCAGGTCTGTGATGAGTGCTGTGAAGTGAAAAACACTTTTTATACTTTTTATAGCTGATGCCGTTTTGCTTATTAAAGTTCTGATTTAACAGCTGCCTGAGATCCATTCATTCAATTTTAGTTCAGCAAGAAAAAGGAAGTCTCTATGTTCTTTATACCATAGCTCCCCTAAAACACCAATAATCATTAACTAGAAAAAACATACTCTTCATAATATAAGCCCTAAATAATATTATGTTTACCCAAAGGAAAGAGATTCAGTATATATGATACTCCATAATATGTATAGTCGGGGGATTTCCTCTGGCATAAGTAAATTCTTGTGTAGGCTAAAACAGCTTCATGAAGATATCTTCAAGATGCTGTTTTAGAAAAAGTTTTTAGGCTGCACTTGATTTTCCCTTTCCTTATCTCTATTAATTTAAGGAAAATTATAGCACAAAGGAACATTATAATGATTTATGATTTCTTGCAGTAAATGTTGGGTAGAAAAATCAGTAAATGAATGAGATAAACCCATAGCTATTACTGTGAAATCATAATTTGTTTTCATGAACTATAAATAATAGTCTATAATGGAAGAAAGGAAATTAAGCTTATAAAGAAATACCAATTAGAGATGCAGACAATGATTTCATAAAATTATATTTTGGAGCAGCATTAATAATATCTTACATTTAGAGATAGCCTTTACATGTAGTTATAATAGGAAAACAATTATGTAAACATATTCATTCCTAAGCCTTTCTGTAATATTTCCACAGAATGGTGAGTCAAAGAAATGCTCATATTAGAAACCAACATGGTATGATACAAGGTAACATACGTTGCTCCCACCTTGGGCTAAGCTCTGTGTTGTACATCATGTAATCTTTGTCATTCAAAAAAAATACTGTTTCTATCCATATTTTCCTGATGTGTTAAGAATAGGTAGATTATGGTTTGTCTCCCTCCCAATCCCATCTTGTTTCACTTATTCTTCTCAAACCATAAGTGACTCTTACAAGACCAGTGCTCTAACCCCTGAGCTATAGGGCCCATAAGTGACTCTTAATCTTACAAAACAAACTGAGGGCTGCTGGGGGGAGGGGGTTTGGGAGAAGGGGGTGGGATTATGGACATTGGGGAGGGTTTGTGCTTTGGTGAGTGCTGTGAAGTGTGTAAACCTGGTGATTCACAGACCTGTACCCCTGGGGATAAAAATATATGTTTATAAAAAATAAAAAATTTTAAAAAAAAAGAATAGGTAGATTAAATGAACTTCCAATTAACACATAGAGCACCTGTTTGATTTGAACCTGTTGTGTCTGCTTCCAAAGTTCATGCTCTTAATCAGGACTTGCCCTCTCTTCCTTAGAATTGTCACAAATACTCAGCTGAACAATTGTCAGGATGATTGAATCTCCTTTTTATTGCTTAGTGCTCTCGTGCTAATATGCAGCCAGCAAAACACTTCAAACCAGTGTGATTCCATCCAGAAACATAAGTAACAAGGCACCCCCTCTAATTCTGGTGGGCTTCAAAATGTGCATTCCTGGTATCTCATTAATGTAAGAAATTGGGATTTTTCAAAGCACCTCTGTTTCCATGACTATGATGCCATTATAGTAAGCAAAGTTTTCATGAACCTTTTAGTTGTGAATTCCTATACTGTACCTTTATACACTTGTTTTGTTTGTTTGTTTGTTTTGGTACTCACTAATGAAAGCATGAGATCCAATATGCATTAATTTGTTGTTTGTAAAGACATCTAAGGGTATACTAAATTTGCCTCTTTCTCTGTGTTACCAGCTTCTAGTCATCTGATTCATTTTAGGTGTCTTCTGCTATAGGGATTCCATAAGCACCATTCTTTCTGATACTCCCTTAATTTGACTATTTATAGGACAACAGCCTTCCCAATGTTATCCATCTTCACTGGCTGCTCTGCAGTCATCTTCACTAATCATGCTTAAATTCCTCCTTCTGAACATTGGAGGTCCAAGACTCAACACTTACACCTTTTTGGGATTATTTCATCCATACCTATAGTTTTAAATGCAATCTTTTAGCTAATAGACAATCCCAAATTTTGTATCTCAACATGAATATATCCAAATGCTCACTTGACCATCTTATGTGGAGGTCTAAATAGGTGTTTCAAACATTTTTTTTAATTTTTAATTTTAATTTTTATTTTTTTGTCCCTTTTTAAAAATTTTTTATTTTTTATAAACATATATTTTTATCCCCAGGGGTACAGGTCTGTAAATCACCAGGTTTACACACTTCACAGCACTCACCAAAGCACAAACCCTCCCCAATGTCCATAATCCCATCCCCTTCTCCCAACCTCCCTCCCCCCAGCAACCCTCAGTTTGTTTTGTGAGATTAAGAGTCACTTATGGTTTGTCTCCCTCCCAATTCCATCTTGTTTCATTGATTCTTCTTCTATCCACATAAGCCCCCATGTTGCATCACTACTTCCTCATATCAGGGAGATCATATGATAGTTGTCTTTCTCTGCTTGACTTATTTGGCTAAGCATGATACGCTCTAGTTCCATCCATGTTGTCGCAAATGGCAAGATTTCATTTCTTTTTATGGCTGCATAGTATTCCATTGTGTATATATACCAAGAAGATGTGGTATATATACACAATGGTGTTTCAAACTTTTATGACCAAAATAAACTTCTTAATTTTCCACTCCATCCAATAACCAAAATCAAGCAATGAAAGAAGGAAACCAACAACAACAACAACAGCAAAAAGCCCTGCTCACACCCCTCTCATTTCCAGCCTTGCTAAGTAGTACCACCACCACCACTCACCTCTGAGAGCTAAGTTTATGCTCTCACCTATAATCCATCATAACACCTTGAGGCTTTTAGCTTTATTTTATTTTATTTTATTTTATTTTATTTTATTTTTATTTATGTATTTCACAGAGAGAGAGAGATCACAAGTAGGCAGAGAGGCAGGCAGAGAGAGGGAACAGGCTTCCTGCTGAGCAGAGAGCCCGTTGCGGGGTTTGATCCCAGGACCCTGAAACTATGACCCGAGTGGAAGGCAGAAGTTTAACCCACTGAGCCACCCAGGTACCGCGAGGCTTTATCTTCAAAGTATATTCCTAGTTCACTCACATCTCACGTCACTGCAAAGTGTCACGGCTCACCCGGTCTCTTAGCACAGCTTCTAACTGGTTTGCCTACTTCTGCTCAGACTCCTCTAAATCTACTGTTTCAGCTCCAGGACCATGTGAGAGACACTTAATTTCTGCTCCTGTTTCCTCATTTGTTAAATAAGGAAAATAAAATAAATAGCTCACTGAGTTTTCCATGCTATACACCGATTCCATTTTCTTTCTGAATTTTTAGATCTAATTTTTCTATCCTATTTACCAATTGGTTAATAGCTTCTTCTCTCTCCTGCCATCCAGCAGTGTTGTTGTTTTTTTTAATTTTGTCTCACAACGAAAGGGTTGGCTGTTTTCCCTATTCTCAAATCAGACAAAAGTTAAATAAAAATGATTTGGATATTGAAAAATAAATAAATAAATAAATAAATAAATAGCTCAAAGATTTGATGTGAGTATGACATAAGGTATTCAAGATAAAATACTTTCCATGGAGTTGGCACATCATTAGCAGTTAGTTATTTTTGAGCCAATGTTAATAGTCCATTTTAATGCACAAATTTGGTCATGCCACTTCTCTGATCCATCACACTTGATCAAAATCCAAAGTTACTCACATGACCCCCAAACTCTAAAAGATCTGGGCCATTATTACACATGATCTCATTTCTAACAACTCCTTCCCAGCCTACTGTATGCACACCTCTTTTCCCAGTGTTACCTAAATTTTCTAAGCTCTTGCAGCCTCACTTTCTGTTTCCAGATGTCTCTGCTTACACCTCTTCACCTAGATCTTTGCAACAATTTCTCATTTCACTTATGAAATGAGATTTAGATTTTACCTAAATCTCAGGGGTGACATGCCCTCCCTGCTATCAAAAATAACACCCTCTAACATTCTCCCTTCTTTTCACCTTGCTTTATTTTACTTCATATCATTCATCACAACTTGATATTTATTTGCCCATTTGTTCATTTCCAATCCCTCTTAAAAGTGAGTAAACTCGATGATGAAAATAAAGATTTGTCTCAACAAGATTTTTGTTTACCTCCATGTTCCAGCACTTGGAATGATACCTAGTACTAATAGGTGTGCAATAAATATTAGATGAATGAATATAGCTTAAAATGCATTATAATTATCTTTTCACATTTATCTGTCTCCCCCAGTAGGCAGCAACCTATTTTCATTACTTTTAATGCACACAAAGGTTATGTCTTTTGCATGGATTATTATGGCCTAAATCCTATGTTTCAATGGCAAAGACAATTACCGCTGGAGAAAAGAGACAGAGGGCAAGGAACCAAGGCCAGGAGTGGTGGTACAGTACCTGGGGGAAGGCTTGAGAAACAGGCAGGGAGATCAGAAAAATACTTGAACAGTCAAACCCTCTTAATGTGCTTATGCTTTTAAATGTTTCTTTCACAAGATTTTTCTAGAGGTTTCTCCAGGAGTTCATATTGTCAGAAATGTATTTCATTCAAAATTCTCTTTGCTAAAATCAACTCGAGAGAGCAGAAGTCATCTCTGTTCAAAAATTCAATCGAGATATGTTTATTACCAAAGGAGAAGGTGCAAGATTCATTTCTTTTTAAGAACAACGAGGAAAATTCAGGGACACCTGGGTGGCTCAGTGGTTTAGGCCTCTGCCTTCAGCTTGGGTCATGGTATCAGAGTCCTGGACTTAAGCCCCGCATGGGGCTCTCCGCTCTGCGGGGAGCCTGCTTCCCCATCTCTCTCTGTCTGCCTTTCTACCTACTTGTGACCTCTTTCTCTCTCTCTCTCTCTGTCAAATAAATAAATAATATTAAAAAAAAAAAAAGAACAACGAGGAAAATTCATTGAGACTTCATTCATGAATTCACCGAGATTCATTTCAACTGGGTCTAGCGTACAGCAATCTATTCCAGGGGAAACAGAACCGGGCAGTGAAGAAGCGCATACCCAAGTCATTTTCTGACCTGACTAGGAGCGCGAGGACAGGGCTCTAACCACACGAATTTGTACTAAATGGAGAGGAGACCATCAGGATACCCATAAAGACCTGGGACTGGAAGTCAAACAGCTGACTCTGGTGGTTCTGGGCCTGATACTTCCTAGCTTCCAGAACACGGCAACGTTTCGTTACTTCATTAGTCACGCTTGTAAGCATGGATGTTAACAGGATTGCTTTAAGTAGCTATGAAAGTCACCTGGTTCAAGCAAGCACCAAGTTCTGGAAAGGACGGGCAGCACGGCCCTTCCTGGGGGGTAGCTTCTAAACGGAATACTCCAGGAGTTACAGAGTGGTGTAGGATAGAGAGAGCATGCTGATGCTGGTAAGCAAGAGAGAGATCATTCTAGTCTACCTCCACCAATGTGCTATACTCCAGACTTAACTGTCATTTTCCGGTTTGCAAGAGGTACACTGTCTCTTCTGCCTGAAATGAAACTAGATTAGGCCCACCTTGTCTCCACCACAGTCTGCTTCTTCGTAACTCAGCTCTTCTGGTGACCACTTGTGCAAAATTTCTCTTATGTGTCCTACCAGGAATTCTAAAGGGCAAGGACTCTGTGTTTTATTCAACACTTACCATCATAGTACAATACAAATGCCTCTCACATGAGTAGGTGTTCAATACATATTTGTTGGGTGAATTAACAAGTAATTTTAATTCACATCTCTGCAGATTTAGGAATATAATAAGGAGACAACAGAGGGATGAGATGTGAAGAGACAAGAAATTTGAAGAACATCTTGAACAATTTGCTTTTTCATGTAAGATAGATGAAACATAACAGAAGCACCATGTATTATTGTATATGGAATCTGTCACATATGTTCAATAAATACTCACTGAGTAAATAAATGTACAATTAAGTGAATGTACAGTTAACGTAAGCCCTCAGGGACTCTGATAGAAGATATTCTAGGTGTGATTATAACAAAAGGAACAGCACTTAACTGTTAAAATGAAATGAATTACAATTTCAGGAATGGAAACATAAGGATTGTTTGGGGATTTTTTTTTCCTATCAGATTTGTAGTTGTTCAAAATACCTTGATTAATATTTGTATGTGTTCATAACTGTGATTGTGAAGGGGCAAAGAGCGGCTGTAAAAGAGTTTCTCCTACATTTACAAAGATGGTGAAAATGTTATTTATATGTTTTCTATGTATATGAAGGTTCACATTTACAATAGTAACCTAAGAGCCAAATGTAACCACAAACATTTACCGAAGGGAGGAAAAATTTTTGCTGGAAAGATAAATTTAGTTTTGAATTTGTTCAAATTGAAGTGTCTATGGGCATTTCTAGCTGTAGTAGAGGCTTATGCAGGTTTTGAAATCTCTTTTGCCCCTTATTTCATTAAGGCACAGTGGATCTAACAGTATCAGACTCATAAGATCCTGGTATTAAAAACATAGACCTATGTGAAATGTTAAAATTATGACTGGCAATGAATATTCAATGGATATTAGCCATTTTTTCTAAGGTTTATGTATTTATTTGAGAGAGAGTGAGAGAGAGAATTTAAGAGGCTCCTCACTGAGGTCGGAGGCTGATGCAGCACTCAATGCCAAGACCCTGAGATCATGACCTGAGCTGAAACCAAGAGTCAGGCACTTAACTGACTGTGCCACCTAGGTGTCCTGGATTAGCCATTATTTTAATATATTGGTGATATTAATATTAAAAAGTCTACTAGAGAGCGAAATATATAGGTCTAGAATCAAGGAAGGAGATCAGGGTTATCCACACACATTTGGGAAAACCCAGTATAGAGATGATGATTAAATCTATAATGAAAATTGGGTTTCCCTAGAGTGGGAGAGAATAATTGGAGAAAAATTGAAATAGAAGGAAAATCTCTCAGGAATATTTATATTCATATTGTGGATAGTAGGGTTTATTCAGTGAAGGAGATAAAAAGAAATTAAAATAATGTGGGCCTTTTAAAAAGGAAGCCATTATAAAGATTGCTAAACAAAACAGTTCTATTGATTTAGATATTTGCAGGGCTGGTCATTAAATACGACTTGAGGAAAAACACATTATGTAAAAATAATGTGTTGTAAAAAGTTTCTTTGGAGAAGAGGCTGATTTATGTTGAACTTTGCCTTCATTTTCTTAGTAATTTCTGCTCTGGCTCCAAACTCAGCCAATGTGATGTACCCTCTTTTGACAGCAGCGTAGCAGTTGTCTATTATTACTGGAGGGTATCTGTCGTGGAGCTCTAGCTTAAGTGACTAAGTACAGTAGCCTTTTGTCTACACATACCACTGTCCCATGGGGACTGCACTAAATACCGTTTTCTCCATTTCATTATATGTCCAGTGATATTTGAGTATTCATCATACATCTGAGCTCCCGGCATTTGTATGGCTGTTTGGTGAGTCCAATCCTCAATTCATTTTTTCTCTTAATTCATTTAAAAAAAATTTAGACTCCATTTGTATCACTGAGCATCATCTGGTGACCTGGATTTTCCCATGCGAGAGTTACAAGCGCTAACTCTGACACAATCGTGCCCTAATATGAAACCTGCTTCTACCTCTTACCAGCTCCATGAGTTGGAACAAATTATTTTACTGCTCCGTGTCCTTGTGCCTCACAATCCTTGTTTGTAAAATGAGGGTTATGACTAGAGTGTGAACCTCACTGAATGATGCCTTACAGATATGAGCTATTATTATTATTATTACTTTGCAGAAGCATTAAATACTCAAGGATGAATAAAACATATTTATTCCCTGTCTTCAGGAAGCTTGTGCTATAATAATGGAAATAAATGTTTAAGAAAATCACTGAAAATATAGCATCATTGTTGGATCAGAGAGATTCTTACTAGGTACAGCCTTTGCACACACAAAGTACTGAATCAGCTTTGCTTGGGATGCAGAGGGGCGGGGAAATCCAGGTTAAGTTTTATAAGAAAAAACAATCTTTCACATGCTACTTGAGAAATTATGAGGCTTATGCCAAATTATGTATTTTTGTTGAGTCTTATTAGTAGAGAAGGGGAAGTAAAAAGGGAATTATTATCATGTGGATGCCTGTGAGTGAGAGCTGGCCAAACAGATAGGACACATTATGGAAAACAAAGATAAAACAGAAAAAGTGAAAATAGCAAATTATGGATGCTTTTCAGGCACAAATGATAAATTTTGTGCTTTAAAATGTTTTCTTGTTTTGCCATTGTATTTGGAAAGACAGCATGTTAATAGGCATGATGTCATAATGTGTAAGTAATGAAGATAAACCTGAGAATCAACCATGGAAATGTTTTGAAATTTATACATTGCTATACAGTAATACTAAATTTTATATGCAGAAGTTTTATATAAACTACAAACCCAGATATTACTATTTTAAAACTAATATAGAGCTAAGAAATCACTCTTTATAAACATATTAAAAATAAACATTAAAATGTATATTGGACATATACTCAGTCTATAATTTTAACCACTTCTTAAAATTTTTACATGCAAAATATTTTCACATTTTCTGGAAGCAAGTTAATATGTAATAATGGCAGCCTGTGTTTGTATTTATAATCCCACCTTTTTCAAAATTGGTCTTGGGACAACCAATAAGCAAAGATGGGCATGTATATTTGTTTACCTATTATTAGATTGAATGATTTTGTTTTCCTCATAAATATCTAAGACATCAAGAAAAATAAGTGCAAATGCTTGCTTAAAAATGTATAACAACATTTTAAAATTGTATTACTATCAAGTGTCATTCTGTTTCTCTGGCCAGTTTTATGTCATCTACCCCAAAGGGAGCTTGAAAATTTCTGCATACAAATTCAATCCCAAATGTGCATCTTAATTCAAAAGTTACACCATTAGTTCCTGGTGATTCACAGACCTGTACCCCTGGGGATAAAAATATATGTTTATAAAAAATAAAAAATTTTAAAAAATTTACACCATTAGTTATGGAAAAAATAAAAGTGTCCTTCTTGGTAGAGGCCTCCTATTTTTCTTATATATAGCTGTTTGAGAACTAAAGGGATCCACTGTGGTAAAGGAAGGGGAGAGCTAGGGAACAGGGCTAGAATTAGGAATCACCCCTGGTTATAATCTTGACTTGGCCTTTCCCAGCTGTAAACAGTTGACCTATGACTTAACTTGTCTATGTCTCAGTCAAGGAAATGAGTGTCCTGAAGATAATCATGACACTGAAAACTATATTGGTAACTAGTTATCCTTTTATGTTGGAAACTGTCAGATAGTTGAGATACATGTTTTTTCCTTTCTCCAGAAAACCATTTCTAGATATTGAAGCACAATTTTATTCCCCATTTTGTTGTTGCTGTTATTATTATTGTTGTATTTTGATGAAAGTGCTGATGATACATGTTGTAAATGTGATTCCAACTTCTTTCCTTTGTAGAGGTGGTTTCACAACTAATTATGAAGTACACATCTTGGAAAATGAATTTTGAAAAACCAAATACTTGAAAATAAATTTCAAATTATAAAAGATATTTGAAGGTATAATTTTGTGCTTGGGTTTAGTCACTTTGACTCTTATATGTTCTACCTAAATAGTTGCTTAATTTTTTAAACCCTTTTCAAATCTCTATAATTACAGCGATCCATATAATATTTTTTTATTAAAAAACTTAGAAGGTATCTCAGCAGTGTTATAAATAATTAGCAGAATAAATACCACAGAGGATGTGGAATTTCTTTTAATACACACATGAACATACACACGCACAGAAACATAAACAACATTAAATAAAAATGAACAAAGACATGTTTATCTCTTTAACACAAATAGTTGACAAGATAATGCACATAGAACAGTCCTGAAAGGCTATTACAATACAGACTAAATATAGTTATAAATCTGAGAATGTATTTTAATTTAAAATGAACCCCAACTAAAGATGACAGCTTTACACTGCTTATCCATATTAACCCTCACTGAGAACTAAGGCACATATTTGCAAGAAGAATATGTAAAGACTGATATGTTGTCTATTATTTCAGAATCATGTAAAATTAATGGTTACATATGCTTCTAACTCATGACTTAGACTTCAGTAAAATTGTCCTCTGATCAGTTGAGATAATAAGCCAAACCAAATATAATTTGGGGAGGGAGAGAAGGCAGTTTATAATACTACAGATTTCCATTTTCATAAGTATTTTAAGAACCTCAAAGATCATTTTTATGAGGTCATATCCTTTTAAATCTGTAAATATTTACACAAAACTGTTTTTAGATATGGTTCAAATATATCAATAGCTTAAAATTATAATAAGCACAGGATTTTTTTAACACAAAATTCTTGACCATGAGATGTTGGGGGGAAAGTGATTTTTACGTAAAAACCTAAATTACATTATAATGAGCCAAAAAAAAAAAAGACATGGAAAATATGCACAAGTTAACTTATAATCTATTTTTATTACAATTCTTACCAAATGGGCTTCCTTACCTATTAATATTGGCAATATGATGGGGGATACTTAAAATAGCATGTCTATAATGTATGAATCCCTAAATGTAAAATGCATTTTTCTTTGGTTTAGGAAACCCAATAAAAGTATAAATTCCTTCAAAATGCTTTCCATTTGAAATTAAATATCCTTTTTAAATTTAGGTGTAATTTAATGGAAATGTTTAAGTAAATTTTTTTAAAAAATGATAGAGACTTTCATTTTAAGAATTTTCATGAATAAATTCTCAGTTGGTAGGCCCATCATTAAGAAATTATGAGCTTGTTTTAAAAATACTTTTTAAAATTTTTGCTACAGTTTGATTGTAAGATACTGTTTCACTGCTGACCAAAATATGTTGAGTGTTATTTGAATTAAACTCTTATCTAAAGAAACAGATTGTAGACATATGTAAGCCATGCAGATGGCAACAATTTAAAATTACCAAATTGTGCAATTTGTTAATGGCTTTAATCTGAGTCTTTGAAAACAGAGCTACTGATCAGATGTCAAATAAATTTACAAGCAAAATTTACACAATCTAAATTTTGAGAGAGAGAAAAATATGAGTCCATATTTATGGACGTTGTTGATGAGTGTTATCAGATATGTACTCTTAATTAACATTTGAATTTCGTGGTTGAAAATTGTTGGGACAGAAATATAGAACTCTTGAATGTCACAGAGCCATCCATATACTGACAATAGTATTTCTAAGTGGGCAGGATCAAAGAACTGCATGCTTTAAAAACATATAATACTTAATTCTTAGAATACAGGTTTCAAATTTAGCCCTTACCTTGAGTATATGTTTATTCAGGACACATTAAATAAATGTTTTTTTCTTAGAATGAACCAGTAGCTGAATGACTGAAAGTTAGAGGACAGAACGGCTTTTCTAATGGCTTGAGATAAGGAAACAAATTTGTAAATAATGCGAAAAACCTTCCTACATCAATTGCCACTCCAATGCACAAACTTACTCCTTCAAGCCATTTTTTAAAGAAGACACAATGTTACATTATGTTTTAAATGATCATATTAAATTTCCTTGCATCATTGTCATGAGATAGTCCTAGTATCCACATACTCCAGTTGAGAAGATAGAGACAAAGGGAGGCGTGAAACAAGGAGAGAGAAAGCTAGAATCCTGGTTTTGACTCCCTCCCAAGTGCTTAATCCACTCCCCCACATTCCAATTTACAATAAAATGAAATTGGCACATTAACCTGAAAGGAAAAAAAAAAGAAAGAAAAATGACCAAATTCGTTCAGTGAATTCAGGCATACCCAATGAAGTAACAGTGAGTTTATGCTTATTTGAAAAGGAATCTGGTTGGGCAATACCACAATTGACTTATACCTAGTGGAGGGAAAAGGCAATTAGAGAATAATCGGGAAGTGCTTGAGAGAGGAATTAAACTAGACAATTGGCTTGTGCTCATTGTAAAGTGACTTTAAAAAGAGATTCTGATGAGCACATATATTAAAAATAGAGTTCCCACTCTTCCTGCTCCATTGAAGAGCCTCCCACTTCCTACAAAAAGTCTATAAATTGTGTGACTCTTTAAGTACATGGAGGAATATCACACATTTGCAATTATTGGGTCAGAATATATGAGTCATGCAGAAATAGAGCTTTGCAGGAAATTTTTATTACATTGGAGAAATTCTTAGTCATTTATTACAGCTATTAAGAAGACTCTGAAACTGTCAGACCTGTCTTTGACAAAATGAACTGTATTCCAAGTGCCCTCCAAGCAAAATCTCTCATAAAAGACAGGCCAGAAATAAATGGGATATGATGGAGAAAAAGCAAAAAAGCAAGATGAATGAAACTAAAAACTGAGGGACCATCTGAGGTGTGATATATGAAAAATGGCAGTTGTACTTAAGGGCAGGAAGAGAATGTAAAGTGGTAAAGCATGAAGGAAACGAAGAGAGACAGGATATAAAATGTATACACAAATTCTTATGATCCAAGTTTACTCTAGGCACTTCCTTGCTTGTACTAGGTAGTAGGTCATTCGCATTCATCTCCGTGCCTGAATACCATATTTATATAAATATCTTTGAACCTTCATGTACTTAGAGTGCCATATGCTACCTATGAGCTGGTGTTATTCGAAAACATAGAAATAGAGAAAGTATAATTTACTGATAGAACCTAATCGAATTTCCAGTGTCATAGTCTAGTCAAAGCAATACAGTAGGAAATGAACCCCTCCTTTTAACCAAATTGGTTACAACTTTCACAAACCATTTAATACATCCCCCGGTTATCTTTCAGAATATCATGATGATTTTTTTGTACTTACCCATCTTTCATGTTGGTGATTTAAAAATAAACCAATTTTAAGTATTAGAATCCCTTGCACAAAATTATTTTACCTTTAAACATATATATATATATATATATATATATATACCTCATTCTTCTATTTCCTTCCATAAGCTTATTTTGACCTCCTATAAAATTTGTGAGACTTAACCAATAAACTCTCCAAAGTTCACAGTATATTAATAAAGCACACATTATCAACTAAAATTGATAAGACAGAATTTATGCAACTAAGTCAATCAAAACATTACTTACTTCATTCAAATTAGAGGTAAATGGATTATTTGCCTAAATTACACATTAATTTACATAACAGACTAGAAGGCTCTCAAAGTGCAATAGATAATATATTCTACCCAGCTGAAAACAAGTTAACCCACAGATACATTTCAAGGTGAAGGTGATTCTTGAGTTATTTTTTTTTAATTTACTAGATTCATAACTCTAATATGTGATGAGATAGAGGATAGAAAGGAGAGAAAACACTGAATTCTAATTAGTTTCAGTAAGTGTTCTTTTTAAATGGTATGGTTAAGATGTGTTGCAATCATCCTGTAGGGTTGTTATACTGTTAATGCTTGTCTGCATGTGCTTAATTTCCTGCCATGACCACTAAAATGGTTAGAGTATTTACAGAGTGGAAAGTCAAGATTACTGTATTTTTAAGCAGATGCATTTGCATACTCATCCATTAAACATTAAGTATCTTAAAACCCACCAATTTTTTGAAAGAAATTTGAATGTGCAATTTTGAAGAACTAAAATGTCTTAATAATTTTAGAACTTACCCACAAAGGACTGCCTAAATACTGAAATGATCACCTTTATAAAAAGACTTAATCAGAACTGTTATAGTTTCTCATTAGTGCTCTCGTAAAACAATAAATTACCACTTTTTTGGAAACATATAAGCCTGGAAATGTGTTTCCTGATGGAATTTGTGGAGCAAGTCACCATTCTGGCTCTTTAATAGGACTATAAAAACAACTGATCTCACAACACATGGTGCAATGGCTGGTGATAGCAATGTAGGACATTGATATCTACCAAAAAATGAGAAATGTGATAAATTCAGTCATAGTTCTTTATATGCCCAAAGCACTTAATGATTGTAGACTTGGAATACTGAAAATATTACTAATTTTAGCTGAAAAAGAAAAAGTTATTTCTACTCTATTACATTTGTACTTAGTTGACTTATAAATTGAGCAAAGATGTCTTTGTTTGATAGAAACAGCCAGTTTGTTTTGGAATAAACTTAAATATACTTTTTGATTTCTCACTATGATTAGTTTAAAGAACTATTCAATAAAAAAAATAAAGATCTTTGCCTTTTGTAAGAACATGTTTTATGTATGATTGAAGTTTTTACAACACTCTGAGAAAGCCATCCGATGTTAGATTTAAAAATAAAATCAAAAGCATTTTCCGACATAGTACACATGAAAAATTGGAAATTCCAATATCTTCAATAGAAGTTATAGAAAGTGTATGTCTCCTTGGAGTTTGACACCCACTTAACACAGCAGAAAATAAGGTACTATACTGTAAACAAAAAAGTACAGTAGAGGACAGTTGTAAATTTACATAAGAATAGTTCATAAACATTTTGGTCTTTCCAGAACAGTTTTTATATAAAATGAATAAAAAAACCTTTAGACAGCTGTCATCACTCGTTTGACCACTTTTCACTTATATGCACACAGACATATTTATATAGCAATATATTGATGCACCGTTACATGGATATTAAACTATGATTACTGCTTTGTAACTGAGATGTGCATTATCCAATCAACATTATCCATAGTTGAAATATTCTTACATTATGTATTGTTGTCATGTTGTATCTATAAAAACATGAAAATATAACTTTACATTATTTCAATTATTTACATTAGTTCAAGCTTGACAGAGAAAAATTGATAAGCTACAATTTTTAGAAGAGTAGGCCCAGAGGTACAATAAATAGCATTGATTGTGTAGAGTCATCTTTTTCATTTTTAAAAACCCATTTGAAGTACAATATGGAAACAATTAGTCTGCAATTTGGTCATTCTAGCATTAATTATTAAAACTTAAAATGCACCTCCAACATTCCTGATGAGGAGAAATGCACGGAAATTATATTGTATTATCTTGGAATTTGTGATTGGGAATGTTACATTTGGTAAAGAACATCTTGATTCTACATATCACCATGTTCGATCCCACATCGAACACATTCTTATTCCCTTCTGTGAAACGTAATTAATAAAACTGTTTTCACAGCACTTAGAAGATACCAAGTGCTACACAAAGTCTTGCTTGCAGAAATAATGAGAATAAAAAATATTAAAAATGACTATTTAATGTTAACAATTGTTTAAAACCCTAAATTAATTTTATTTTAGGGAGCTTTAAGAGAAATAAATGGCCTTTTATGAAGGGAAAGAGAGTTCCTTTAAATTTTTAACTAGAGAAATATAAGCTCTTTAGTCAAAAGTTACAGAAATTTGATGTTTTATCCCCAACTGGGCATATTAAAAGAGCCATTCCACCTGAGGAGTAGGTATAAATACAAGGTATTATAGTTGTTTTTATTGATGGCAATGGGAAGAAATTATGCTGCAGGTGACTCAAAATCTCTTAAATTATTCTTAATATATAAGGCTTATGACAACTCTTATAATTTGGAAAACAAAAAAGTTAGATTTAGTTTATGGACTTTGATACATGGGCAAATATTTTAAAAGCTGCTTTCTAGGCATTCCTAACTTCATTTGCAACTAATACTTCTCTTCTGCAAGCTCAAACATTTTAAAATGGAACCTCACATATTATATTTGTTTTTTAATATTAGCTTTTTAAATCTATTAGCATTTATCCATATAGATTAAATGCTTTATGTTAAATATTTCTTTATATATAGTAAGATATACTAAAAACAGATTCAGATATTGTTTTGGGACAAGTTTCTACTCTAGAAACCACCTGGCCTTCTGAAAAGGGACAATTTTCTCTGGGAACCTAGCAATTTGATAACGTCTTTAAACTCATTTGATTTATGACCAAACTGTAGCTAAGCAAAATCAATTGGACCACTTGCAAATAAAACAATAGAAAAATGTTTATTTCAAATGTCAAGCATCGCCAAGTAATTTTATATTAACACCAAATGTTAAAGAATAGGATACATTAAAGTTTTAATAACAATATTAAATTACAAGATTGGAATCTTCTCTTTGTTTTCTTTCCTTAGCATTTACATATTTGGCTTTGAAAAATATGGAACTGATACCTAAAGCCTTTATAATCACTTCCCACTCAATCTAATCACTATTTTATCTTATCCAACCAATATGGAAGCAAATTTATTTAAAAGCCAGTTTGTTTTTGAAAATACCTAAAAATATTTTTTTTAATTTTAAATGTTTTTTTTTTCCTTTTTCTTATAAAACATGTCACATCTTGATGCAGTTGATGTCAAGTGTGCTTAAGTCATTATGAATCAAGAGACTAACAATAGTGGCTGCAGAAACG